>NW_020270366.1:25585111-26021353 GCF_002803265.2 Melanaphis sacchari | reverse complement strand
AAAAACGTGTAGTTTAAATTATTAACTTATCTTTATTACTTATTTATCTTTACTATAATTATATGTTTATTAATCAATATAATCATGTTTATGAACGATGATCGCAATAGTGTGGTGATGCCTTTATTTTTAATTTCAAAAATCTCATATTTGTATTTAAGTCTAAGGTTATAAAAATAGTATTGTAAATTGATTAGGAATAGATTTTGGATTAGTACCTAATAAACTAATTTTAAAAAGACATTTAATTTTTTTTAAATGTATATTTTGATATTTATTGTGCATATTTGCATGTATTTTTTAGTGTTTTTAAGGTCATAAACATCCTAACCCTAATTATTACCATAAACATATTATTTTTTCCTTCTTTCTTAATTTACATCCAAAGAATTTTAAGTACAAAAATTGATTTCTAACATAACAAATCGGCTTTTTTGAATTTTAAACTGTTTTATGTAAATTTTTTTTTTGTTGAATTTTATATTAACCTAACGAGGTACTTATATTTATTTTTTAATTGTTGTGCATTTCATCTCTTAATTTTTCATCTTGGACATTATATATTATATATTATCTGTACATAATGCAATATTGAAACAGATATAAAAAAGCAGTTGTTATTGCCTATTTCACTCATAGAAAACTGTCAATAGTCATACATCTTTCAAATTTGCATGCAGATATGTAATATATTATATACATAAATATTGATGTTTCGTGTTATGAATACAAATTGTTTATTAAGAAATTTTCAGTTTAAATTTCTTGCATATTTTTAGTCTTACGCGTCTTGCAAAATATTTCCTTATGCCTTATCGTAGTATAAATTAAGGTTGAATTAACTTAGTAGAAAAGTGCAATTTTTGAAAAAAAAAAAAAAACGATTCACTATAATAACAATAACTTTTTACCTGCAATATTATACTGAATATTGTTCATTTAATAAAATATTCTCCAATATAAACTGGATTATGATTAAAAAACGGTCGTAGTTAAATCTTAGCTGTGATAAAGTGCAGTATATTCTTCGAATGATATTATTTCCTTTTCTTTTTTTATAATTTATGTATAGGATTATACTTTTATTATTAAATCATTATTATAAAAAAAACAAATTTTATTTTTTATTTTTACTTTTTTGAATGACAAAATACATTTTTAATTTCATATTTCAAAGCAGAATATTTTCCTGAGAACTTTTGTGTATACAAAATGAATGTTGAACAAATATTTATTAATTGTCTACTACTTAACTATAGTTATTGGCTTTAACATCCCTAATTAACAAGATTACAATTCCTATAATTTCCTTACCATAACACCTCTTACTTTCTTCCGTTAACTGTATTTACATTAAAATTTACCAATTATGTATATAAAATGATCTCTGTTAATTTGTTAATTACTCTTCCTTCTTGTAAACAACTTTTATACCGTACCAAATAATTGTCAAAAATCAAAGTAAACACAACGTTTAAATAAATAATAATAATAATAATAAAACAGTAAGTATTTAAAGTTTAAATGAGTTGAGTGATGTGGAATAGAACTACAGAAGTAAGGCGTATATAGATAGACATCTCACAAAATGATTGCTATAACTCAGTTCGTCTTAACTTAAATATTTATAGTACTTAACTAATTAATAATACTCATTCGAAATTCGATTTTTATATATATAACTCACGGCTAAAATGTATATTGGAAAATTGGTAAATAAAAATATCTGTCATTCAAAATACTTAAAAATTATAAAGGTAAAGACGAAAAAAAATATAATTTGATTTCAAAAGTTTTTTCTTAATAGTTTCAAATTATGTAAATAATATTTTAATCATTTCAAAGTAATAAATTAACTACTAAAAGAATCACCCAAAATAAATCTAAGTTAAGCAATCACATCTCCCAACTTCTGTCTCATAATATAGTATATCTTATAATAACTACCTTCCTTGCAAACTGACACTAGTGTATTTTAATAAAAAAATAGTAAATGATTTTTATAAATAAAAAATATGCAATTTAAATATGATTTTTTTTTTCATTTGAATGGAGAGTGCAGACCTGGTTGTATACAAACAATTAAAAGATATATTTAACTCAATTTTCAATTTAACGAATAAGAAGTGATGATTTTAATTACCAACTTTTTATGTAAAATAATAATATAGCCTATATAAGTAGGTATAATATAATACAAATGCAATTAACTGATCGATTCGATTGCCACGATTTTATGTATGTTTGCGAAACAAATTATTTATGATCAAAATACCTTCATGAAATATTTTGGCTTAATGACAATGCTTTGTTATTGCGTGCCATCAGAAAACATAGACATTATTAATATATCGTTTATTACTCAAACTTCACGAGCTTGTAACAGCTATATCTACAGTATACAATTACATTGTATAAGCACAAAAATATTATCAATGCTTGGTAAAATATTTATCCGTAACCTAAAGAAATGCGATGAGCTAAATAAAAACTACATTTTGTATTTCTGTAATATTTATTATAAATTACAGTTTGAAGATCACTGTTGTATTTATAGTATGCTATATGATATTATAGTATACGTATAATACATCTATACACAAAAATATATGTCAAAATTATTTCCAGTCTACAAGTATCATAAAAAACTATTTAAAAAGCTTTATCATTGTTTTACATAGTTTTTGTGGGTTTATCGACTTGACTCATGTGTGACTAATTATTCCGCATAAACGTCAAATAATTAAATTAGAACGACTTCGTTCATCGAAACTGTTCTTACCTCTATACATATATGTGCTATGCATCACAATACTTGTATTATTGTAATACTCTATTCTATTGTAATATACTTATACACCATGGTAGACAGCTCTAATGTTTTTTTTTTTTTGGTCTTACGTCATTATATTAATTATTCATGGGTTATAAGTAATAGCTAAAAAACCACTGTTATTATAATTATTTAGTTTTAATGAAGTTATTATTCATATCACTTTCAATGTTAATATTTTCTCATTAAAAATGTTTTTTAAAAAACCCATACGTTGACGCACTATCATCGGATTTACTGTCTGGTATCCATTATCTTTGAAATAGTTAATATTAGTAGTTGTTGTAAACGACGAGTATTAAATCTTATGGCATAGGTACATGATATTTTAACATAAATTGCATGTATATATTTAGTTTTTTTGATTTAATTTTAATATTAATCGAATATAATTGCTAATATTTTATACAATATAATAAAAAATACTTTAATATATTAATAAATAAATTTGCCTTTTTTTAGTTGTTGTAATATATATTACAGTTAAATTACTTTATAAAAAGAGTTATTTACTAAAAATTTACTAAAATATTTTCTTTCCTATTATACATTTATATGAAGAATGTGACTACTTAATTTTTATTAAATTTCTTAATTATTTTTTTTTTTAATATTATTATAAGCCCATATAGGTAAATATTAAGTTATATCATCAAAATGATCATTGAACATTTTTACAATTGATAGATATATAAAGCCTTTAATTTTGTTCTATTTTCAACGATATAATCAGTAGACAGAACTGCCTATTATTTGATACCAAATGTTGTATAAATATTTACTGATTATAAAACAAAAGTACTTTGACGTTTTCATTTTGGAATTTGTTTTAAATCAAATAAAATTTTATTTTTATTTAGTATTGAAGAAAAGTTACGATTTTTTTCTGATTGTATTATGTGTATTATTACAGGACGTCAGACTTTGTTTAGATGGCTTCCGAAAAATTGACTGCCCGATATGATCCGTACCAGGAAATGGAAAACTATTTAGAAAAAGTAGCTGTAAGTTTGATTTTATGAAACCTTTTTTTAATTTGTGTTAAATTTATTTATTTTTAAAATCTAGTACATTTACATATTAATTATTTTTTTATTAAGTATAAAAAAATTTATAATTTAAGACATGTGTAGTGATTATACTTACTTGATGAGTAGTGAGTTTGATAAATTCGATTATAATTATTCTCCGTGTTACATAAGTTATTCTATATCACTAGATGCTAATGTCACATTTTCTGCCATGTGCTTCTCGATATTTGTATTGTTTTTTATGTACTGGAATAATTATTGGACTTCCACCGTAATTTCCACTACTACGAAAACTACAAATATTGTAAGGATCGTGGGGGGAGGGTATTTAATATATGTGTGCGTGTTATTTGTTCGTTTAACGACAAACTGTAACAATTAAGAATAAAAGATTATTATATTGTGGTCATATTTTTTATATATCATTATGTTTCGACGTATAATATTTTGTTTTTTTTTTTTGTTCTTAAGTTCAATTTTAATGTTTTTAAACACCTAATAACAAACTATACAGAGTGCCATTGTACGTGGATTTTTGGAATATCTAAACCTTTCCTTTTCAAAAATAACCATGAAGTACATACATATTATTTAATATCACTTATTTAATATGTGTAATGAGTGTAGTGACATACAAGATATAGAAGATTAGAATAACCATGAATATGTAAAAATTATAAATATATTAAAATAAGATATAGCCTACATTTAATAAAATATTCATGTGTATTGTGTATAGTACTATAACAAATTTATAGGTGTGACTAATATAATAATGTAGGATTTAATGTATTTAGTATAATATTTTCAAGTGGGGTTTTGATGTTGATATTAAACTTATAAATAATATAAATATCTACTATAGTTTGAATTGAATGTCAATGAAAGACGATATTTCTGTATTGGATTTACAATTAGATATGTGATTATTTACATCATTATTTTTTTGGTTTACACTTTATACATTTTAAAATGCATACATTTCTATGCAGAACGTCTATAAATTACATACAAATTAAAATTTTATAATTATTATTTATTATAATTTAATATTAATATAATTAATAATTCTAGAAAAAATAGAAAAATATATCTCTTAAAAATGTACTTCAATAAACATTTGTTTAAAAACATATGGACCAATTTTAATCGATAGATGATATAGTAATTTATTATTTCTTTTAAATACGACCATTCTTGCGTTTAATCGTTTACTAAATTATTTTTAATTTAAAAATTAAAGTTTCTCTAAAAATAGTCATTATTCAAATATTTAGTTTGAACAATTAAATGAATATTGTTATATATTTTTTTTATTCAACTCGAATTTCCTTATAATAAAAAAAAAATAAAAATATTGCAATTAAATATAAATTCATGTGAGTGTGGTAGCCAACTATGTATACACAAGGCGTATCACATAAATAGTATTATTTGAAAATACATAGTATCTACTATTAATACAAATATATTTATAAATTATAAATTTCAATATAATTTAACATTAATGACTTAATAATTTAAAACGTAATATATTTTTATAAATTCATCATTATTACATAAGTAAAATTGATATTGTCTAAATAAATAATAAATTACTGTATAGTAGAAAAATATTTATAAAACTTTTTGACGAGTAACACAATACTTGGGTCGTTAATAGATTAGTGTACCTAATGAATAATTTAAATATTTTGTTTATCAAAAAAATCTTCATATATTCTATGTTAGTATGTTTTATCATCTTTTTTATACGAGTTTTTTTTTTAACATTATTAATATATAAGACGTGTAAAACCATCGCCGTATGTCGATGTGAATCGTTTTAAAATAATAAAATAATGTATTCTTAATTTTTACAATGTATTTGTGAGATATCTTGTTAATTCAAACTCCGAGTTCAACTTTTTTTCGTTATTTACTCGAGCATATTTTATTAAAATCTTCATGTGAAAAATAATATACAGGTAAACAAAAAAAAATATTCCATTCTGTCTCGAACAGATTAATGTTTTTACTTAATATATGCTGTAAAAAAACATCCGATCCCATTAGCCATTAGTTTAAACATATTGACATGTGGTTTAGTCGCATGATGTTAGTAAGAATAATTTATAAACCATCATTAAAATGTATTTACTATTTGTTAATAATATATTATTATGTTATTATTAGTACTCCAAACATAATAGAATAAACCATGAAATACAATTTAAAGAATTGTTCTATTTTAAATTTGAATAACCGTATAGTTAAGCTGTCACATCGTTAAGTATAGATAATTTCAATATATTTTCTTAGCACTAATGAATCTCAGCTTATGCGTTTATTTTTTGTTATTTTATTTGCTTAGTGAAAATATTTATTTTGGAATAAGAATTTGTCAAAGATTTTAAGTGGTTTAACCGTTTTAATATTGGACTAAAAATGTTTTTTGAAAAAAAACGTAATTTGCTTAAAATGAAATCGTAAGATAAGTAAATACCTACTTATACTTAAATTCATGTTCATAACATTTAGACGTAGTTACAAACCGGTCACCAGAGCTGTCGTAGATTTGGTATATAAACAATTTTTAGTTCTCAGTTGCACTTAACCTATTTTGTATATAAAAGGTCCTAAACAAAACATAATTTTCAAATGTATTTCAATGAATATTTTATAAAAATATCACATTTTGCTTTCAATCATTGCAAGTATTAATAAGATTGAAAAAATGTATTGATTTATTTTACAGTTTATAATAAAATACTATTATATAATATTTACTACAGATTGATGGGTTTGCGGTAAATTTCTATTCGTTTATTTTGTATGTATATTGTATTATAAAGTTATCTTTATTATTTAGGTAATTGTGGTACTTATACAAACCTTTTATAAATCTTATTATGACCAATATGTTCGATCGATCAGTAGATTTAATATTTTAATCGTTATCAGTACTGAGAGTTTTTATAAATTGTACGTATATTTAAAATTATTCGGCATATTACTTTACTTCTGAATTTTAAATAAGTTTGTAATTAAATGTTAAAATTAAATAAAAAATTTTTTTTTTAAAAAAAAAAAAAAAATTGATTTAAATATATTTTATTTTTACCTACTAAAATTTTAAAAAACATACGTATTTAAATCTGTATAAAGTTTACTGAAAATAATAATTATATTAGCCTTTAAATAGTGGACTTTTATAAAATTTCTCTTAAATTTGATCTTAAAATGTAAAAAATTTAAGAATTTTTAAACAATAACTATACAGAATTTAAAAAAAAAGTTTACCAAGGTAATAAATAAAAATTTAAGTAATACGTTTTCAGATTTCTTATCACATTACCATCTTTGTCGAACTAAAAGTATATGTTTTTAGTGAAAATATTATTCGTCGACTATAAATTTATGACATGTGCGTGCATGATCAGTAGGAAAGGTGATTTCTTTTACACTATATTTCAGACAAATTAATGATCACACATTCTGAAATGCATGAAATACACGTAACCATTTAGAAAATTGCCTATATTTAATTTCTTAAAAACGGATGATATCAAATTTTCTTAATGTTTTCGTACAAAACTATAAAATAAATTTTATCACCCACAAACTAAGATGTCGATTTTGGTGTATAATAAAGAAAATATATTATCTACTTCAGCTCAATTACCAATTGGTGAGGTACTCTTGTCAGTTTTCATATATATATTGATTCCATATTTATGACATATTATAATATATACGTATATATACGTTTTGGATGCGTATCCAAAACAATAATATAATCATTAAATCATTAAAATAATACACCTATTGATTACTATTTGATTGATATGATTGATTTAAGTGCGTTATTATATGGTTATGAATTATGCATGCACTCGAAGTCCTTGAAAATATTCTTATACTAAGTATTTTAATGATATAATTGAAAAAATAGTTAAAAACACGTAATAAAAATAAATATCATATTGTCAGATTTTTGTCCAAAAGTTTATAGTTATACATTGAATCATGATGAATTTGTATAGCTATAATAATTACATATAAATTCGTCATATTGCGTTGACTATTATAACTGATTCTTCAAAATTTCACAATGTTTGTTATAGTTTAACAATTTTTAAAATTTTTCTAAAAATTATTGGATGACATAAATAATAGTTAATACTTATATAAGTTTTGACATTGCATAATATTTTTATAACATTTGATAAAAATGTTATTATGAATCACTTGTTTGTATACTTTTAATGTTATTTCTTTATAGTTTATTCTTATAATAAGTTGTAATTTACTTAAAATGGTACACTTTATATTCATGCTATGAAAAATCTATAATTATTATAAATAGTTAATATTTTTGAATTCTAGGTTTAAATTGAAAATAAATGGTTTCACAATTTAAAATAAACTAAATGAAATTCGTTTGGTAATTAATTTTAATAGAAATTGAAAACGTGTAGGTATTTAATAAAATGATGTTGTTGCTAATTATTTAGCAACAATTTATCCGTATAATAAAATACAGATAGTTAAATAGTTGTCAATAGGTATTTATTAAAAAAAATTTATTTTAACTTTACAAGTGTAGTTATCTTTAAATTTTAAATCGGTTAAATCTCAATTTTTAGTTCAATTGAAAAACATATTATTCGCTTTGATTGGGCGTGCTTGCGTTTTGTAAATTTTTTTTTAAATTTAATTAATAAATATATTTTTTTCATCAAATTTATTGTTTTGAATGTATTTTGATAAATTGAAAGTTGAATATTACTATATTATAAATGCACAATCATAATATTATCTTGAGTTGTACCCCAGCGTTTTATTTAATTTCATAATGATAATAGGTACCTAGTAGGTTTCTATATTTCATATACTGTAGTTTATACTTATATGATTTTAAAATTATTTACATAGCAAATCGAATACTCAATGTTCATAAGGAAAGTTTCATTTAAATTTTTGTCAAACATTTTTTTTACTGTTAATCGAGATAATTTTTAAGTAAATTTATTTTTAAAAACCATTGTAATATCATTTATATATTTTAAAACGTGCATATTGTATACCTCGTATTACGATTTTAAACTAACCCATCGAAATTTGTATTCCGATGATGGCATAATGTTATTATAATTATGGTGTTGGATACGTTATTTTCTAGTGTCTGTGTCTATTAGCACGATGGTGATCGAACTATGGTAGGTAGCCGAAATTGAGTGCTCGTGGGCACACCGCGATGGACGGTAAATTTAAAAAAAAAGAACAAACAACTGGTAAATATGTCAATCGCACAACCGCCGCCATATGACGTTTGGCACAGACAAGGCCGGACTTATGCCCACTATAATACTTATATGTTGTTGGTACCTAGTACCTACTTCTACTGAACGCACGTAGGCCTTACTGTGTAACTGACATATATATATATGTTATACGCACACCAACTCTTACCGATATGGTCATACGACTTCCCACTGCGAAACAATAATAATATAATATATAAGACCGTGGCAGCAGTTACCAAACATGCACGACAATCGTATCACAATAATATATGTACCTATGTTCATTATATTTGTTTATATTGTTTTTAACGATTCAACGTTTATTAGAAGATACCTACATTATATGTATCTTTATAATTACAAATTTAATTTCCTCAATTATTTGACTGTAGCTGCAGTCGTTAACGTTGTAGCCTCTCGTTTCGGTTCGCGAACAGTGTCGGCGAACTGAAACAGGCCAGGAGTGACTGGTTTTGGGAACTCCTGAACGCGTTGTCTCTGATTAAAATAATAATAGTAATAATAATATGTCATATACAACTTGGGATCATATTTTAGGCGACACTCATGATTTAACCGGCATACTAGCGTGTCTCATATGTTGGCATTGTGAGTCTGTTGGTTATTTTTTGGAAAAATACAATATTTCATCTAATGTGTTATATATATAACTTCAACGTTTCGTACTATAGGAAGAGCTTGATGAAGTCTTCAACCAATTGTCCAAGAAATCAGCAGAGTCGCCTGGCAAGCTTGAGACGAACTGGCCGCCAAACAGCAGCTGCAATGACGCAAATAAAGACAATCGTTACAGCACAGAAAATGGCGACTACTTAACGAACAACTTAGGTGGTCGATTCGATGACGTTATACTAGAATTGCAATTACCAGAACGGATTGTTTGCCAGGCATGTGCTGAAGGAATAGGTCAGTGTGCTTTTGAATAAATAATCATTTTGTTATGTTATATAGTTCTTAAAAATAACTATCTAATTTACGAGTACACGATCAGACTTGAACTAATCACTGACCAGATGGTTATATAGTGATTACTCCAAATGCGGATTCGTATTTATTTGGCTACGTCAATTGAAAATCGCACAATATTATTTTTTATTTTTTTATTATATTTATTACTCAGTTAAAAAGTCTTTACAAATATATATTATTATTATATAAATAAAATTTCAAATTTACAAAATAATTCTGACGATATTTAGGTAGGTATATAATATAGATTCTTTTCTATTATTTTTTTTTTCAATCTTTAGATTGGTTAAATAACTTCGATGGCTCTCTACTTGTTCCTATCAATTACAGCTACTTTTAGTTTCCTATATTTTCTAAGATCTGTTTCATAAATTATGTTCTTGATCTACAATATTATATAATATAATATAAGATATCTTATTATCATCATTTATTATTTTTGAATATTATTGATTTTATGTTTTTATTGAAACAAGTATTAGGTATTCATAAAAGCGTAAAGTTAATATTGTATTTATATATTTTTATATTCCAGAAGAAAAGGTATATTTCGGTGATAACTGTAGCAGTGGTATTTTTCCTAATAACATGCGTTACCGTCTGTCATCAACTAAACGAAAACGATGTCATTCTCGATCTTTGGATCAAAGTAGTTTACAATTACCAGACTGTTATGAAGATAAGTCAGCTTTGCTGCTTAAAGTCAAGGTACTCAACACTACGCCACCAACACCTGTTCGTCGGTCGTCTCTTAACCGTTTTCAAACAATCATCGCACATCAACAAAAACAGGTAATATGCACTGTTATGGCTTAAATAGTTATTATGTAAATATATAGTACTTAACTATAATGTCCGGTACTCTTGTTTTATGTATTGTATACCTCATGAATATAATTTTTATATTTATACAATTTAAGGCTGAATACATAATTTTACATAATTTTGATAATACTGTAATACAACGTATTGTTTGATGTCTCTACAGCTTGAACGACAAGACAGCGATGGAGGTCCACACCTAGAAGTGGCCACGCAAACGTCACCAACTTGTAGTAGGTCTTCGAGCTTTACGTGGTTATCTGATCGTTCAGACACTGGTAACTGTTCTTCGACCGAGGAGGCTGTGACACCATGTAGTTCAACCGATGATTCGGTGACCGACCATCATATTAGTTGTGGATCTTCGACCGAATCGTCCGTCACTCCTCCTGGACGATCTGATGAACCCGAATCCGGTATAGGAACTGCATCGCCTCCACACCACCGATATTCAAAATGTAAATATCAAAAAGTTTTAATATTTTCGTTTTATTTTTTTTTTTTTTTTTTTTTTTATTAAGAAAAATATATTTACAATCTATTTTACAATAATCAGTAAGTATGATGACAAGTTTATATAACATTAAGAAAAAAAAAATATTCGAATAGGAAGACCCTCAGTAGTGTCACCTGACAAGAGATTACATTAAGTTATTGTTTAGTTAGGTCTTAACATTATAATTTTATGCTTTGAGCAAGTCACGGGGCCACAGCCTTTTTAGTCTTTTGGGGGCGTGTGTTGCAGAGGATGATTTTTTGATTAAAGGATTATAATGAGTGTGTAGCTTAGAAAAGAATTTGGTATATTGGGTTTTGGCCAATTCGTTAAGAGTGGGTAGTTTTAAATCTTTGTGGAGATTTTTATTTGTTACGTACCAGGGGGAGGAGGTGATTAGGCATAAGCATATTGATTGAAAAGCTTGTAGTGTTCTAGTGTTTGAAGGCTTTGAAGACCCCCATAACTGAATGCCATAGAGCCAGACCGGACGGATTATCGCTTTATATATTGTCACCTTGTTTGTTAGGGATAATTTGGATTTTAAAAGAGGTCTGAGGAGGTGCAGCCTGGAGTTGACTTGTTTACGCTTTAGTTTCAGGTGAGGGCCCCACGTAAGACGTTTGTCAAATGTGAGCCCTAAGTACTTAACTTAATTTACTGTTGGAAGGACTTTGTTATTGAGCGTAACTGGAGGGCATGTAATATTTTCGTTTTAGTTAACGTTAATACGTATCTATATATACTTTTTTACTAATCAATAATACTATTTTGTTGAAAAAAATGTGATCAATCGTATTAATATTATATTAAAAAAATTATGTCATTTAATAAAACCTATGTGCTAAAAATTAAATCATAGTCAAATATCGTTTTCTATTTGATAGATTTTTTTGATATAATATCATATTTTCTTCGGTAGTAAAAAGTACTATATCGTGATAATATTCGTTTCATCAGACTTATGTATATTTCACATTAATTTGTTTTACTGCTTGATGAATATTTATGTCATAGGTATGTATATTTATTACTCTAACGATTTTTATACTTGGATAAATACTATAAATAACACAAACCTAGTAGGTCAGCTGTGTTTTTCTGTGGTTGGCAATGTTACTATTTATAATTTTTCTGCCGTAGATTTTGTTATTCCAGATAAAATTTGTGAATATTCAATACAATTACTTTTAAAAATTATTTCGATATCAAAATTTAGTTTTATTTTTATTTCGTAGACTATAGAACTGTTTGTATTGCTAAATATGGGGGATTTCAGCTATAAATTCCAAAAATCAGTTTTTTTTTTTATGAGTTAAAAATCTTAGTGTTTATATTACTTATAACAGTTTTTAACTGATTCATATTATTAATATGATACTTGGTTCTTTTTTTTCTTCTTCCTCCTCAACTTTTCAGCCCATTAAAGGCTAGTTAAAAAACCTCTCTACTTCTTTTTATCACATACATTATCAAAAATCAAGTCCTCGTTTATATTTTTGATGTCTTAAGCCACAATATCCACCCATTTGAGTTCTTGGTTTTCCCTATGAACGTTTTTTGTTTTTATTGTTAACTAGAGCTTCTTTTAATACTTGTCCGTCCGATCTCCGTATATTACCTAACCATTCTAGACGTTATTGCTTTTTATATATAATATAATACTTGATACTTGGTTATATAATGTAATATATTGCAGATTTTAATGCTTGACTATATTTATATAAAACACAATATTATTATGCTACGCAAATTAGATAAATTTAAAGTGGTAAGAAAAACATTCTAATAAAGATTAACACGCTATGCTAATCACGTTTATAAAATATTTAGTACTTATTATTATTTTCTATCTAAAATAATATTGTTATTAGACATAGCGGTACGGAACTTGAATAGCAATTATATCAGTTGTTCATAATTTGTTTAAAATACACATCCTATCACAAATATTTTACTATAATGTATCTATTATACGTATAATTGATAGTAACCATTAGTAAATGGTGTCTACATAAAGAATTTCAGACGATCTTAAGATATCAATACATTCATAATCTACGATTATTTATCGACTTCTTTAATATGTTAAATGGTTGTGTCAAGAATGTAAAATCTGTGAATGATGCATTATATAAATAATACAGAATGTTTAATATTAACGAGTATTTTTTATTTGTCTCGTACAGCGGGAAATCAGAAATGCCGAAGGAAAGAGACGTGGGAGAGGCTGCAGAGACGACACGCCGACCGTCGTGTGACTATTAAACACACGGAACCACCAGTGTGGTCGACTCCCGCAGTAGAAATAAGCGACCAATTTTACAGACCAGCGACGCGACCGAATCGATTACCTTTGACCAGTGAATCTGAATTTCCGGTAAAAAATGTTTCTTACGAGTTGCCTAGTCCGACAGCTGTTTCACTGGATGGTGGTGGTGGAGAAGTTAACTCAGAACTAGGGGGCGCTTGTAAAAGTTCGTCTGCTCCACATCTCATTAAATCCACTCAGACGCTGCCCTGTAGAACTAAATATACCGGCGAATCGAAGGTATTTTCGGAGGTTGTTCACACATACTAGGGCGTTGGTTAAGAAGTTTCGTTTTTTTTACATAATTTGTTCAAAATTATAAATTTTAAACGATTTGATAATAACTTAAAATTACTCTTAATATAGAGTGAATACGTCTTAATGAGTTCTGTATAAAATATAAAAATTAACTTGGTGCCAAAGTCGATTTGATATTTACATTTTAAACAGATAATTGTAGTTTTTTATTAGAAAAATACATTATATAAAAAATAGGAAAGAGATTTTCTGTGAAATGCTATAAACGAATTCTTACAACGATTTAAGCTAAAATGTACTGTAAAAATTTAAAACCGATAGTTAGTTGTTATAATAAAACGTACATAACAAAAAAAAAAAAAAAAAAAAACAATTGCTTACCAAATAATAATATTAACATTTGTTTTTCTCTAAGTATTATGGAGTTTATAAGATATTAATTTGTATAATTGGTGGCCGATCATAACTTAAACATAAATTTAATATTTGTCAAAACTCAAGACTGTTACAAATTTTTACTTGTCATTGAAATCATAAATCTTATAATGTAGTTATAAATATGGCAAAATAATGAAGTAATTGGGTACAAATAGCATTTTCTACTCATGAGCTAAAATAACCACTAATTGATGACTTTCATAACTAACGCCTGTGACATTAAAATAGTAAAAAAAATATGAAAAAATTCACTCCGTATAAATTTTTAACACGAATTTTAATATGTTTTCTTGTTATTTAGAAATGGAAACATCCCAAATGTCATTCGGAACAATACTTAGAAGGTAAGCTTTTTGTTATTGGTTTTATTTACTCGTTATTTTATAAACTACGATACAAATGATACAGTAATAAACTACAGCTGTTTATGTGTTACGCCTAGGCGACGCTAAATCAAAATTTCTTGGTGACTATATAAACACCTCGATACGTTTATTATCATGATTTGTAGACAACTAGAGCTTATATGTTGTAATGTGACGCTAAACGATTAGCAACATAATTTTTATGAGTAAATACTTGCCTATAATATTAACCACCACAGTAGTCATTATATAAGAGGACACAATAATGATTTTGTTATTGCATTATAGCTGTCCAGGTATGTACATTTTATCAATTTCTTGTATGGTTTAAAACCGGTAAAATTTGATTTCAACGCGCGATAATATTAAAAGTATAACACATACACAAATATTATATCATGCTAGTATTTAGGTTTATATACAATGAATTATCTTTTTATGGCCTATACGATAAATTTCATGGAACTTATAGTATACATGTCTACATATTTAGATACTTTAATGAAAAAATACATTTTTTTCTTGTATTTATTTGTTACTTATTTAATGTAATTTTTTTAATGCTGTCAATAGTAAAGTATTGAAAATGATGACTTTTTGAAGTACAAACAAATTTTTAATATTTGATGATTATTTGTTACTTATAATACGTATAAGTAAATTTAATAATAAATAATATATTTTATAGAGATTATCAGAAATTTGAAAAATTGATAATACTAGTAGCTACTAAATATAAAAGCGATAACTGATAGGCATAACTAATAAAACCAATAATCAATACTGTTCACATAATTTACCGTTTATTTTTCAATAAAAATAAGATAATCTTATCAGAAATTTTAATTAATAAATAATAAATAACATACATTATTTAGAATGTACTACATGTCCAATAAGAAATTTAAATGAAATGCTTATTGTTGAAAATTAATATAACAACAATCAAATAAGTACTATTTTTCTAAAAGAAAAATAAACTGATAATAACATAACAAACATTGGATAAAAAAAAAAAAAAGTAACAACATAATCAAATATGTAGATATAGATATTTTACGTAACACGTTTTTAAATTCAAAAAAGGTTGGACAAATAGTTAAATAGTTGTACACGCTTGTGCCTTCATATTTTCCAATAATATCAAATTAAATAGGTATTGGGTATTCAAAAAAAAAAATCGAAATTCTAATATATAATTATTATTAATATCATATTTAAATTTACATCATATCATTTATTTATGTAAACATTATTTCAAGTTAATTTTTGTTATAAATACATATTCATATAAAAATATTTAGACGTATTAAAAAGGTGTTAATACAAAAATGTTTTGAAGAGGAAACAATATCCATCCTATTTATGAATACGAAATGAGTTATAATTATATTCGAGTAAAAAGCAAGTGTTTTGAGATGAATAAACATGGATTTTATAAATTATATAGGTTCGGACGTAGAGAACGTTTAAAATGTATACAATAATAAACTTTACGAATTTGTTAAATTGTTGTAACTACGTAATCTTTACTATAATGGTCAACGTATGGAAATGGATATAATATTATATATTACCAACGTATAGATTATTGTGCAGTAATTATAAATATTTTATAACAATTAAGTACTATATAGTCCTACACTTCCAGTTCACCGCAGTAATATAGTTTTAAACAAAAAATTATATACATAAATAGTGGTGTCGGTAAATAAAAAACAATCGATGTACCTATAACTGTACAAAAATATTTCATTATACGTTTATGAATTTGTTTGAATAAGAGATTCTAAATGTCTGTATTTACTCAACTGATGATTAAACGAACAAAGTATATATGCGCAAACGACTATACTTATAGTACTATATACACAGATGATAATGGTATTCAGTAGCGTTTGGCATTATCATCTGTGCGCTGTATATTTTTTAGCGTTAATTGTCGCTATTGCGGGACAGGTGCAATTTTTTTTATAAGTTTATTATAAATATCGCATATAATAATTTTTTTAAATTGTCACATTAACTGTTAGAGATGTACAATAATACCTATATGGTTCCAATTCGATGATCTATTTATTAAATTTCGACAACAAAATTAAAAATTAGTCTTGACCGTGTAGCGGTGAGTAATTTTATTTCCGTAAGATTCGGCGTGAACGCATTTTGAACCGTTGCTGCGGTGGCGACGGTGGGCGTTACGGCTGCGCGTGCAGCGATAGGAGTCGCAACGCGCTTGCTAGGGATAATAATGTAGAAACGTTTGAGCGACAACCGTCCGCGGACCACCTGCAACGGCACGACGTGCCGGACGCGATCGAGCACCGAATGTTATGGCCGGCGCCGGCGATAAGTTCGGTTTTAAGTTTTTCCGTAGTGTAAGCGTTAAGTTCGAAAAACAATGGAAAGTTGGCCGGTCGGAAACTTTTTGGAACAAAATGAGGGAGAAAAAAATTGCAGGTCAGTCACAGTTTAGTTATAATTTCTGTTACTTTCTCCCCCCCACTCATCACATCCAAAATAGAAAATAATATAATTCTATTTTTGTATTACTAACAATTTTAAATTGTATTATTGGCCTCCACATAAGTTTATAATTAATTATTACATATAACACTGGTAAACAATATTATATCATTATTGAATTCATTACTAATAATTTTAAATTTTTAATAGATATAGATACTAAAAAATATAAATTAAATTACAAAATAATGAAGTTAAATATTAAAAAAACTTTACTTCCTATTGTTTTCGGCTAAAAACTATAAAATAAGACTGGAGAAATTTTTGGCTTTTTAACCCAGCTTGTTTACTAATTACTCTATTTTTTTTTTTTTTGTTTCATACGTTTCAAGTTATAAAAACTTGAAAAATTTAGTGAAATTGACAATATTTGAATATTATTATATGAGTATCATGATAAATGTATTATTATCTTGCACTGGACTCTGTACTAAGTTTTGTAAGCCACTAGACTACCGATTGTCCCCCATATATGAGGTAGGTATATTATAATCAATTCGTTTTTCTGAGAAACGTGTGGTTATTATAATAATCCATTTGTATTATTACCATTATTATAATGAAGTTCTCAAAGATTTATTTGCCTGAACACATTTTACGTCATAATACTATACGTGTTTAATCCGCATGCAGATGATAAAATGTCACAACCACGAATGCCGATCATTCTCAGACGGCGACAGCAAACAATAATTTATTAGTCTCCCATTTTAATACTAATCAAACCCGATGACGCTTATTATTATTTTTCCTTTACGTTTATTTCAAATTATATTTGGTGTATAATATTCTAGTGAGAAATTCAGCTTCAATAGATTTGTTAAAATGTAGTATTTTTCTTGCCACCCCGCCGGCTGTTGATTTTCTGTCGCCTTTCAGTTGGTTGGTTACAATATATTACGCTAAAATAACGGAATGCTACAAATGTCGGTAACCAATTCAGTGGTTTAAATTATAACTCTATTATATAATATTATGTATGGTAATGGCAACAAATTAATTTAAAATGTTTGTTTGTATATCAAACTTCTTTTTAATTTACCGATATATAGGTACTCCCAATTCCATATTTATTTCATAAATTATAATATACGCAGTTATATAAAATTAATTTGTGTATATTATTAATTATTAATGTATACAATTTACATACGTACTTTGAAATATCACTTTGCTTAATATCATTAGTTTGATAGAATTAATGATTTTTTTTTAAAAATATTTAAATATATTATATTTTTAGCTGTTGGAAGTTACATTCTTAAATGATTTTGAAAATAAATGAAATGCTTTAAAATAATAATATAATATTTAAACCAAAAATCATAAAAGAAATTCAAATTTTGGTAAACTTGAATCGTTATAAGAGTATATAAATAAAGGTATTTACTGTATAAGCTGGTAAACATTTAATAACAATTGTTTTAATAAATGTATATAAACATAAGTTTAAAATTTTGATCGACAATTATTATAAAATTATATCCAATGAACAAAAATTCTATGTAAATATTTTTATAGCGTTAAAAATATTTTTATTTAATAGAAAAAGCACAATTAACCTTTTTAGATTATATTTCTTACTATGATACATTAGTTTTAGTCTGTCTATTTGTAAAAAATTAAAAAAACAAACTTAGTTTGAAATAATAATTTTTCAACTAGATTTTGTGATTCTATAACTTTACCATACTAATACACAATTATATTACCATAGAATATCTATATGCGCTTATAAAACTGTGTCACGGAGGTATTGAAAAATTATTCATGATCGTTATACCTACTATTACCATTAGAAAATAATAAAAATGAACTAGCATTTTCTTTTTGGATATAGGTATTATATAAATTTTATATATATATATATTTACAAAATAAAGTATGTGAAAATTAAAATCGTATCTTTTAATACAATTTAAAAATTGATAATATAAAAATAAATGTTTAGTATATCAATTATTATTATAATTTAATGATAAAATTTAATAATTTAAAATATATTATATTCGTATAATAAATCATCCAGCACAAGAATCGAAGTAATTTTTTTTTTTTTTTGATTACAAAATTATTTATTTATTTACTTTTAATTTAAATATTTAATATTATTTTGTGTGTAAATAGGGTCTTTTCAAAATGAAATTGTAACACAATGAATGACCATGAATCATCTAGTATATACAGTTTATTTTATAAGTTAAATTTAATAGTATTCATTTATTTCTTTTTGCCTTTTGGATCGATATTATTTGATTTTTTCTGTATGTATTTAACTTTCTCGAATATCATATAATATAACATTAATACAATGTTCTACGATTGTGATTGTGAGTCATTGGTTGAGTTTTAGATGTACAAACCCATTTCACATTTCATAAAATATCTAATACTTAGTTAATCATTTATACGAGTAGGTATCTATATCGATTTATTCTTTATCATAATAATTGAAATTTTATTTCCGTTAAGACAGTGCATTATAACTAAAACTGTTTAAAATTTTTTGAATGAACTTAGATTGGTATAGCGATAATAAATTATACAACCACTGATTTTATAAAATATGATTTTCATGTAATTTTTATTCTACGAGTCAGAGTCTATGAGTCTACGTATAAAGTTTTATAAAAACTAATAGTATGATAGTATTTTATTTTTGAATTTAAAAAGTTATAAACCATGACTAAGAATAATAACTATTAGTCATTATCATATTTGTAGTTAACTTATCATATCTGGTGGAGAACGATGTAGTGTTATATCTGAGATAACAATGTGCAGCAAATGCACGGCATTATAATTTATAATAGTAATAATTAATATAAATAATAATATCATATAATTTGAAAATCGTTGCAGTGATTTTTGCGTAAGATATAGGTAATGAATTCATTTTTTTCCTCAAGTCTTTTGTGCAAGGTGTATTAATGAATATTATGACATTTAATTTTGATATCAAAATGTTTATGTACCAGGTACCTGTATAATAATAAATTATTAACGTTTATTTGTGGCGAATAATTTTTAATAAACTGATGCCATTCTCTGTATATTATATTGACTGCTATAAAATTACATTTATTTATGGATAGTTATCTAACCTGTTATTTTGTTTTCATGATGTGTTTTAAAAAATGCATTATGTTATATTACAAATTGCCAATATCGACCGCATGTAGATTCGTTGTCATTTTTGATTATTTTTATCTCCCGTTCCGATGTTTGATTAATATTTTTTTTTCACCACAGTACGTAAAAAATATTAATAACAAATTAGTTCACAACGTGTATTAAGGTGGAATAAATAAATCAAAAATCGGATACTATGCAATATCCACGTGCGAGTAGTTATATATACATATTGTATCAATACATTCAACACGTATGTTCTAGGTACCTATATGATTCTCATGGTGTTAAAAAATGCATTTACATTTAAATTATTTAAATACTTTATATATTCATGTATAATATTTATGTATATTATGCTTCGTTTCTATAGAATATGTTAAATATTCACATTGAATTGTCCCTGTAATAAAAATACATAGGTTTTTAATAAATGCCATAATTAAGAATGAATTTTTTTGAAAATTTGACGAATTTAAATCATTCATAAATTTGCTGTTTAGGACATTTATAAGTCTAATTAGATAGTTGATAGATATCGGTCCAACCTAATTAATTCATACACAAAAATACAACGTCTTGCGCAACTTTAAATACATATTTTATTTTACATAAATAATTTATATACTTATATCCTATAAGTATTTGATGTATGGTACAGTGAAGACAATTTACTCCGTTAATTTTTCTGCGAGTATCGTATTTGAATTAAATTTATCTTTTAATTAAATTCCGTAATATTATTAATAATCATTATAACATAATTATTACTTAATACATGATACAAGCTAAAATTTTAAATCCTAAATCTTTATGTGACTCAGCCGATAAAACATTTTGCTTAAATATCTTATTATTAGTAGTGTACCTATGTATTTTAATTTAGGTAATAATAATTGTGTGTGATATTATGGTCATATTACTTAGTAATTATTATAGCGATAGTTTTATTGATGTTAAATACTTTTTTGCGTTATTTTTTTAGACGGTTTGTATATATTTTTACAACATTAAAAAGGTTTTAATATTTAATAAAATACTATATTGTTCCTAAGTATAACACATGATTATTTCAATATAAGCATAGTTTGTAAGCAATACCGTTTTTTGTGATTCCACGTACCTAATAAATTATATATTTTATAAATTAATAAGAACATTTTGAATAATAAACTAAAAGCTTCGCTTCATTCCCTTTGTAGATTTGGACACCACTCTGCGTGTCTATGTTACATGCACCATATTTATGCATACACGGGTGCAGTGTTCGAATATATAAATATCTGCACAGTTTATAAAATATTTATTAAAACAGTATTAATAAAATACTTTGATAAACACGATGTTGTTGTTTAATAAAGTTTTTAAAGTAAATAATACAATTTTATAATTATTAACAAAATAGTTTAAACTTAAGTTTGTATACAGACCATATAATATAATGTATTATAATGATTTACCAATGTTTATTTTTATTTTAATCAAAACAAAGCTTTTTATGGAAATTAATACAATTTAATGTCATTAAATTTCCTGAAAAAAAACTCTCTAATATTAAAATTAAAAAGATTTATACATTATATTACGATTTATATTCTCTACAGTATTATTGTCTGTGCACAACTACGTTATATTTTAATTTTTTTAAATATTTTATAGTAACACCTTCTTATGCAATATTATGATAATAAGTGATGACGAAGTAGTAGATACTTAGTCATACCTACTGTATAATATAACTGTGCTTTAAGGAAATGTTTCTAGAATTTATCGTAATCCATTATATTTAATATAATAATTATGTAACTTTGTAAAAAATAGCTACTGTATGATAGTTTTTAACATTATTGAGTATTATTATTTTCATTTTTATTGAGATTTCTTTAGATTGTATTTTAATTTAAAAATATACATACAGTAATATAAACAAATTGATTGAAAGGTGAGAGATTCATTTTGTTTATTATTTGAGTATTAATAGAACTGTTATTAAAACGGAGCTACAATTTAGATATAAATTAATTAAACAAATAATAAATAGATAGTGGCTATACACTTTAAACTCTTAAATACAAATAGATACTTTGTACTGTGTACGTACAGTATTATGTTCTATCGCTCCTACAAGTAATATTATATTTATTTTTTTATTCATTTACGTTAAAATGGTAAATTATTATTTTACAAAGACATGTAGTATCGTTCATGGGTGGTTTCTTACTCACGTAACACGTATCTATAATCTTACAGAATCATCACATTAATATGCTAATATGTAAGATTGTATATTTCAAATTAAAAACTAAATAAAAATATTATTACTATAATTTATATTTGCTAGTAAATTTCTCTTTAAATTCTCGTTTTTTTTTAGGTAGATAATTTATATACTTAATTTTGTAATCAATCAAAAAATTCAAATATTATCTTAAATTTTATTAGAATTAGAAATAAATGTAGAACTGCTATGATATACTTAATTATGATATAACTAAATTATCTAAACTATACTACGATATAAGCTACAGAAAAATTTGTATGAATAATTTATATCACCCATAGTCATTTGAATAATATTTCATTAATCGTCGCGTTATATGTCAGATGTATTATGTGCATTATTTACTTTAATATTATGTTATTCGTGCATAAGACTGATTTTAGAATAAACACGATCGTTTAAGTGAGTCATTTCGGATGATATGCGCAAAAATTAATAATATACATACTCATCATTTCTTCAGTATTATTATTTGACTGAATTTTCTTAAGGTGCTTTTTACTCGTTTAAAAAATTTAATAATAATTTTGTGTAAAATGGTGTGTTTTTCGGTATTTAGAGAATAATTTTTATTACAGTATTTTTTGTCACTAAATTTGTATTGTACATTATCGAACTAGATTTAACTGTGCGAAAAACTTGACTCAGTTTGATGCTTGATTAAAAAAATGATCGGTGCTGTACAGTATTAATTACCTGATATGTGAAAAAAGACTAAAAGCATACACAGTACACACTCGTGTACTACACTTAATTTTCCATTCTCGTATAATGTTAATGTATGATATTACAGTGTATAATATTATCATGGAAAATATACATGTAGTCAGTATAGAATATCAGCTAAAACTAATCCGGCTAGATGTCATTAAACGTCATTCGATATCGTGGACTTAAGACTTCGAAATAAGCCAACCTTCCGGTATGTAATTGAATTCGAATTGCTCGGTATTATATTAGAATGACATAAATGCCGCGGTGTTTTTTTAAATTCTTTGAAGACATTCGAGATCTGTGATTTCCTAATCAAATTATTAAACTATTTATCTCAAACGTATCCTTATCAGAGGTTTGATACACAAAATAGATTTACCAATAAATTCATAATTCATTTATTCGAGTACCATCTACAGCGTGTTATTTTTTCTAAAATCATCTCATCATATTGTCCATGAAATTTCCATAATATAATAATTGTACTACATAAGTACTTAATATATTTAATTGTACCTACCTACATTCAACTTAGATTATTATTACAATCACAGCAATTATTATATATATAAAAAAAAGGAGAAACCACAATGATGCTACAACATAATAACATTGTAACATGTATATATACGTATATTATGTACTGTATGTGTATAGTATATATTTCCTGCATCACTCGAAACAATAACAAATAGATACTGCAAAACAAACCGTATATATTATTCCATTTTATCTAATATTGTTTAATTATAATTTCATTTCTCAAAAATATCCATCTAAAATTTGAATACGCTCAACATTAGAATGTGTGATGGATGTCTATCTGTTATAATGATATAAATTTGACCATTCTATTCGAGAAACGATCGCAAGCCATCCTGGACAATGCCGCAACCCCCAGACGGTGGCATATAGGTATTTCCATTGTCTGCTTATTATTATAAAATATTATAGTCGGGTTGAAGATGCTGAAAAACATTCTCCCGCACTAAGGAGTTGTAAAATAAAAGAGGGCTGCGTTTGTCAACCTCGGACCTTCGGTGTATTATTGGCCGGTCCCCGCCACTATCGGCTATAGCTACATTATAGATATATTACTGGCGCCGCGTCCGGTTTTTGGAAGATCCACTGCAGTAGATACCGATATGAGGGCTAAAATAATAATAATATGGACTATAGCAGTAGATATAGACGCGAGTATATTACTATAGATATAGTATATGAGATACCCTATCCGATGACGCCACGAATGACGTGCGCGCAATGTTTTCGTCTTCTGTAAGACACTACAATAATGCCGCGTTTATGTGTATTACATCGGGGTCCATTAGAATAGGTTCAAGTTACGTCTTTGGAGTGCGCAATAAAACGTAAATAACATATATTATAATGTATTATACATTTATACATGTTGTAAATCGATTTTTGACACGTTCATCTAATCGATGATCCTACACATGTTATCGTTGCGTATAGCTATTATTCCCACTACTGTAAGTCCGTCGTGAATGTTTTTATATTTTTAGTATTATACTTACAGGTATATGCACCCTCAAATTTTGTACTAACTACTAAAAATCTATATCTAGAATATAATCCTCCACGCTAAAAATTCTACTGTATGTAATAAACACACTTAAATTATTTTTAACAAAAATCTACTCAAGCTAATCCAGACCGAATGTTTTGAAATATTTCCTCCAGTAAATTAATGAAATGAGGTACTTCCTTCACCCTTGTATATTTAGGTACATTTATACATCATTTATTTTTTATTTTTTTTTATTATTATTTTTATTATTTAATGCGATTTTAATAAAAATAGTTGTATTTTAACTGTTATTTTGAAAAAAAAAAAAATAAGCACAGACGAATATTAATATTAATAAGAGAAATGAATTTATAAATAATACATAAAAAATTTAAGACTTATAACAATAAAAAAAGAGCCAAATACATTTTTTTAAATATACTACAACCCTGTGTATTATCTTACAATTTTTAATATAAATCTTCTAAGGCATTATTTCTCATTTGGCTTCTTTAACAAAACACAAAATTATAATACCTGTTATAGGTAAAGTCCCAACTTCCCTGTTAGACTCTTGATAGGAAATGGTTTAATGACCTATTACAAAAATTAATGCGTAGTTTTTATGCTATTAAATTAAGCTTAAAAAATGTTATCGATGGCTTCTCTTGTAAAATATTTTATCCTTTTTGTTCATAAATTATATTTTTGTTTAAATCTTGCCTACAATTTTATTTTATCAAATAATAGAGATTTTATACTTCTTTATAAAATTATATATATATATATATATATATATATGTACTCGTATATATGCTAGTTAATGATTAGGAAAAAAATCAATTAACTGTTGCAGTACAATAAAAATTATTATAGTATAAAAATCAGTCGATGACAGACTTTTACTACAATCCAAGGCTAGGTTAAAAAGGAAGAGTGAAGGATTGCATTTTATCTTTTAAATTATAATATGTTTTATACTATTATAAAACACTGGAATGAATTAAATGTGTTTGTTTTATATTACCATTTTAATATAAATATATTTTATTACAGCATATGGTATCGCATATTGAAATCAATAATCATTTATATTCATATCTATTTATCGTTTTTACGTTCAACAATAACATAATTATAAAAATTAATATAAAATATTACTATTATAATTATTTTTAATCAAAATTAAGTTCATTCAGTGTTTATCAATTACTAGTGAATACCAATATTTATGTATATTGTATTTAAATTATCATTTATATTTTAAAACAGAGAAAATGTTTTACCCGGAGCCCAAAATGTCTGAATCCTTGCCGCAATCGATTCACTAATATTATTATTGAATATCGAACATCATTGTATATTGATAAGTAATAAGTAATAACAATAGGAATAAAATAAAAAATGATTAATACAATCAATGTATAATAACTCAAAATGGTCGATTGTCATCTAGTTTTTTATACAACATTTTTTTTGTCTCTCGAAACGCTTCCATGCTCGCTATTTTTTACTTTCCTAGTCACCTCGGTTCGTAGCTGTAAATGAGTCAGTTAATCAGTTTACCCCAATAGTATATTTTATTTGTGTTTTACATTACGTCACATCGTCGCGGTGAACAATTAAATAATTATAATTATATAACAATACAGTATTAACCGCTCGAAACACAACGGCGTAGCGCGCATTTATATAAAAAGAAAAATATTGATGTCAGTCTGTTACTCGTTTATTTTTAAAACTCGTAGTCTGCATATAATATATTATATATACATATATTATACTTGTATTTGTGTACAGGGTGGTTCATTCAACTGACCTCATCTACACTAGTTTTTTTACAGCCAGATTATATTAATTGTAACTTCATTTTTGACAAGTTTTTTCCATACTTTAAGGATAATTGTCAACTGACAACGCTAAATATTTGCAAAAAAATTTGATTTTTTAAGTATTTTTATTACGGTTATTTATTAAATTCACCCCCAAAATTCAACGTTACACAAATATTTTTTTTTTCATTTTTGAGCATTTAATCCCGTATTTAGCTAGGGTATCCAAACACAAAGTTTTATTTTTGAAAATCGCGAACATCGACCAATTAGACTTCACTTATTGAATGAAGCACGTCAAGCAGATTTCTCCGTATTTATAATGTATCACGTTCACTGCACTGTAAAAACTACAATTTATTATAACATGCAATCATTATCGTGGTTGTAGTGTGAAGAAGTGAGCAACAAACGGGGACCGTTTGGTTTGCCGATGTAGACAAAAAGATAATAATTATAATATATGCACGTGCCGAATTATATTATAGGTAATCGGAGAATATTTGTATAAATAATAAAAATTTAGGGTTCTAACTCAACCCAACCCAACTATCGCCGGCCGGTGTACTATACATCTTCGACTGATTTGTCGTTTTGCCACAATTGTCTGGAGTTTAATAATATTATAATATTATATTGCATTTTATGTTTTACTTATATTGTATAACAATATTATGGCGCTTATGGACGCTTATGGAAAAATATTTTACAGTGGGTTCAAAATTCAGTGATATGATGTATACTTGAACTCTGAACTCTGAGTGTCAGTCGTAAAAGAAAAGGGTACCTATTCCATTTTTTCAGTTTTGTGAACAATGATTTTGAATGTGGTTTTCTCGCGTCTTTTTAAATAACCGTTTTACACCCGTGTACTATATACGCAATGCCCATTGTGATTAACAATGGATGAGGGAAACCCGCTCGTCTTCGCGACCTTGCCAAGGACCCGCGCCCTCTACCGCGTACACATCACAATATATAATATAGTATATTATAAAAGGGGGTTGTTACACAATACAATAACATTTGAGACGCATTCCATTGCAACGACCAACAATCTGATCGGCCGGTGTTCTCTTCCCGAAAATGCTCCCTCTGTATCAACCAAACTCAATCCCCGGCTTAA
This sequence comes from Melanaphis sacchari, assembly GCF_002803265.2. NCBI lineage: Eukaryota > Metazoa > Arthropoda > Insecta > Hemiptera > Aphididae > Melanaphis > Melanaphis sacchari. Next base: position 25,993,379 of record NW_020270366.1, on the reverse strand, counting down.
TATGTATGACTACACTATGTTATAACATCCATAAGTGCATAATATATTACCATATTACACAGTTGATATCATCGTATTCGATTCGTAAACAAGATAGTTGTATGGGTGAGGTAAAAAGGAAATAGAAAATAATTTTAATATTTATTATTATTTGATTTAGTAGATACTCGAATTTATAGGTTCCTATATCACTATACACTTTTGCTGTCGTCGGCAAACAATTACCGTGAGCTAGTTATTATTATTACTATTATTGTTATTACAAACAACAGTCGTACAATTGCTTACGAATTGTGTAATTTTATTTATTTTGTCTATCGGAGGACGTTTTGTGAAATAAAATAATATTAAAAAAATTTAATATTATCATAGCCCGATATCAAGGCGCACCTTAACTTGCAGTTTATTACGATATGTAGCAGTATGTACAATGTAATTCGAGAATATATTTTATTATTAAATAGGAATAGAAAGAAAAAATTGTTTTTTTTTCTGTTTACATAACCTATATAATAAAACTGAGCGTGAACGTTTTCGGAATCGGCCGCGCAGCTATTATCGTTCAATAATCTGTATCTGTATCACTAAAATCTGGAGACTATAAGGATCTAATATCGTGTAATAGTTTGCGGTCTATTTATCTAAATGTTTATTTCAAATATATATATATATTTATTAATCTTGGTCCATTTTTATAAAATAAAAAAATAAAAAGTAATATTAACGTTCTGGGTAAGGTCGCGTTCAAGCATTTAATAAAATAAATATCAACTCGAAGACGACAACGATAAGAATAACGTTAAGGCGAAAAACCATTACGTTTATTGTCATCCGGAATGGGCTGTAAGAGATTTGAGCAAAGCGGCGGTATCGCGCTGGGTTCGTTGTGGGATCGATTAAAGATTACATTAGACAAACAAATCAGAGATAAACTTACGAACTATAGGGTTTAGGCTAAAGATTAGACAGATCACAGATATAATGTGGACTACAAACGCACTGTATATTTGTATACATATAATGTACACGCATTGACAAGACGCAGACAACCGACTAGCAAACTTATATGCTCCTACGTCTCTCCCTTCCATCCGACGACTGTTGTGTGTGTATACATACACGCCGTGCAGACCTCCCACCGGTTAGTCAGAAGCGGAGGACTCGCAACACCAATTCGATTCGTTCGACGAACTTGTGCCAGTCCGTCGTCGATCGATGTACGATTCACCGCATGTTATTGTTTTCGTCGTAATATACAGTATTTTCGTCGATAATTAATTTACCTGTTACACAACTACAACGTGTTTCGAGAATATATAGTTATTTTATCTAATATATTTTATTGTATGATATGTTTCGTGGTCATCTCTGATCCGGATCGCGGGTAAGTCGTTATTGTTATGATAGTAATATCAAATATGATTATAATATTATACAGCTGACGATATATTATCGTTTGTATGCAGTCCTAATGTATTTATTGCGGGTGAGGTTGGGTTTACTGTAGGCGGTGTCTCGGCGATTTAAGTTTTTTTCGTATCATATTATAATATTCAATATACGTATTGAAGGCTGCAATGCTTGTTTAATATTTGAAAGTCACACATCTCATTCAAATTTAGACAATATTTAAATCATATAACAAACAAATGAAAGGGGTTTTGATACTAGGCAACGACTTAAATTCTTGAATAAAAATAAAAATAAGTATTTATAAAAAAAATTGTCATTGATATTTTGTTCATCATAAAGTTAAAGCTTAATTTTATAACAAACTATTAGAAAATCGTAAGATTATAATAATGAATATATATTTGTGTACCTACGTTGTTTAAATATTCTCCGATATGTGAAGTAATTAGACATCTATTTGGATTATAAAAAAAAAATTAATACTTAAATGTATATTGTATATAACATCTTCACGATTTGTTTGATCCTTGTATAGTTTATATTAAGAAAAAACAAATATAAGCTAACGTTCTTTTTATAGTTTTCGTTTGTACTTTACATTCAAACAATAAAATAAAAATGTATTACATTTTGATTTAATATTTGTCACAAAGTGCAAGTACGTGTAGTAATACAAATAAAAAATAAATTAACTATAAACAAAAAAATATACGTATACAGCAGATATTAAATGCGCGCGTATATTACATAGATATACATAACCGGAAATGTTTTCATGGACCACAGCTCACACTTTCATGAATTTTTTATTATTATTTTTATTTTTTTATAGACATAATTTATACGGATGTTTCATTTCCGCTTCACAGAGTATATTAAACTTACGAAACAAAATTACACGAAACTCGCAATAATAATAAACGTATACACGAAAGTAGTTCAAAGAAATAATTCCATCTGCGTTTGGTTTAATTAAAATTTCAACTTAGTCAAAAATTAGTTTTTAAAATACATCACTAAATCAATTAATTATTATTATTGTCTCAGTCATATATATATATATATATATATATACTTACGTGCATACACACGTTACATAATATATATTATAATTTTATATATAGTATAGTACAGCGCAGCAGTCACATTTTCAAACAATTGCCTTGCGAACAATATAAAATATAATGTAATAATATATCGATTTCCGGACAACCGCCGCACTGTCTTGGGCTCACGTGTTGCGCTGAACTGGGCATGAAATGGTTGTTGTGCCGAGACAAAACGAAATGAAACGAAACGAGAAAAGATTTTAATGAAACCGCATTAGTACATTATAGGAACGTATTTGTGCGTGTGGAGAGAAAAGAACAAAATAGTAATAACCAAAAAAACGTTTTACGCTTAAGGAGAGGGTACGCGAATAGTATTTATTTATTATTGTTATTATTTTTTTTATTTCATTTATTCATTTATATGTCGTTCTTCTGAGCGATATATTAGTTTTCGTATCCCCTCTTTCCCTCTCCGTACAAAACAAAACAACTATAGTTCACGTTTTATGCGTGATTATATATATATAAAATATAAATAAGTATGTCAGACGCGTGTGTAAAATCGAATATTATTTAAATCCAATAATTCAATTTCATTTACGTACGTAAAACCATTGACTAAATTGTGTATTGTATATTATAGTATTTAATATACATAATGATTCTATTATCGTATTCAGGCCATATGACCAGAGGAATAATGATTATTAATTTTTTTCATTAAATTTCAAATAAAAAAACATTGATAATCATAGGAAAATGTTAAAGAATATAATGTATTCTTAAAGTTTAAAAATCATTGCATATACCCACTACTATATTTGATACACAATCTATGTTAATAATTTGTATTATAGGTAAATGATACATAATTTATTACTAGATCAATTATCTTTTTTAAGAAATGCAATTAGTATATGCAGCACTTTATCTTATTTCCTTTAAAGTATTATCTATATTATGGTTAAAAATCAAAAGTAAAAATCGTGATTAATAGAGATCGTATTTTCAATATTAATTTGTATCATTACAAACTACAACAGTGAACCGAATAAATGCTTACCCACTTTTCATTCCTTATTTTTTAGAAACATTCTACGAATGATCAATCATAATAGCAAGTCTGGAAACTAAATCATTTATCGCCTCCCCTGACCGTGTTTTTTGGGTTGTTCGTTGCTATATCATCTATCCATCATCATTATTATTACTGTTGAGTATGGTTCGATTATCATTTTTAAATCAAGTGGCTCATTTACGACATATACCTAATAAAATATTACACCTAATCGATATTAATGACAATAAATACAGGCAAACAAAACGAAAACTAGTTGAATATTATTATTGTTTATTGTTTATTTTTATATTAATAATAGCTATCAATTGGAGCTTAATATTCTTTTTAGACCACTGTAATATTATACTTCAGCATGATCAAGTGATTAAGCAATCATTTTTCGGAGTTATAACTAAGTAATTATATAATATTTTATATTTTAACACAGCGGTCGGTACACAGTAATTTTATTCCTGTTGTTTTGATTTTACTATTGTTTGTGAAAACAAAATTAATCGTTTTTGAAATAGGAACCACCTACCCACTTCATTGCAAACGAAATGTATTTTGGATTTTGGTGATAATTCGTATTTACGAGTTGAAAAACGTAGTGACTAGCTTCACGGCGTCGTATAGATATCTTCAGTCAGCAGCACGTATGATAATAAATCTTAAATTTAATGTATATATCTTATACAATTACCTATTCAAGCATTTTTGAAGAGTTCAAAAACTTTTTTTTTCAAACAAATGTATTATTTATTCGATTACACGTAAAAAGAAAAAAAAGAGTAAGGCAAACGTATAATAAGTACGCAGTTACTTATTTATATATCCACGACTTACATAGCTTACTAGTCTAAAATGGAATAAACTACATTAATGTTAATAATTTTGTCCCTAATCAAATTTGAAAGGTTCAAATTGACATTACTAAAACTGTACACATCAGAACGCTACTCGCGATACAAACGTATACTATTCTCGTATATTATGTAATAATTTTCGAACATGCATGAAACATAACCGTAAAATATTTAAATGAGCAACGTTTGATGTAAGTCCATATGTCATAAGGACTTCATATTTTCTGATTGGATGGGCATAACAAACTAGAATGATTTTATAATATAATGAGGCGTTTTTGGCGTGAAATGAAAATCTAAAAATGTCAGTATGAATTTAGTCAAAAATCTCGTCTCTTTGGATTATATTGTATTACTTATATATGGTGTGAGCAATGGAGTTATTCAACGAGAATACAGCTTGGCTTATGTTTTTACTAATTGGCAAATTATCATTTATTTCAAATACTTTTATCAAACAATTTAAACAACAGGTAAACAAAACTGTCTAGCGTCTCAGATTTTCTGCGATACGACCGTCCCCACTTCCCAAGACCAACACCTACGGTGCATAATCATATATATATTATATATATATATACACTTGTGATATGACGACAGCAAGTGTTTCTTATTTTAATTTAATTTATTACAAATAATACAGAACTTGGCGACGATTTGGGCGGAGACGAGCTAGGTTCAAAAAAGAGAAATTTGACGGAAAGTATAACATCGCGTAGCGGAAATGCGTAATATATAAAATATCTTCCGCTGCACTATTCGGCAGGTCTTATGATGAAAAAGGAATAAAATAAAATTATAATCATGACGTGGGAACAAAATCGGCCCGTTGAATGCATTGTTTAGCTAACTATTAAAATAATCCAACGTGCGTAAATTATAATTATTATAATAATATCATTGTTTAACAAACGGCACGCGCCAACCAAATAAACAAAGCATAAAGATTTCTCCAGTTTTAGCTCCGTGCATACATTTGATGCGCTTGTGTCACTCTTGTTTTTCGTAACGCGAACGACTGCGTTTCGATTTTGAAATGATCACATCGAAAATAAAAAAAAGCCATTTAGCTATGTAATAGACGTAGGCCGAAATATAATTCGGTGAATCCCACGGCGTTGTTATTAGGTTATTATAATATGCGCTCGCGACTTGTACGTTCATCGCGCATGGAACATGATAAATCCATGCAATTAAAATTTAAAACGTCGTGTGACCTAATGATAGTACAAAATACATGCGCTAATTGTCTCCTATTATGTCGTCGTCGCGTTAGCCTTCGATTCAGACGTGGTTATAACCATAATATAGGTACCTACTTCGATCTCGGATCGGGACACCCGATTCGCCATTATACACACGACGTAGATACCTATTAAACGATAGTATTATAATACTATAACACTATTGTTTTTTGCGATTAGCCGTATGACAGTAAAGGTCTTGTAATTAATACACTGTTGTGGGGTATGTACCTGTACCTATCGTATACTAGTGTGCTTATATAAATAAAATTCTATATCGACGATCGAATATTGTCTCAAACCAATACGCTTATGTTACCTATAATAAAATGCCGACAACACTGCTAATGCCATTATAATTAGTGTTTTAATAGCCAAGGATCTGTCCCGGGCGGCGGCGCATACAAAATGACATCGTAATAGTCTGCCGGACGACTTAAATGTATAACGCGTATATCATTATCGTATTTTGTATACTTGATAATTACTCCGCGATCTAAAGCCTTATAGATTTATTCGTCATTATCAATCCGCTATCTATTGCTTAACCCATTCTGTACTCGAAACATCCAATTAGAAAATGATCGAAGCGAATAAACGAAATAAAAATTATACATTTTTTATTGTAATATGTTACAAATTTCTTCTGTAATATACAAAATGTACGTTTAGGACACGCATGTATCATATAAATAATATGTAGGCTTACAAGTCTTGTACGATTTATCAGCAGGCCGTGATCGATGGTTATATGTAAGTTTATATACTATTACATAGATTGTTAGTATTATATAGTTATATCTTCTACGTCGATCACCTTGATTGATTTTTTTGTTATTATAAACATGTTTTTACAAAAAGAACAGGTCATATATATTAATATTATAATAATTATTAACATTTTTTTTTTTTTTTTGTAGTCGCGTTTGAACTTTGAACAATAATTATTTTGTTTAAATTCGCGAGTATTGCTCAAAATAATAAACGGGTAGTAGGTATATATTATAATTATGTGATGATGACGTATTTTTTTATTTAATTTAACTTTATACAACTTTCTATTTTTTCTCTGTCACATTTCAAAATTATTGTCAAAGAATTTGAATAAGGACCTTTATAACATTTCGAAATTAATTAAAAGTTTTTTTCCTGGTAATTTATGAATGTAACGATGAATTTCTACTTGGAACAAAAAAAAAAGAAAAAAACAGAATGTTTTTCGTTTTTTCGTTGATCCTATAGAATTTGGGATATTAGTTCAGAAAAGTTAAATAACTAACTAAACTTTTTTTATAAATCGAACTTGCGTTGCTATGTTATTTTTATATTATAATGATAATATTTATTAAATTTCGTATCTCCTGCAGCTACTGTTATTTTGTATGCTTATACAAAAAAAAAAAAAAATAATAAAAATTTGTTTGCAGAACTCTGTATAGGTATTCTAAATCTTACTCAGATATTGACCTGTGAGACGTAATTTTCGTGGTCGCATTATAATATTCTCCGCGAGACATTATACATAATTTACTATTATTATATTATTCCTATATATTTATAGAATAAGCGTAACGGGTGTTCCAATGTATCCTTAAGTGTGACTATGTACATAACTATTTATATTGTATTATTATTATATACTTTATGCCTACGATATACTTGACCCAACCTAAAAATTATATATACATAATGATAATATCCACATCGAACCAATCGTTTAACAGCACTGCGCGTAAAAATGTGTTACACACGCTGTTTGTCTTTTGCCGCCCACGGTTTGGCGAGAAGCGATAAAAATACTATGTAATATAATAATAATGTGGTCCCATATATCGGTATAAACTGCGTTTTAAATGACCATCTAAATAGTTTATTCTAATAACGCGTTCTCCGTTAGTCTGTTATATAGCTAGAAATGTTGAGTAAAAAGACTTTAATCAACTGGGCATAGACCAATTGTGCCTAAAACAAATTTTTTGTTTAGAGTCAGTGTACCAATTGCACCCCTTATATTTTAGGATCAGTGTACTAATTTCGCTTGTATTTAAATTTTCCTATCTTCAAATATGAAAATATTGTTGTTCAATCTAATTCTATCAACATTGACATAAACAAATCTACACACAAAAATGCTTAAAAATTAAAAATTAATTTATTGACCGATTGATTACTGGCTTAAGTGACTAGTTATAATATACTTTATAACAGTATCGGGAATTTTACGAAACATTATTATTATACGCATATTTGATCGTAGAAGTATGAATTTTAATGTTAGACGAAAATAAGTTTTTATTATCGTTAGATATTTATCAGCCTAATATTGTTTTGTTGCACAATATATTGGTACTGTACTATATAGGATAACACATTGATGATAGCCGTTACTTATATCTTGTTATTTAGTATTATTTTGAATTGTAAAAAATTTAAATGTGATTTATTATATAACTGATATAACTTTAATTTTGAATAATTGACTATATTTATTTATTTTTATTATATCATATATTTATACTCACAAAACTATCGATGTGTATTAATTTATTATATAATTATAACTATAACTAATAAGTTTTCATTAAGTATTTTAAAATGTTTTGAGCGCAATTGGTCTATCGACCCTAATATGTATAGAGCGCAATTGATCTATTGACCCAAAAATATTTAAAGTGTAATGCATCTATAAAATAGTAATTTTAAGCGCAATTGATAAACTCCCAATTAACTAATGATTAAAGTTTATAAAAAACATCAATATTTTTAGACGACTGATACATTTTAATAAGCATAATATACATTGATTGGGTATTTGAATTCGTTAACGTATATGAGTTCCAAATTAAAATTATTTAATATAAATTAAAAAAAAAAAAAAAATTACTTTGAATAAACTTAAAAAACTTGTTCGTGAAATTAATATTTTAAGTACTTCACAATAATTTAAAATTCAATCATTGTCGATTAATTTTAACAAGCTTCGTTTTTACTAATAATTAATAAACTTACACATATTACCTTATAAACTTAGAATGTCAGTGAAATGTAAGTTTTTTTGTTCAATACAGGTGAAATACATATCCAAAAACATGCATAATATTATATTATCAAATGTAGACGTATTTATCAAGTTCGATAAAAACTGTATAATTTTGCTCGTTATACGTATACATATTTTATATTCGTTATATTATTGGCACTTGACAGAACACAAAACGTTTTCATCTATGTTTGTATAAGTCGTATGTATATTATAACTACATCAGTTCCTCATCGCTACAGTCTGCACATTATATTATCGCCGTCATAGTTATATCTATTTTATCGAATTAGCAGTTGGTTATCAGTTGGCGATCACAAAATAATATGCCCTGACTAATGTGGGCGCGTCTGCCCGTACGTTTTACTTTCACTCCCTATTCAGCCCGTAAAACGTCCCGAAATATCAGTCGCCTTTTTTTGGATGCGATTATTTTTGGATTAGTGTGTTGCGCCCGAGTTCGAAAATAGATTACTGTACTAAACTGAGAACCGCTAAACTCGCGTCGAACCATCTAAATCATCGCCATCGAAGTTTATTATTATATTGTATTAAAATCATAAAATAAATTAAATTAATTTCAAATTCTATTTTTCTTATGATATTTTTATTTTAATACACCACTTACTAATTATTATTATATATTTAGTAAAATATCGAAAATCGACTATAACGTACACAAATTAAATGTGGTGGCGCCTTACGATTAAAAGTTCGCTTATAAAACATAGTATTAACGTGATAAAAATAATTCCAATCTTTTTATATCGACTCAAAGTTTATCGTTTACATATAATATGCTGCATTGCTGCACCTAGGTATACATATTTATTAAGAATTACTAAGCCACGTAACTAACTAATATCATTGATTATAAATACTATATATATAGGCACTATAGTCTTTATAATCAATGCTAATATCCATCTCCCACTTGCAATTCTATTATGATCTATATTATACAGTACGTCTATCTGCTTTAGGTATATATCCATATTATATATTATATTAGAAAATAAATAATGTTAGGAATATATTCCAGATAACTATATAGTTTGTAAAATATATTACTAGAAACAACGAGTATGTAGTGTATAGGACATAGACTACTTATACTTTCATTCCTAAGTTAAAAAAATACATAATATTGGCACAAGTTTCATAGGTATTGGCGGTTTAACATTAAATAGTGACGCAATCTGAATATTGCTGGTAATTGATATAATCACTAAGAAAAAACCGGATATAGGTACTATACTATTATGTATATTATTTTAATATCATCAAATCATAATACTATACTCATTATTATGGTAAATAATGTAAATTGATACAAAGTATAAGATTTAAGAGAGAAAGAAATAGAGAGAGAGAGAGAGAGAGACAGCGCACAACACGTTTTTATTTTTCCGTTTCGTTCGGTATCGTTTTTTAACATCCTCGGGCGTCCGTACTGAGAATAATGAACACGTCATGAACTTCCGAACAATGTTAGGATAGTGTATACACATTAGTTTAGTGGTTAAAAGTTAACATTCTAATTATTAAGGTACAAATAATATACGTATCCGTATGCGTACAACACGATACGTGCTTAGAACTGGAAAGTACTGCACGTCGTATAACATAGTTTCACTGGTTGTTGCCTGTCGGATAGATTTAATTCGTAATGATTTACTGATGACACTGAACACTTAGCAGCAGAATTTGTACAAATCACGATATATTATAATATAATGTAGGTTACGAGATAAACATGACTGTAAATGATAAATTCTATTTTAGAAAAACAATTTAAGACGTCTGCGACAAAACGTATAGACCATAGGACTAATGCGAATATAATAGTTCTAATAAATAGTTTTGTACTTAACACATTTCTAAGGTGTTATAAATTATTGTGGAATATATTATTTATTACCTACGCTTAACGCAATCGTCGCATAGTGACGTAATATTAAAATAACACAATGTAATATTAGGTAGATATTAATATATATAATCGATTTATATGTTAAGTCAAAAACATTCGAAAATTATTTTGTATAGATCTTCCACTCCACGGAAGAGTATATATATTATTTACGTACATAAAAATAATATTATATGCACCATAGCTCGCGCACACTTTACCATTGTAGTTGTTTAGAGTTTTTGTGAGATCAGTAGTTGTTACTTGTTAGAATATTATTATAAAGCCTAATCCTTAATGATATTTTACCGTTCCCTTCGATTTAAAACAAACTATTTTATAACGTACGATAAATAATCTTTATTGTACACACGCGTACATACAGACACCACCAACGCTGTTGCAGCTGCAGGCGGTCGTATTTAATGTATATATAGTTATGCAAACGGTTTGAAAAACAATTCCTGTATCTGAACTTTGAAAAGGGTGCAGTTTGCAACGTATGCGCATGGTGTGTACGCAGCACACGACGTATTAATATTATAATGTGATATCCATTATTGTCTGCGGAGAACAAACTCTCCGCAATGTTGATAAATGACTATCGTGATCGTCATCGAATTTTTGACACCCGTACATCAAATACGATGAAAAAACTATGTATAGGTGCGGTAACGCGAGCTATATCAACTGAAACTTTTGAAATACAATTTAACCGTTTTTGAGTTTTAAACGAAGATAAACAACAATGCGGAATAAATAATAATATTACCTATTATGATCTTAGGTCATGATAATAAATCTATTAAAAAACTATGTTTTCAGTGATATTGATTAGGGAGATTCATTAAAGGGGTCCTAATTAGGGTACCTACTTGGCTACTTATATGATTAGATACATTATTATTATTACGAGTATATTTTCATCAGATCTCGGACTTAATAGAAATATAAAGTACTATAAATGTATAAAATAATAACAAAAAATGTCGACTTTACAAAATTAATTATTATTATTTGTTACTTATTTGATGTTTAATGTAGATCGAATTGATTTTTAAACCTCAAATCTGCAATACTATTCAAAATTATTGAAAAAAAAAACAAATACTAGAAAATATATTATTAGTTCATCGTATTTCTATGCAACTTCTCAATTTATTTCACAGTTTATGTATTTGTGTGAAACATAAAATAAATCTGATTTTAAATTAAATTAGATTAGGTACCTAAAAGTATTAGCATTAAAAATCTAAAACGCTTAAAATATGAAAAAATATGTTACGTATGTATATACAATTTTATAATTAAAACCCTTGATGTATAAAATAAACTTATTTCATTTATGGCATATTCTACAATTTTTATCTTGGTTCCATAGTAGTTAGAAAATGTTTTAGTATTCAAGTCCTAATTATTTTCAGTATAATGCAATATTCGTCAAGTATAATATACAACAACTACAAACATGTTGCAGCTATATCTAGGTATCTAGATAGATTGTTTATGTACACAATACATTTATATTAAACGCGCGTAATCATATATAAGTAGTATTTATATACCAATATATATTATATTAGATAAACTTCGGTTTATGGTATATATATATATACGTTTATACACACACTGCGCCAACGATGTCATATTATTATACGAGTATACATAATATAGCAAATCCTGTGTGCTCCTGTCGAGTTACCTTCGGTTCGCGACCCCCGGGAGTAACAATAAGACAATAATGAAATGATTGTGCGCACGACAAACAACGCCACGTACTTTATACTTTTACAAACAATGGGCGATGTCGGACAGGGCGAACCGTGGGTGTTAAAATGTCGTACGGTACATCTTTCCGTAATAAATTCATGTGATTTATCTAATGCCCATTGTGCGTATTTATATAAATACATATACATATATGATAAACTCCCTATTCAGTGACCCATCCTTTACCCCATCACACATCATTTCTACCACACTTAAAGTTTACAGTTATTACGTACATGTCATATTATTATAAATACCTATACAGTATACCCACCAACAGTCGGCAATATTGTATCATACAATAATAATAATATTATGTTTGGAATATTGGACCATATGCGCAGTTTTTATATTATTGTAGGGCTATATAATATAAAAATATATGTATATTAAGTACTTATAAAATATAATAGAATATCGGATATCACAAAAAGTTCTTTCTTAAAAATCCACCGTAGAAGTGTACGTTTTTAAATTTAGTTTTAAAAAGTGTCAAAAAGAAAATGAACGACGAAGAAATAAATGGCTAAACGCCATGCACAGACATTTTATTGACACTTTAAAATATCTTCCTTTTTTTAATATCACATTTACCAAAAATTATTCAAATTTTAAAAACATAAAAACAACGAATTTTAATTTTTAATACAAAGTAACTTTTTAGTGATAATGATATTAAAATATTAAAACGTTATTATTTGGTAAAATTCTACTTTTTTTATGAAAACTATGTTTATAACTATATGACTAGAATAGCCCGCGAGTAGTTCTTTTCCCTCGCAAAATGGTTTTCAACACACAATTGATAGATCTGTGCTGTTTTCTTTTAGACCAAGAGTGCACGTATAGTAAAAAAATCAAAATATTTCATATTAATTTTGTTATATATTATAGTTTTTACTTTTTAGAAATTAAAGCGATATTTTCCCTACTATTTAAAGTTTTTTTTTTCTTAATGACTTTAAATCATCATCATGTTGGTTTATCATTTAATTTATAAGTTTTAACTTGTATTAGTTTTAATGTTATTCCGACTTGAGTCAAAAATAAGGCACATTTTTAATTCTTATTGACATAATATATAAATAAATACCACCTTAGGATTATAAAGATTATTGGATGAAAAAGTATATTGTACAAATGGTCTTTGAGCTATAAGTTTGAAACACATAGTTTTGGTAATTGACATGATCAAATTTAATTTAACAGTTGAATACTCGAGAAAATTAGATTTTCCCTGTTTTCGCGTATATTTAATATATATATACGTATAGATATACGTACACCCTAAACAACCAGAAAACAAGTCGATCGGAACCTAATGCAATAGGCTCTATATATATTATATAAGATAAAGGTGACATTTTGTACATATATCCTTAATAGTAAACATATTTACAATATTTATAATATAGATAATATAATATTATTGATACATACTTTTTATAACATATTATTTAGCTTCACAATTATTTATTTGAAATAAAGTCATTTAAAGTTTTTTATAAATCTTAGATTCTATGTATTTTAACAAGTTGAAATCAAATAAATTATATAATTATATGTCAAAATATAAGATCGAGTCTTACACGCATTACATTATGACTAAATAGTAAATAATGTAATTGTTGGGGTCGTCGGCTGAAAGATGGACTAATTAAAATGCCCATAATGGCACAAAATGATTATAAACGAGTTTATGCGCAAATACAATTTTTAAATTAATCCAATTTGCAATTGGCGTAACCCACAATGTCACTTCATTCGGTACATCGCGTGGTATAGTTAGTATAATCTACGTACATATATATAATTTGCAAGGACATTCAACATTTATGAGCTCAATTGATGTGTATTATGTTATTTTCTTCACTTTTAATGCAATCTTATGAAACGGTTCATCGCGTATTATATTTCCATTCTTATGTCGTCGACGTGGACCGGATAGCCTCGCTAGCTAGCGTACAATTGAAGTTCTTTAAACAACAACGATGCATCGAACAATAATTATCATTTATACTTTCGCTTCGAGACCAATGCAATTCTGGTGTTATACACCGATAAGACTTACATAGAGATTGTTGAATGAAAGAAAAAACGAAATTTATCTCGCACGCGTCTAAACATAGGTAGATTATTATATATGCGATACCAGCTCTTGATCGCCACGCACTTCAAAATAATAACAATCAACTATAATGTAATATAATTCAAGTGAAAACTCTTCATTCGACCGACCGCCTCGCAAAGATACAATGCTATCTCAAACTAACCTAAACTAACCTTCTGCAGCTAAAATATGCTGAATAAAAAAATATTTTTAAATGTTTAACAACATACGTATACTGCACACAAAGTATATATTATAATATTATATTACATTTTTCTACAATTTTATTGTTTGTACATTTGTTTTATTAGATTAAATTGTTTTTTTATTTCTGAGATACTGGTTGATTCAGTGAATTTGCATTAATATATTTGAATATAATGTTTGTTAGCTGAAAAGAGAAATAAGAATGACACTTTTTTTGAAAAATCAAATATATTTACATTTAGCCGTGGTGTATAATCGTCTATTTACTATAGTTCATTAATACAAGCCGATGCGTTATATATACCAGGATATCCAACTGTAATACGTACTCGAAGAAATTCAGATGGGGGCCTAACTATATAGACTCAACTCGCAAGAAGTAAATAGTAATTATTTAAATTGAATATTTTGAAAAGCCTCGCTGATATTAAAAAGAAGTCAGTAAATTTTATTAAAATCGTTTTTTCTGCAAGAATAGACATTATAGCTCCGTCTTAAGTGGATATAATATACAATACAAAGATATTTAAGAAATATATTACATTTTATTCATAATATTTATTACATACAAAGGTTTTATGTAATTCACTCACAGTATCCAATTTATCCGATTTGATTTTTTCTCACTCACCGCCATTAGAGTTAATTCACGCCAACAATTCCTTTATGAAATTATTTATATTCAGAAGTCGCCTATTGTAATATTTGTAATATATGCGATACACAAGTCCGAAATGATTTCTGTAGACCTGTTGTACAACAGAAATTTTGTGCATTAGTTTTTAAAACAAAATAAATTTAACGTAGTGTGAATGCGTGCTCAGAAATTTAATATTTTTATTGTGTACTATTGTATAGTGCGGGCGATCGATGGTTAATTTTTTTTTTGTCGGGGAGAAAGTCGAACGATTGTAATATTGTTTTATTTTTTTCGCAAATATCGTACCGTATTCGGGTTATCTCGAGCAGGCACGTATAATAATAACAACAGGTATTAGGTATATTATACACTATACATATAACGCTGTGACGATAACGAATATCAAAAGGTCGAGACCCCGAGCTTTTGCGGCGGTGACGGCGGCAAATGGTTTTTCATGCACTTCGGCCTTGGACCTATCAGGTACTTATTCCCTCCCGCGGCGGGGTGACGGTGGAAAAAAAAGTAATTATTGTCAGACAAAAAACAAAGAGAAAAAGCAATTGTATACTCAGAATAACTAGGTCACATTACTTGACGAGCGCCAGAACCGAAAATCATTCCCAGCTGCCGCGTACTGTGTTGCAGACATAATACTAATAATGATGATGATGGTAATAAATAGGTAACATAATATTATTATACCTATAACCTATCTATATCGATAGGCCGTATATGTATACACAATCACGATAAATCTGGTTATAATATGAAAATATTATACTAGTATTTATTGTACGGTACCAATAATAATAATGTTAATATTATATTATTCTGTCACGTACGTTCGTATATTCAGAACGGGCCAAGGATTTTCGATTTCGCCTCTCCGTTGCTGTCGTTAAACTCGTTATATATGTCATATATATGGAGTGGATTTCTAGCCTGATACAATAATTTTAACTAGGTCTCAAACTTTATTATATTTGTGATTTTTTTTTTTCTTAACACCATAAGTCATTGCTATGTAAGTTATAAAAGTGTTTCGTAAACAGTATAGTTTAAAGTATAAAGTTTTAGGTGTAATTATTTTTGCAATTTTCGAATATTTTTATAGTTTATTTTGTATGCAATGATACGATGGGATTTTTTTCATAACTGGCTTAACTATATTCTCTAGAAACAACAAAACAACTCATTTGACCGTTTAAACATATCACAATGCGCTGTATTTTATTATAAAACACCTAACGTCAAAGAGGGCTAGGTGGCAAACTACATATACGTTATAAGTAACTTATAAGAAACACATAATTAAAAGTAAGCAAACTTTGTTAACATTTTTCATTTATATCCGTCATACGAGTCAAAAATAGAATCACGTTAAATAAACTTTTGATGGTGAATGTTATAATTTTTATTTTTATATTGAAATTCTATGGAATAATATATTTATTTAGTCAATTTTTAATGTAACAAAGTTCAATTTCTATGATAATATAACCGGTCGTGTATTCACCATTGCCCTGTACATAGGTCATTCACAATGCTTTTCGTTCAGGCAATTTAATATTGCAATACTAAATATTGTCGAAATAGTAATCGGTGTATTTTGTTGTGACGTTTCGATAGTTTTTGGCGGCCATCGTTCGAATATTTACCGTTCTCCGTTATTAAAGGTATTATTATGATATTATAATGCGACTAAGCCTACAGATTCTGTATATATGTATTTGTAACTCGCGCATTCTCCGATGACTTGCTTTTTTACGGAGTTTTCTTTTTTTAGCATTATAGCGGTTCGCTAGCGTGTTTATGGAAATTTACATCGTTATCGTATTAAAAATACGTTTCCGTATGCCGTATGGGTGTACGCGTCGTTGAACAATGCGTTCCGAGAGCAAATATATTTACTGTATACTATTTTTTTTTTTAGTTTAATGTTACTAGCACAATATTATAAGTAGTTCTCGAATCGTTTACAACAATTTTCGATTCTATCGCGCCCACATATGTCATTATATATATTATATTATATTATATTACGTATATAATATTATCTTCGTTATTATATATTAAGACTTACGTTTTTTATTAGAATGCAAATTTTCAAATTATAAAACGTATCGCATTTAACTGTTTCTTCGGATAACCAAACTTTATAAGTGCACCCTACAATCAAAGTGAAAACGTACATTTCGTATAATAGGTATATACCTATGTTTTCATCCATCAACTTGATTTTCGCTTTAGAAATCGGCAAATCAACTCGACGATGCTATAACATAATAATATTATACCTATTATGTATGTATATTTGTTTTATTATACGCGTGAAGTGTAATTATAATATGTATATATGTATTTCAATTTACTGCAACAACAGTGGGGCGAAACTATATAATTCAGATTTGATTATCATCATCCTCATCATCATCATCATCATCACCATCATCATCATTATTATTGGTGATTTTTTTTTTAATCGTTAATTTATTGTATTTTCTCCATCCCAAGGTTTTTTAATCAGATGTATTTTAGCATTTTTAGTTTCGTTGGGCTTAATTACGAAATCATTGGAAGGATCGTGGTCTTTTGGCCGTCAACATGGGCCGATAATGACCAAGGTAAAAACAAAAACACCAATTATTATATTTTGTTTTGTTACCATCGGCGGGTACATACACTATATAATAGTCACTGTATAATATGTATTATAAAGTCGGCATGATATCATTTATATTATACGAAATGGCCTTGTATGGTTCGTGATACCGTAGAATATTATCAAAACATTTTATTATTAATATAATATAATAACAAATGTATTCATCCGTTGTACCTAAATCAATTATTATTAAATATCATATAGTAATAGCCCGTGCACATCAATTGAATATTTTTCGTCATTAAAATAATAGTACTTATTTACAGTTGTCATCAATTGAAACATATAAATCCATATTACTAGATATACTCGATTTTATTAACATCCCTTTTTTATAATAGGCATCTATATGTACAGTAGAGCAATGGTTCTCAAACATATTTTCCATAAAGTGTATTATTTTTAATTATTAAGTCCAAAAAGTAAAAGTTGTGAATAAACATTCAATAATATTTTGTATTTCTAAATCACTGAACCACAATAACTTTTAGGTTCGGAAAAAACGAATGCCGCATTCACAATAAAATATTAAAATTCTTATTTATTTCAAAAATTGTTTTTAATATTTTTACTATTGTATACATATGCGGATAAAAAAAAATCAAATTTTTCACGCAAAACTTTTGAGAAACACTACAATAGATAGTAGTGTATGTCGAGTGATATTTTTACTTTGGGCGAAGAAAAAATATCTATTTTTTACTTTTATTGTATCTAACAGTAAACATTATTACTGTAAACTAAATATCAGTGTCCCAACATAACAACTACTGCAGTTAATAAGTCTAAAAACTTTAACACATAAATAAAAAAAATACGACATGGACGGACATCTCATCTACCGTCATTTTTTTTTTCGAAGCTACGGATAATAAGTGGTAAAGCGTCAAGTGCCCGTCAAACTCTATACTCATATACGATATACCTAAGATTTCTATATTTTATTTTTTATGGCGTGATCTATACTATCAATATTATATATTGCATATTAATCTAATTTCATTTTAATTGAAACACTTGTATATTTAACATTAATAAGCATGACGATCATAATTCCGTAAAAATCGTCGAAGAACATTACTCATACAATAATAATATATATTCACTATAAAATCACCTACATATTATATCAATTTTTGTAATAGGTAGATGAGATGTGTATACCATTAATAACAATTACCTTGTGAGAGGCGTTATTTCGGCTTTTATAATATATTAGGTATAACACCGTTCCAATCAACGTCACGTTCATTTATTGTTATACTGTTCGCAACTTACGCGACTTCAATTTTCTATAGACTTATAAGTAACAGTTAAATTTCCACCGCGTAACTTTATCTTTTGGTAATAACGCAAACATTTTATACTTTCTCTATCGGGGTATAATAACAACGCATGCAGTAATGCATCCGCATTTCGTTTTCCTGGTGCGTGTATATTTTAATATCTATCTTTTACACGCAGCTGAGGCTGCATAGTGAATAGTAGTATGGTATATATATATATACACCCATCTCCAGGAAATTAGTTCTATTGTGCGCATCATACTTTGCTGGCATAAATCCAAACGAATGAAACGTTGCTTTTTAATCTCATCCTTACACCATAATACTTTATATTATTGTTATTATTACACATTTTAACGCATTCTAATATAGTGAGACTCCCCCCCCCCACGTCTAAATGAAATATTACTTTTATTTTCGGTTTTTAAATTTTTATCTTGTCAACGCGTCTTATGCATTATAACGTTTTATATTATTGTAATTTATTATCAGTAATTTTTATCGTATGAAAACCTTTCGTATTCATATTCAGTAATAGTACCAGAAACAAGCAATCAGGATATATAGAGTACACAAAGTGATGGTATTGGAGGTAAATACCTACTTTTTCGAAATACATAAATATTTTTAAATAATTTTAATTCATTACCTAAAAAAAAAATATATACGTTTTCAAATATATTTTTACAATTTTTCATCGTTTCTAACATATTACTTTTTTCAATTATAATAGTATACACTTTTTATTTCATATTTCATGACGAATATTTTTTTAAGAATATTTATAAATAAATGCAAATTAAATATCAAACTAGCAGTTAATAGTCATTATACCTAACTTATAAGTTTTTTAATTTTTAAGTTTATTTAAGCACAGTGATGTGGTAAATTAATATCTTGAAAAATGCCACTCGACTACTCCGCTTGTCAAAACTTATACAACACAATAAAAATATAATATAAACAAAATCATTATTTGAACAATCTAATTTTATTCAATTTTAATTATTATACAAGCTATAAATTTCACTACAGTCATCGGACTTAACATTATAACGTGACCGAAGTGTCGATCTCTTTCCATTTAGAGCATGCTAACACAGTAACATAAAGGTTTATTTTTTATATTTTTTAAACTCCGTATTATTTATACGTACGTTATGTACGTGAGAATTTGAATATATGACACCTGCTTCAAAAAAAAAAAAAGTAAAAACCGTCTGCACGTTATTGTGTAGCAACAATCGCGTCCAAATTATAAAAAAACTACGTTACACAGGTGTGTGGGATCAAAAACCGAATCCACCGTGTCTCTGTCCTCTAATGTCGTTGATAAATTATTCCTTTGATTTTATGTAATTTGTGGTCGTATATTATACCATATAACGATATCATATTATGTATACTATATACTATATAGTGTTTGTATAGCTGCAATATACAGGAGCGCAAGTGAAAGAGACATGATCAATAAATTCACGATTTATTTTCTTATTAAAAACTCGTTGCATTTTTATCGTGATCAAAAATATTGACATGTGACAAAAAATAAATCGTTCACAAAATCAAGTATGCGTCACATCTTTTGCTGCAACAATGATCACAATTTATAACTCTACGCCCAACCAAAACCAATTACCGTGAACACTGGCAAACACGCAACTGGGTATTATCGTTTTCTAAGCGTAATTTTTTATCATTTAATATGTTTCGGGTATAAATTTAAGTCATAGTAGAGATTACAAAACATAAGAATTGCGGCAACGAAATAATCTATATCTGTACTATACCCGTGATGGCGTGACCTGTCGTATAATATTTTTATATTATCGTGTGACCTCCAGTTGATGATGTGCAGCAATGCGTTTTTTTGATAAAGCGCAATACTTCTCCGTATATAAAACGCCGTACGAATAACAAAGTCATTGTATAGATTGTGTTCCTACTTGTGGTAGTCGGTTTTTACGTTATAATAATCCTGTAAGAGATCTAACGACTCATAAACATCAAATGCCTAGTTGACTCATAGTTTTATTTAAGAATGTCCTGATTTCAAGACATACGAAATATTTTATCGCTTACCAAATACTTGGGAAAACATTCTCAATGAAAACAATGGCATAAAAATCCTGGGTTTCCATAGCAAAATTTATACTGTAAATAACCTATTAGAATCTTATTTTAACCATGCGATTTCATGTATTGTCTTTATAACATACTTAAGGCAAATTAACCTTAATATTAAAACATAATATTATATATATATATAAAATAACAATAGTAATATTATTATCAGGGAATTTTAAACTTAAAATTATGAACCTAGAAAAATAAAAAAATTAATTTATACTACTATATATGCTTTATTTATTAATATTCATAATTTTGTTAATAATACATCATAGTAACTTAACACATTTATTTATTGCTAATATATCATATCTCTCATTTTTTATAAAATGTATATTTAATAAAAACCACACAATATTAAATTGATGCAGCTTTTTTTTCCTTAGAACTCCCCACCCCTCGTTATCAAACTTATATCCGCGACAGTCGCAAGACATACGCGTAGGTGTATTATACTGCATACCTACTGCAACGAACTGCACTTATTATTATTCAATAACTCTGATCGCAGCAGAAACAGCAGCACCAGAGACAGTATACCAGTAGCAATGTTTACAATAATATATTATAGGTATACTTACAGACAGACTTGGACTTAAAACAAAAAAATAATAAAACGTTTTTAAGCGTTCCCATTGTTTATTGCCGTTATTAATCAGTCAAGTGGGTTAACTGACTAGACGGCCGCCAATGTCACTGTGCTACGGCTCAGGTACGCAATACATAATATTATCATGCCGCGTATAATGTACGTGACTCGCCTGTTTAATCGCTCATCCATTATATATTACGCGAATTGATTTGTTTCTTCATTAAAATAATATGGCAAAAACCTCATGTGTCGGCTGTTGCACTGTACTGCACCGCCGGATGATATTATAACGATTATATTCCAACAATATTATTACATACAAGATGTATTGTCATCGGATTACGAATCCGCTTAGAAAATCGTAAACATGTGTGCGGTAAAAAACGGACGAAGAACGTGGCTAGCACACGATTATTATTATTATTATTATTGTCGTCATCGTCGTCGCCAGAATCCCAGAGTGCCCGTGTAGGTATATAATACATCCCTCGGATTATATACCCGGTAATATACGCATATAATATTAAATAATTACATCGTACAGGACTACGGGGCGTGTCCATGTGTAAAATACAATGGGGCTCTTCTAACATTAAGGAAAAAAATATTTGTGGGTGGTTTAGGAGACACAACGAGAGTTTTTTTAGGTCCATGGCGTCGCCGCCGTTGATAGTAATTATCATTTTTCCAGACAACGAATAATAATGTATTAACGAATAAAAACATCGCCGGGCCGCAGTATGTTATTGTATTATCGAAGACCATGGATTTTAATTGTCATATTATACTTATACCCCTCTAATATTACAGCTCCTATAATTTATACTATTCCACGATGTGTTATATAATATATTATTTAATTTTAAAAACAGACTTATGTATAAATATTATTATATTAAAGTAATGATAACTAAACAAGATAATATAACAATAATATATCACTTAACTATCTACTTAAAAGAATGATAAGGCTACAGTAAAAATAAATAAATACAAAGTCGTGATTTGCGAATAAAGTATAATAAATAATTAGAAGATAAAAAAGAACTTTGAACAGAAAAGATAATTTAGAGTGGCGATGAGAATGCACGTAGAAGTTTACTTAAGTACTCGTATAAAATAGGCGAATCAATCTCAAAACATAATTTAGGAATTTTAAAAGGAAAACTGCGCTATAGGTATATGCAAACGATTAGAATATCAAGCATCTTCTGTGGTGAAAATATAAAAGTCAAAAGACGATCAATGACATCGTACTTAATTGTTATTGACTTTGTATATTCGCACATATTCAGTTCACGTATATTAAACGATATATTCGTAATAATATAGTGTCTGTTCGTCCGTCGATGTCAATAAATTTGAAATCTAGAAATCGTTTATTATACAACATGATTTACTATAAGTACCTGTGGTAATAGCATCATCGTTCTACATATCTGCTCCGGTGAATCGTCAATTTCCCCATACAGCTATATTATATATTACAATATCTTAGCCAATATTTGCATACGTTTTCGGTCTTCTTCGCCAAAAATGCATATTCCAATAGTATAATTATAGTGTTTATGGCAAATATGAAGTTCTGAAGAAGAATTTCGATCGATATAATTATAACCTAGCCGTATTTTTCGACTTTCCATTTGTCTCATTTATACCATATCTAAGTATGCATAATTTATTATTATTATTTTTTTTCTTTTTAATATATACATCATCATGAAATTTACATACACATCTATTGGTATATATTATATAGGTATACGTCGATCACATCATTTTATTTTCACTTTCACTCCGAAAATCGCGCGCATCGATTGTAATGTTTCGGGGAGGCTAGACCGGTGCATCGGTGTACGATACACAGATTTATTTGTTAATATATAGGACATAGCCGTATGGAGAGCTAGACAACGATAAAAGTACTCCTAACAACAAAGTATATAATTTTTAAAAACAAGTAAGCGTATTTTTCGATGATTACTAAACTTGGATCCAAATAATATCCGTGTGATTATTAATTATTAGTTTTTTGGTTCTAACAATTTAGAATACAAATGTAACACTTCCACTACGGTATATATAGGTACTGTTGTGTGTGAACATTTGCTTTATATTATTATCGCAATTATGGAATACTAACATTACTTTTTGTTTATTATCATAACTATACGAACAGTATAGATATAGTTTTCAAATGATTATGAAATTCGAAAATGTTTACCCGCCCAAATTAATTACGACGCCATCGGTCGATTCGCATATGTTTTCAGGTGTTTAATATTTCTATACATATATATTATAATTTCCAAAATACAGAAATATATTATATATAAAAATATCTAGTATACTGTTCTAGGACATGAGATCAGAAACCTGTAGCTGTGGGTTATTCCGGTTCAGATAGATAGATACAATTGTATTTCACCCGCAGGGTCATGGAGCCCAAGTTCTATCTGAATTCCAGATCAGTGTCAAAAGATATTTAAGAGACTATTGAGAATTTTAGAACACCGTATGTGCCCTCTAGTGTACCTTCCTATCACAAGTGAAAGTTGTTTTATTTTTTGTTTTTGAAGGGCCGTTTGCAACATGTGTTTGAAATTTGGCTGTATCTATACTGGTCACAGCGTATATCGTATAAATCCTTAAAATCAAAATGACGTGTTCTGCAACAGCTATTGAGCTACTTCAATTTTAGTTGGGAACCGTTTTGATCTAATCAGCATACTCGTATTATAATTTAAAAAAAAAATCAATCTTGATAAAACGATAACACCTACATATAATAATATATTTACCCACTATATATATATATAACTGGCGTGTAGATTTCTAACATGTTTTTTTATTAATTAATTTATAATTATTTATTCATCAGACATACCAGCGGTGTTATACATGGTAATATTATATTAATGTATTGTTATTTTGAATGATACTTTTTCCGTAACCTTTGATCATAGAATATTACAGTGAAAAATGCATAGGTATTATTTCACTCACACTAATATATTATCAATAATAAAAATAAAACAAAGGGTCAAGTTACTTTATACCTTTGTGATTTAAAATCAAACTTATTAGGTATAATAATATGATGTACTAATCCTTTTTGATATTTGTTTTTCTATTTATACTTCGACGCGCAAACAATCGCTTAAGAAATAGAATAATATTGTGAAATACATAGATTTTATCATGATTATCGAATTAAAAATGCTCCTATCTCTAATACAATATAAATATACCTATACAGTTTATACTCTAATACGTAGGTATGTAACTACGATTACTTTGTCGTCGATATAAATCGTTTGACGATAATAATACTACACATGCCGGTCATCATCGCCCGTAAATATACTAAACAGCGCGTTTTACACCTACACGATTTTATACTGTAACACGCGTGTACAAGTAGAATATTTTCCTTTTCATTTAACCGATGAATACAATTTTATTACTATTATTATGCTCTCGGGTGACGGATCCCAATATATTTATGGGGGCGACTATCAACAGACGTGGCTGTAGAATATATACGTCGTACACACAGCTAATGTATTATAAATCTATTATAATATATACACTATACAGGGTGATGCACCGAGAATGCATACCAACATGATTTTTTATAATGATAAGTTTATTTAGGTTTCGATTGTTCAAAATTTTGAAAAGGTATATTTAACACTTAAAACCCATATTTTAAAATAGTCAAATTATCTTGTACCTATCTATAGGTTATACCTATATCTTTTAAGGAGTATCTTGTGGCTTAATGGCATATTATGTGTCTCGAGGGGTAATTTTAGGATACAATAATATACATTTATTTTTTTCTGATATCCCTGGTATTTGAATTTTTTTATGTCTCGTGTTAAAATATTAAGTGGAGAAGGTAAAATTTGACTGTCCCGAAAAATCCTCTATATGTATATAAATATATTATTGTCAACGAAAACGAAATGATCCAGCACATTGGCCAGTGGCCACACTCGAGGTGGGAAGCCAAATGGTATGAATTGATAAAGTAAAGGCGTGGACACATTTTATAACTCCCGTTTACATATAAAGAAAATATTAAACGATGATGAATGTTTTTTCTAGTGTTAATGAGTATAACAAAATATTTATTGGATTTTTATGTGACAATTTTCATGGTTTGTATAGGTACTTACAACCACGTACGCGAGCTTATTATAACTACAGCACTACTACAGTTATGTGTATAATTTAGGTATACATGTGTTTGCAATAAAATAAAATATGTTTTAAAATTTACTATTTATTACGAAGAGTTATATTTTTTCATTGGGTACCCACATGTTTTTGAAAATGTAGATTAATATTCCAGGAACATTTAAAAGTTAAAATGAGCGAAGCAGTATAACGCGAATATCGATAATTCACAAGTTATGATGCCTAAATTAAATATATCATAATATTATGTATAACGCTCTTAATTTTTATTTTAACTTCATTCAAGTTTATACGAATATTTAAACTTTAAAAACAATAAATTACCATTGAAAAAAAATCTTCTATAACACTACTACTGTGATAAAAATTATAGTAAACTTTTAAGTTTTTTGACGTTGTAATACCTTTAGGTACCCACTTCAAATTATCTATAATGAAACATTTTTTGTTTTTCAATTAACAAAAATCAATACATTAATAATATGATGTGCGAGGATGTGACGCTTCATGTTTGTCAGTAATAAATTCACTGCAGTTATTCATAAGTATAGTTGATTTATATAAACTAATGCGGTTAATATACCTAACTAATTTTATTTTCGCCTGTATTCATACATTGAACTTTGAACTGACAAATGAGTTAATTTGAACTCATCGTTCATTCTTAGGTCCGTATCGTAAAATATTATGTTACGTTCACACGTCGTAAAACAGTATTGATTTTCATATACTGCATGTTTTTCCCCTTTTTGCGGGCTATCGAGTTTTTTTGAACCCGCGACCAGAATAAATTACCGCCTCGGAAGTCTGCTCTGTCGGATAAAATTTTGTGCGTTCGGTAAATCGTATTTCGCTCTGATCATTAAAAACAATAAAAAAAAAATTTGTTTACAGGCTGTTTTTTTATTATGTACGGTTTAACCCGACCTACAGCGCGTTGCTTACTCACGCGTTATACTCGGGTAGAAATTTTTTTCACATTAAATTCGAACACGTTTATTCAGTGTTCTCTGGAAATAAACGTTCAACCCATATATATATATATATAAATATATGGCGCCGTGTCAAATCGTATACTTTTTATATTCTCACAAAATCGTACTGATTACAACGGTCGAATTTCCGAGTTCATCAAACTAGGTATATTACGAGTATAATAACCCTCAGTAATAATAATACAAATCACTTGCAATGCAACATGACAATTCAATGACAATACGTCGAGTTATTACATTCACGTCATCATTTATCATCCCTAGTAATCGTTTTATGTTATAAATATCAAAATATATCGTCGAGGTCTAATGTATGCGATTTTTTCTACATTCCAGACGACGTATTTCAGATTTACTGCGACTGTTATTGCAAACAAAATTTTATTCGGATAAAAATAAAGCTCTGTTACTGTTGTGCACCAAAATTTAAACTTTTTTTTATCGAAAAATTCTAAAACCGTTATTGCGACGGTCCATAAAACTGTGCATATACTCACCGCGTTCTCTGTTTTGGTTGTGTACAAGGAAGCGTATCTATATTTGCATAATAATTTATGATGTAATATGTTTTTGTAGAACTATATGTAAGACGTATTATATTATGTGTACTAAACGCCAACAGCAACGACGGCAGTGCGATACACGACGGCTCTCGAATTCGGACGTGTATCCGCGCTTATTTCCTGTCATGGCACGCTGCCGCCGCGAGCAACAGGTAAATGCGCCAGCGCCTAACTGAACTCTTATTTTCAACGACACGATTACATAAATTTGTACGTATCCACCCATTGAGATGATTGTCAGGGATGAGACAATTTCATTAAAATTAAAATAAATTATGATAAAAATATTTTAAAAACGTATGTCAAACCATATTTTGCACCCATCCATCACTGCCACCATTCTAAATAAGTTACTTAAATTCTTCAAAATTTATTACATGAGCTCACCACTGAGTGCTTTTATGTATAAATGAACAAAATTATAGTGTACCCATGTAAAACTCTGTAAACCAACAGGCTTAGTCATGGATATTTAGGTAAGGTTTCGTATTGTGCCGGTTGCAGATCAAGTATATTATAATATAGACTTAAACATTGATAACTTAAACCTAGCACTAAAACTTGATAATATTTATTTATGTATTTTTTTTTTTTTTATTATGTACTTATAGTTGCCTATAATAGATAGGGATGTTGCATAATAACCGTTTATAATATTAATAATTGCATTTTTTTTCGAGTTTTATACATTTAAGCGTTTTATATGCAAGGGCTCGCGTTTCTATCGACGTGCGAGCAAAACGAGAAATTTTACAGTTCGGTGTAAGCTTATTTGCATGTTGAACTGTGGGTGAACGAACCATATTGTTTTATAATATTATGGTATGATAAAACATTTTGTTGTCGATTCTGCTGATTTAAATCAAGTTAATAATTTATACTCTACTATGTACCTCTAATCGACTCTTTAAATATATAATATCCATACAGCTATATGCATTTATACTTTGTATATTTATCAAAAAAATATAATAATAATTATTTATTCTATCGACATCGAACATTTAAATGAAATTACGATCTATTATTATGCAATCACAATGTTATTGTCTCCTCGTATATATACACTGCCGTGTTGATTTATTTCGATGAAATAAACATTGTATAGTATATACGATATACCTACCGATGAATGATGATTTTTTATTTTGCAACTATCGTTGTTGCAGTTCTTATATCATATAGTCATACGACTATTCACTACAATATTTATCAGTCAAGTATATATGTATATATTAATATGTTATATGGGCTTACGAAGAATTTTTTCCTGTCTATTTACAATTGAAGTAGACCACTGCAATAATGTACAGTCATCGACCATTATCCGCTATAGAAGTCTTTGATCGTATTCGTTTCACGAATTTCAATTACGGACACAAGCCCATAAAACCTATAACTAAATAACATAATTCTTGCCTTCGCCGAGTGACCGCACATTTCTTATATAATATATATTATTTAAACGGTTTATGGTTTTTTTCAGTCATGTGGATCCGCCTAATTCGAAATTCAATAATAATTATTATTATACGTGTGACAAATGCTTGTTAGTAAACGTATTCAATCCAGTTTTTGAAAATGTTTGACGGGAATAGGTACTAAAAAAACACATTAACTCGTTTTTTTTTCAAAAAGTCCGAATAAAACATATATTATGTTCTGACCTACAGCGCGCATTGTATAATGTATACAATGATAATAATAAGTCGTCTGCACTTTGTATCATATTCGTATATAATATTATATTATGTTAACTGCGCAGCTACCATAATAATTGTCCGTTGTTTGTCAACCACCGCAATTAAGGAATAGAATTATAAAGAAAACAAATGCATACACACTCATAGCCTGTTATTTATTGATTCGTCTTAATTAACTCCACTCTTCAAAGAATGAACAATAAATTTTTTTCAATATCTTATTTATACAGAGACAATAATAAATCTTAACTATTTTAAACTATATATACGCGCGAGAAGACTTTTTTCCTAATTGACTTGTTTATTATAATATGGTACCTACGTCATAAGCGTGGCTTTTATTTTTTTTCTTTCGGACGATTTTTCGTTGAAACTGTTTAAATAAAATTAAAACCAACCATAACTTCATCAATATAATACTTTAACCATTCAAATTTGACTGTATTTAAATATTAATATTAATTTTATACCACCCACGTATGACGATACCGTGATGATATTATTTTGTATATATTGTTCAACTAAATCTGAACAACGACGTTATTGTAAACATAGACTATGAAATAATTAAACGCCAGAAATTAAACTTAAACTGTTGTCCGAGCGTTATTAATTATTTTAATAATATTTCAATAAATACAGATATACAACACGTCATTTTCGGATGCATTTTAATTGTTTGATTAGAACACGTATCGTCATATTATGTACCTATAGTAGCTTATTCTCATTTGTGTATGTTTAATATTATTTATACAACGATAGTATGATATAAAACAAAATATATAATATAAATACTGTAAATTTAAGATACATGATTGATTGTGATGGATACAACATATTATGCATATATTTATAATTTATATAAACGATGTCATGTGAATTATTATAAATTATTGGAGATAAAACGTGTTCGTCCGTAAGGCGTAATAATAATGACCGATATTGGAAGTACAAATTACGGTTTTATATTGCACTTTCGTTTTTTCGACACATTAGTTTTTCTTATACTCGATATTCAAATAAGTTACTGTTTTGTGTACTGGCTGAAGTAAAATAATCAACTTTTACCGTAAAGATCGATTTCTATGTAAGAGCACGGATACATGATAATCATGATATATGGTAATAATAATAATCAATTTTGTTAAACTATATTCGTAAACGCTCGTTTTAAGATAAGAAAAAAACAATTTTTAAATTGTATTACTGTTGTTATTCCCAGTAAAACTTATTGATTTTCTAACACAGTCCGCCTATACCTGTTAAATCACAGTCAATAATTCTAACTTTTATATTAATAATAAAAATATAACATGTAAAAATATGATCAATATATTACACAATATATTTATCTAACAGAATTATTTTATTGATAACCGCACACACAATAAGTTAAAAATTTACTAAAAATCGTCTTATATATGATTGAAATTATAAAGTCAATTTTTGAAAAGTTTTTGTATAAAAATATGTACAATAAATTATTTAATACTTTTCGATATGCTAGTGGTTGCAGTGATTGTACGAATATTATAATGATTCACGAAATATCATTTTTCTTTGAATAATATTTGCATATACATATTATAAAGATAAAAATATCATAATATTATATATATATATATTACAAAAGACGTAAGTTTTGACTACATTATATTTTTGATTTCTTTCCGACTAAAGAATTTTAAATTAAGCGTAGTGAACCTATATTGGCGGTGTTATAAATGTGTAATCGTTGACCATTGTAATTTACACAGAATCGTTTTGATTCAGATCTGAACCAAATTAAATTATTGTAGTAATTGTTATAATATAATACACTTAGAAAAAATTGAGAAAAATTCGGAGTTGATTTTTATTAAAATCACTATGCCACTCACTAATTCTTCTTACCAAAAATCACAAACCATAAATTAAACACACAACCTGCAAGATATGGTCGGAAGAATAATCTTCAAAAGGAGATGACTAGTATTTTGCGTACGATTAGTGTTGTTACACTACGATGCTCATTTCGAATGAGTATGAAAATGCTAACATTTATACAATTTTATACCGGGAAAATAGTCTGTCTTTGCCTATTATTAATATAATACAATATAATATAATTATACCAACCTAATGCTGTAGCATCGTCGCCAACGACGGTTTGCCATGTAATTTGTGAAATTTAATCCAGTATGCCATAACTCATAATATATCTAGGTAGTATATTATAAGTAGACACCACTGCACATCGTTTCATCAGTGCAGAAATTCGTTTAATATTATAATGACTACGAAGTGCGTACCGAAAGTGAATACGCGCCTACGCGCGTCCATGCATACACGTCAATGATGAGTTCATATTTTATTGACGTCAAACATAGTTACTTACAGTATGTATATGTATAGTGTATACGTAGTATTTGTATGTAATATTATGTTGAATTTTGCGAAAACTTTCACTGCGAGAGCAAATTACGACAAGATAATAATAGTCCTCTTGCGCGGGCCGCGGGTCTCCGAAACGGAAGACAAAACCCATCACAATGGTATATCCGTCGACACACGTAGCACAAGAGACAGTCAGACAAAATCAACGTCTGTAGTTATCGAAGATAAATGTATGCAATACTATAATTTGTATACTGTATAATATATATGCAAGCAATGTATACATCAATATTGCGTGATGATCAATGGCGAGGGCACGTGAAATAATGAGCTACGAAGCTACGATAGCTAATATAATATAAGGAACTAATTATGTAATAATACCGTCCAATGAAATCGCTAACAAGCTGGTCTTTTTTCGTCGCCAAACCTAGCTAGCAGACAAAGTTAACAATTATTAGAAAAAATTAATACGATTCTTAGTTTTCAGTGGGGTTTTTAATTGAATAAATTGTTATTTATTGAATACTGAATAGTGAATATCATCATCGAAGGTCGTGTAGTAATCTATAAATAGCTAGCCCCTTATCTTAAAACACAAAAAAATCAAAAAAATCTTATATGACACATAAAACTAGTTACGCCATAAAGTAATTAGTTCTCAAAATTTTTAGGTTGTATGAGGTCTCTTATATTAATATAAAGAAGCGGGAGCACTATATTAATTAGTGTACTATACTAAAATTGTCGTATTACGTATTTACGTACAAGAAAAGCGAGATTTTAAAAATGTTCACGCCTCTTCTAAAATTTCGTCATGCCCACCTCCCTAAGGCAGTCACCCCCCAGATTAAGAACCTTTGATATTATATTTAATAACATTATGCAACATCGACTCAAAAAACTTAATAATATAGCCTTTGTCTTGGTTATTGGTGCGCGTGAATATCATTTATTGTCTTTTAATAATATATGTCGTGTACAAGGACATAAAGTGCGATCAATAGATTTACAAAATACGAATTAAAAATAAATCCCTCGTCGAACACAATACATGCACCTATACACAATAAATATCATTATCTTTAGGTCAGTATACTTTATGCGACATATATTCGTACGTAAAGTAAAACTATTACTCTATGGTGTCATATTTTATAGCCTCGAGGCGGCGAACATAGAAATTTCCGCACCTACTGTCCGACAAACCGAGAGAATATTATGAAACCGGCCGGTGGTCTACCACAGCCTGCGAATTTAGTTTCACCCGTCTCGTCTCTTCGTTAGTCTTCATCGTTGGCCGTCGTGTTTCCATTGTCTCATAAAAAAGTAAAATAATGATTGTCTCATTATTATCGTGATATAACGTCGTATTATATCATTGTTTTTATTATAAAATGTATTATACGTTTACGGCCGGTTATAACTATTGCACACGAATTACGAGTTACGACGAATGGAAAAAAGTTCATGGGATTGCAAAGAAACGGTAGGAAAAGAAGTTAAAGAACGAATATATTCCATACAAAAATGTATCGAATTTTTTTATTAAACTTACAAGTATGCAGAAGTTAAGAACGCTATTCAAACAGCATAAAAATGTCAATTTTTGATGTTTTTCTGTTCTCTACAACCAATTGCGAAAATGTCGGAAACATTCAAACGCGGAATATATTATGTTATATTATTGAAGTTTTTAGATTATATACCTAACCTAACCAATGTACCAATGCACCAATAAATATTTATTCAATTTTCAAAAAATATTCTGATGGTATATTGAAAATGTCAAACCAAAATTCAAATAATAGGGTAACGTTACTATAAACCAACAATAGGAAAAAAAAATTTTGAATTCATGAAAAAATAAAAGCTTTTTATTTTGAAATAATTTTGTATTCTACTCCATAATTCGAATAGAAAATATTTCTCAATAATGTTTTACGCACAACCTAATATACATTATTATTATTCACGTGCAATTATACCATCACGTTTAATATTACCTATATCATTTCAATATTTTAGCAGTACACTTTGTTGACGCGGTTGCTGCTAATCGTTATCTGTTTCAACAAATGTAATTTTAGTGAATATTTAACTTATTTATATTAAGTATGATGTCAAAAATAATAAATTTCAGTTAAACGCTTTAACAGAACATTAAATTTTGACATTTTATAATGTTTACAATTATACAGCGGGTTATTATTCATTATATGATTATTATTATTTTTATTTTAAAATCATTAGCGTTTAGCATTTTATTTACAAAAGTTTTAAACCATTAATATCGCATTTTAAATTAAAAGAAATCAGATGCCTATATGGAGTGGCCTATAATATCCTTACGATTTATGGGAAAAAAACTGAAAAATCCCCAAGTATAAAATAAATATTAAATCAAGTAATTATTTCATTCTAAATTATTCTAAATTATGCCATTTTATAACCTTCTCTTCTTGTATGTATTATACTTACACCAAACTAAGAAATAAGAAACCTCAACAATAATAATAAAAATTCTACACGTCACAGTTAAAATAGCTCAAGCTACCTATTTTTACAATAATATTATATTATTAAGTCGAATATTATAATAATATATTATATTAATTCGTGACCTACTATAATATAGTATTATATGTCAAGTGGTCCGGTCGATTATGCCGTTCACAATCATGCGAATAAAATACGTTTCCGTTCGCCGATGTTGAACTGACACGCCACGGCCCTCCTGAATCTATTATAAATTTATGTATTTGAATTGTTATGCACTACCTTCATCACGAGAGTTTTTGATCTTCAAACGAGATACGTAATAAATTGATTTATACCTATCAATTGTTTTTCAGCTAAACACTATTATATTAAATTTATATTATACATTCGACTGCAACAGTTATCGTTACACAAAATTATTTTTTCCAGTTGCAAAAATCTAATTATCGTAGTAACTAAAGAACTGTGTATATTAAATATTTGTTGCTATAAAGTTAGGGTTTTGTGATCTATATGTCAGGATTAAAAACGCACCGTTTATAAGGAATTCTGTATAGGCTATTTAAGCTAGTTAACACTATATTTATTTATATACTAAATTTAATATAATGAGAATTTCTTCATTCCATCATACCACTCGTACTGATCAATTCAATATTCAACGATACGATTTCGGTTTTGAACCGGATTTATTTGTCATAGATACTATAAAATACGAACAAATTTTTCCATTTATTTATCTAGAAAAGCGTAATTCACTGTTGCATTACATTTTCAAAGTCAAATGTTGATAAGTGTTAGTCCAAATTTGCTAAAATACGTTAGTAGAATCTAAAGAAGACAAGTCAAGATATCTAATCATGTTTTACAATCTGTAATCTGATAATTAATGCTTAATTAGTTTTAATGAAAACAGATTTTTTTTTTACCACGGAAAACAGTCAGTTACGAATCTTTAAGACATCTCTCCTCGTGATCATGTCACGCCATCTTTTTTGCAAAATGCGTATGACTTCGTGACATTATAATGATTAAAACAATTAATAATACACCATAGTAAAAAATCTCAACTCTGAGCGGATCGAATCATATTATTTTAATATATAGGCTACACCACATGAAAAATCTATCAACCTAGACGTAACACGGTTCTGCACGTGGTTCTCAATACCTATACCTGTAGCGAGCGGCGAATCGATCCATAGATCATCGTCCTTGACAATTGACAATAACGAACCACGGTAGAATCTCTTCGTCGGCATTCGGTTTTAGAAGCACATGACCCCGATTTATCGCGTTTGTTGTGTTTTTTCAACGCATAGTATTAGGTATACAGTAATAATATAATAATACTTACATTATTTTTTTACAGTACGCGTAAATCAATAAACGCAATATTATAATATTGCCATATAATATACCGTTTTGTTATTATTATTATTATTATTATTAAAATTGTTATTATTTATTAATCATGTGCACGACACTGTTTCATGGCCATTAGCCATATAAACATATTTTCCCGAACTATGCGACAAACCCAGTCGATAAAAATGTCTACTTCACAACACCGCTGTTTACGCATTGCCTTGCACCCGCCCGATAATGTATAGTTATTTATTATGATTTATGATTAATGATTATTATTATTTAGTCAACATATGGATACTTTAATATCGTGATCGCTTGTGCGCCGTTTCGTTTTTGATAATTATTATAGGTATGCATTAAATAATATAATATACAGCAGCTTTATACAATATCAATTGTCGCCGAGTTTGTTTATTATCATAATAGAGATTATTTTGTTGTATTTAATTTATATAGTATTAAAACATGTTTGATATTATTATTGTTTTATTTTTATGAAATCACCTTCGAACCGTATTAAAAATGAATTATGTCGTTTTTTGTTACAGAAATAGAAGCCAAAGAAGCATGCAAATGGCTAAGAGCCGCTGGATTTCCACAGTACGCGCAAATGTATGAAGGTAAATATTATTATTATGTAACAATCACGATGGAAATTCGATTTTCCGAATTTTTTTTTATACGTTTTTTTATTTTTTTTCACTAGATTTGCAATTTCCTATCGACGTGAACGGCGTGCAAAAGGACCATCCTTTTCTAGACCTAGACTCTTTGCAATCATTATTCAGAAGACTGCACGCTTTGAACCGTTGTGCAAACATGAAATTAGATTTTGTGCCAAAACACGCAGTGCGTATTATTACCAATCATTTTTTTAGTTTTACTGATCGGCTCGATATGTATTAACATTGTCTACGAGTTTTGATCGATTAGAAATGCTAACGTAGTCGTTTTAATTAAAACTGACGCCATAACATTATTTATTATGTCGAATGCAGAGATAAAACATACAAAACGTGTTGTACTATTTATTTATAATAAAACTAAATCAAACACGCAAGCTGCTGCTGTGTAAAATAATATTCTAACACTACTACTGCACATGGTAGAATAATAGTATTATGTTTATGTTTATTTCAGTAACGATCGAATCTCCAAAAAAAATATGATTATGTTATATATATTGTGCAAATGCACAATCCAATACTACACTATTCGCCATCCAATCCAACTAAGACCAAAATCAACATCCTACAGCTATACACAAAACCGTTCATATCCTATATATCGACACTGTCTGAAGATTCCTCTTATCACTCATCGATTTGTGGTTCATCACTTAAAGTGGTCAAAAATATTGTAATTCTCACAATCTCAGCTTCCTCGAGGATTAACTCAAAATAACATTTTCTCACTTACACCCAAATTTCCAACACCGTCAGGCGTAAAAAACAGCAAAATACTTTTTTACGTAAATTTATACTCTTCAATTATGACTACAATATTACATATTACGCAAACTCAAGGAAGAAGTACTAAGAAAAATAATAACGTTGAATAAAATACACCATTTAAACTTATCTTAACTACTGCGGTAATTTATTAAAACCAATTAACTAAAACAATTTGACATTAGGAAAATGCTTTTTAAGCTCGTTGTCGCTGTTATTCAAAGCAAAGAAACACAGCTCATAATCAGATACAATAATATTGTTGAACATAAACATGTAATAATTTAATATCATTGACCAAACTCAATGATAATACATATTTTTATATGATATATAATAATTAAAGGAAAAGGACAAAATTCGTACCTAATCTATAATGTTATGTATAATATCGCAGAAATACCAACTTATAGGTCGTGAAATTATTTTGAAATTTTACAACCATATTATAAAGTTAAGTCTTCACCGACAAGAGATTAAATTTTATGTTATCTACATATTTTTCCCTGCATTCACCGTGGAATAATCTATTATAACGGGCCATTATGACATCATGCTTAGATATTAAAAATATTTAGAAAAACTGTAAAAGTTTGTTTATTTTTTTTTGTCTACAATCATGAAAATTTAGGGAACATTCCTATTACTTCTATCGCAGTATTCGTAAAAAAATTACTGCTGCCCCGTTAAATTTTGCATCAAAATCTTAGTTTCGATTTATGTGCAACACATTTTGGCACCATTGCATCACTAAATCGATGATATTTGACGTAATGCCAAATAGTAAAAACCATTTTAGCATTGTATTTTGCGCCAAATTTGGTGCAAACGTCATCGTGTTTCCACACAAGTATACATTCTTAGCTATATTTTAGTTTAACATCATTTACGTAATAATCGATAATCGATATTTAACTAACAAAAAGATACCTAAACTTCCTAATCTATACCTTATTAGTTTATATATCTTAAAAAAATAATATTTTAATATATAACAAACTATAGCTTAACTATTACGTATTAATTACTCTATAAAAATACTCAAGCTGGATTAACCACCATGCTTAACTTAAGATTTACTCAATCTAAATGAAACATACTTACAATAAAATACAAAGCCTTCAGTTAAAACAGCCAACAGGTCGATAATAGCTGTTGTATTGAATATAAATCTAGTAAATATTTAGTACTATCTTTTTCGATTTTTACTGCGTAGGTTAAAAAAAAATTTCTTAAAAAACTTATACCCCTAAACCGTGTCCATATAGAACATTCCTTTATTTTTTCCTATTAATTCATCCTCTAGGGTTAGATTAGGTGTATTTTTCACTTTGTTGAAACTATATTAAATGATTTTGAATAATTTATTCTTTTTTATTGACTATCACTATATCCTAATGATTAGAACCTAATCTCTCGCTTATGTCTTCTTTAAATTAACATTGTTACTTTTCTGAAATTCAAATTTTCTAAATTTCTCACTATTATTTCCTACATTAAATCATACATGTTTATTTATTTTTTTTAAGCAAATTATAATAATATCATGATAGAAAATACATATAAATTATTAATTATAAAGGTTTATTTAGGTTAGTAAAACAAAAAAACATAAAATTAATTTTTTTTTTTTTTATTAGCAAATTGCTACACAATCCACAATCCACCTATTTTAGTCGTATTATTATATACAAAACTGCACGAAAAATCGTCAAAAAATAAATACTCGGGGATACTTACTCACTAATACCAACTTGCATAAATAACTTATTAATTCAATGGACCAATCGTAGACCACTAAATCAAATTCAAAGAACCATTAGCTCACTATTATTTCATTAAATCTTAAATGGCTATGTTTATGTAACCCTGCAGCGGCCGGCATAAGACCACCATGTTTAATGATATAATTACGTAATGTATTAACAAACAGCAACGTGCCATGTGTTCACAGGGTGATGACTCGGACTCCGAGGGAGAATGCGCATTGAGTGAAAACTGGACCTTCCAGAGGGAATCAAGGAGGTGGTCCCGAGTAGACGACATTGTCAACACAGCGATGATGCTGCAGCAGCAGTTGCAATCATCGTCGCCCGTCGAACACCATCATCCCGGAAATCAGCAGCAGGAAAACCATGACCTACAACCATCGCAACCGAGTTGTGGGGGAAATTTCGGAAATAACACGATGTCGCAGCCACCGCTGCAGTCAGCCGAACAACTGCAGACGGCGGCGGTAGCGGTCGATGCGTCGGACGCGGCACTGATCTCGCGATTCCGGCGATCGGGTAGCGAGCGGATCAGAGATGGGGCCAAAGCCATCCTACGGCGAGTGGAAAGCCTGAAGACAAGACGTCGAAAACAACGCAACCGCGACGGCGTGATCATCGGTTCACCACAGGTTTGTACAAAGCACTGTATATTATGTACCTATTACAAATGTAATATTATAATATACAAGGAGCGTGGTCAAAAGAGATTTTGTTAGATTTCGTAGTTTCAACAAAATATGATTCAGCTCCTTTTGACCATCATGCACTGAAATATACTTACAAGCAGGCGCAGAATAATTACTAATGATATCAACAACCCTGACAAACACGAGTCGTCTAGAGTCTAGACGAATTGACGGTTTTATGAATATTTTTTAAAAAAAGACGGATTTATACTACTTTTATAATATTTTTGTATAATGTTTTTATCGGGTTGTTAATTCCTAATTAGATATATATTTTCTTTTACCATAATATTTATAATTTTCTCTTATTTATGATGGTTTTTTGTTTTTATATACACGAACCCAGCGAATTTTATTTTTTTTAATCATTCCCGTGTAAATACACAAAAACAAGTTTGATAAGCTAAGATGCACTTTGAAATCTATACACATTGCACCTGATTAATAGTTTAAAAAACTACAATTGCAGTTGACCTATAATAACGATTGCTTATATCTACATTAAATTTTACGATGTTTAGCAACAATAGTATTTTTAAATTTAGACGAGAGGATTAAAATGACAAGTGGTATGCTACGTGACTTTTATATATTTAAAAAAAAAAAATTGTAGTAAATTCTGATTTTGACTACTTAGTTATAATATAATATGTTGAACATAAAATTATGATGCCCTATAAAAATTTAAATTTTATCAATTTTATCTTTCATAACATTTAACTGTAAAATCCACTAAAAGAAGAAAACATTTATAATTATTTTAATTGATAATTTGAATATTTGTTGTGATTGTATACCATGTATTTACATAAAAACTCGATGAGAATAAGATAAATACATAATACTAGAATACAACTATTATAGAATTTGTTTTATAAATAGGTTCGTAAAATAACCACCATAAAATGTAAATGATATAATAAGGTTATCAAAAATAAAATAATAAACGGTTAAATATTAAGGTCATAAAAAATGTTTAACCATAAATTATAATACGAATTTCTCCCAAATATAGTACTCATGTACGCACAGCAGGATCTATGTAAATAATATAACAGAAGAGCCATAGTAAAAGGTTACTGTTAACGAATGTCCGTCAGTAGATTTAAAAAATATTCCAACGAGAATAATTATCAGAAATGTGTATAACTTACAAACTTAGTAGGTATACACTGAAATTATAAAGACATATATTA
This sequence comes from Melanaphis sacchari, assembly GCF_002803265.2. Lineage (NCBI taxonomy): Eukaryota > Metazoa > Arthropoda > Insecta > Hemiptera > Aphididae > Melanaphis > Melanaphis sacchari. Next base: position 25,952,565 of record NW_020270366.1, on the reverse strand, counting down.
CTTAAGTATTAAAATAAATTATTGTAACGTTTAGTCTTTAATACATTAAAAATATATACATGTAATACACTCATTAAATAGTCATTTATTTATATCGATGCATTTGTTTAATTTCTCGTTGCACGATTATTTCCAAAAACCAGATGTCCTTGAGCCCGAGATTTCTAATTTTAATGTATTGCCTCGTATTAATAAAATATCAACGCATTAAATTATCCCGAATGCAACGCAGCCATAAAAATCATATTATTTAAATGCTTTAAACTCTTAATTACTTGAATACGATTTGTGGCAATAGCATAACACTTTGGTATATAGTATAGTTTTTTTTTTTCAGGGAAACGATATAGCTATTTTGAAATTCGATTATAATATAAAACATAAAATACTCTGACGGCGGTTTAAAATAAGTAATTTATAGTTTTATGCCTATATTTTGCGTAGTCAAAAATATTAACTTCAAAAATAATGTAATAATTCACCGCATATATACGCATATTGTGCCATTAATCATTACCTATGTCATGGATTCTTGCCAACTGATAACAATACGGTATCTATAGGTTTATCCTGTTAAGGATCGAGTATTTTTGTATGAATATTGTTTAAATTGTATAACAGTTAACGTAAATTATTTTAAAAAGAAGTGTGAATTATCAGTTAGAAAACTTGAATGTTGAAAATAAAAAATCGAATTTAAATAATCAATAATAACTTAGTACTAAATAGTTTCGTAGGAGTTGTTATAAAAAAATGTAGGTACTAAACATGTCTTATGCGCGTGCTTATCGATGAATAATATCTATGTGGAAATATATTCTGTAATTTGTTTTCTTTAAACAGCTACGTATCTTATACTTTCGATTAGGCCGATTTTTTTTTTTTTTTTTTACTAACACTTACATACAATTATTACTTTTCACATATAATATACCTTAAATACCTATAAACATATTATTATATCCGAAAATATATTATAACCATATATAGACTTTATTATAATATTATTATTATATTTATATGGTATCTCCGGTACTTTTGCGTTTTATTTTAGGAATATTCTGATTTTTTGTAATTCAAAGTTAAAAAAAAAATAAACAAAAAGCTATCTCAACGTGTTTTAATTTAACGATTTTCCTCTACTACATAGATCATAGACATGGCTTCGATGCAACAACGGATGAAGGAACTTAACTGTGTAGACGTGACACCGCCAGATTCGCCGGTGACTGACGACCACATAAAGTCCAAACGGTTCTTGGCAAAACCCGAGTCGCTGGACTCGTTAGCATATTCTGATTCAGAACTGTCGTGGAGAAATGATTACACAGACGCCAACAGCAATAACACCAAGGTAATAATTCCGATTGATTATTTCAACGTATAAATATATAAATATTGACGATTATGATATCACATCGATTTTTGTCTATATTTAGCCATTGTTGGATTTCATGGCCTTTGACGGGAGTAACGACTTTTCATCTCCCAACGGCAGTCAAGATAGCCGCACATACAAAACTAAATGTAAAATCCTAATAAATCATAATTTAAAACTTTGTGTTTATTTCAATAATGTTCACATTTATTATTTTTCTAGACAACGACAGCGTAGATTCGGTTTCGAGCGCAATGCAAGATAGCGATCAAGAACTAACCACCAAATCAAAGTAAATATTGTAATTAGGTCTTGCGTTTATTTTTTTTTTATAATTTATTATCATTCATATCAATGTTTATATAAGAAGGGATCAACATAACTTTGTAGTTAAACATCGGAAACATTTCCAAAATGTTTACACGTTTTATCAATTATTTTGATACACATAACAAATGTATTGTTTTAAAAAATTGTAAAAAACTTATTTAACATCTTATAACTTACAGAGGGTCAGTTGTTCGATGGCATAGTTTTCAAAAGACTAAACATCAGCCGAATGCCTTGGCTGGACAAATGGTCGGGTCACTCACGGTTGGTCAGCTCTTGGTATTACGAAAATTTGCTCTTCTCAAGCTAACTGCTATTATGGAACGGTATTGTCCGACACACAGAACAGGATGGAACTGGGAACTGCCCAAGTTTATGCGCAAAACTAAAATGCCCGATCCCAAAGGTACATAACTACTTATACCATAAATAAATAATTACGTAACACGCCATAAAACAAAACAAAATATAAAATTACATACACATTTAACATAATTTTGGTTTAAAAAACATTTTTTTTTTTTTTTTAATTTATTTATCTATAATTGACATAATTTTCTATTATTTGTTTTAGATAAAACCGTTTTTGGAGCTCCACTGATTGCCAATGTGCAAAAATACGGTTCCTCACTGCCACCGTTCGTCCCGTCCGCTTTTCGGTGGCTTGAAGATAACGCTCTTGACCACGTAGGGTTGTTCCGGAAGCCAGGCGTTAAATCCAGAATACAGCGCTTAAAACAACTGGCTGAAGCCGAACCAAACGACGTAAAATTCGAAAACCATCAAGCCTATGATGTGGCTGATATGGTTAAACAATACTTCCGTGAGTTACCGGAGGCCTTGCTTACCAATAAACTCTCCGAGAGTTTCATCGCCATTTTTCAACGTGAGTACTATTAGTATATATTTAGTACAGTATGATTTTTATATACGATTCCACTCAAATAGTTTAAATTATAAATACTTATAAAGTTATAATAATATGCCTATCCCAAATTTGATTTCTGTGTATAGCGCATATTATAGCTACAGAATAAAAAATTAAAAATATATACTACGTTTTAGTTGCAAAAGATTAACAGCTTAAATAAATAATGATGAAAAAACTATTAATTTTTTAACGAATTCAAATTAAATGAAAAAAATATTTTTAAATAGTTAAAAAATGTATGTGTATTACGTTTAAATAAAAAATCAGCACATATAGCGTACCTATTAAGTAATACAATTTGCGTAAGTACCTATCTATTTACACAAAATGTTATATTATTACAATGCTCTTTATTCGTGACACTTTTAAATTAAACTAATTGTATCCTTTACGGAAAACGTAATAATAGCTAGTACATTTACTTGTAAGGGACCGCGATACGCGAATCGAAAGCTCAGTTTTGATTCAGTACTCAATACTTAGTACATCTAGGATTAAAATTCTCGGGTGTCTGATCTCCAAAAACTGATAACTTAAAATTATCCGCAGGAGGTTCACTTATCTATAATACTACACTTACTAAAATATGTACTCACGTAATATGCCTAACAGACGTTCCGGTGTACTTGCAAAAGGAAGCGGTCCATTACACGGTGCTGCTGTTACCCGACGAACACCGCGAAGCCCTGTTCGCCTTGCTCGACTTCCTGTGTCACGTGTCGTCTAAGAGCAACGTGAACCAGATGTCCGCCAGCAACCTGGCCGTCTGCCTGGCCCCATCGCTGTTTCACCTCGGCAACAGCGGCGCCTGGTCGTCGTCGCATCCGCACGGTGGATCCGCCGGTGGATCGACGCCGTCCAGCCCCGTCACGTCGCATAACCGTTCGTCGTCCGTGTCACCGCGCCGGAATCACCATCAGTCGTCGGCAAACTCCACCATCGCCGTGGGTCTGCCCGATTCCAAGCAGCTGGGACAGAACAAGGCGGCGCACGATTGCTTGCTATTCCTCATCAAGCACTACCGCCAACTATTCGCCGTATGTATTGCACACTTTATAATATATTGTATGCTTATCACGCGGCGTCTGTGTACTTATGTGTGATACACACGCAACGCGGATCTCTCTATCGGCTTTTTCATAGGAAATCGAGGATTCGTCGCAAATACCTATCCTAAATTACTAACCATAGTAACCGCATTAGGCCCAAAAAATCCGATTCCATCTACAATAATTAGGTTTATGTATCTATTGGTTCTATACTGTATTGTAATTACATTGTATTGTTACAATAATTATTCGTTGTTAATACGTTTTTTTTTATTGACCCGGACAATGTTGATCGTACATACCTGTAACAATCAATTTGTCTTACACATTATAAATAATAATACGAAATCGATCTACAGCCAACACGTCTCGTACCGACGACGATCGACCTCCTCATCCCCTCAAATTTCGCACTCCGTTTACTATTGTTTATTAATCATTAACCATTGATGGTTTTCTTTCCATAAACAGATGTCAGAGGACGTTATGAGTCAGTGTCACTTTAGCTATATGGACGAGAGCATACCAATAAGTCTAGAAGAGCTCGGTGCGGAAATGGGTCACGACTGGAGAGGATACTTGAACGCGTGTACATCGGCGTTGCTTAAAGAAGCCAAAGAAAAGTAAGCAAGAAGTCTATTTTTTATTCCTAAATCTAAAAAGTTGTCTATAATAATAAATACACAATTCAATTCGATTGTGTTTTAAATTTCTCAAATGCTCGAACAAATAATTTAGCTATTATATAAAACAAGTAATATAATAGTGGACAGTAATAAACAACAAATTATTAATTTATCTAAAATCAAAACTTCGAATGCTAATTAATAAAAAATTGCCACATTTTTTTTTTCAAAGAAAAGTTTACAACATAAAAATTATAATCAAATAAATATTATAAAAAAAAAAAAAAAAAACATTAGTAGAAATTTGAAAATAGCGATACAAGATGATTCGGCTCAGGCGGTATACGTAACTTGTCGGGTGTAAGCATGGTACCTGCTCGTACATAATGTAAATCTGAAATTTGACAACTGCGCAGTCAAAAATAACATACGTGGTCCTTGTGTTTTCAGAAACAGGGGATGGGTGGCAGTGGGCAGTTTCGAGAACGTCGACATATCGTACAAGAAGGTCGGCGACGGACACCCATTGCGACTGTGGCGGGTGTGCACGGAAGTGGAAGCGCCACCAGCCGAGGTGCTAGCCCGGATACTGTGGGAGCGACACGTGTGGGACGCGAACCTGGTGTCGGCCAGGGTTGTAGCCAAAATGGACGCGCGCGCCGATCTGTACCAGTACGCGGACTCGGCGATGTCCCCACACCCGGCCAAAGACTTTTGCGTGGCCAGGTCATGGCGGACCGACCTGAACCGGGGAGGTTGCGCGGTTGTCGAAACGTCCGTCGAACACCCGGACGCCAAGCAGCCGGCGGCGGGCGCGGTCCGCGGCATCGTGTTAGCCTCCAGGTACCTGATCGAACCGTGTGGTTCGGGTCGGTCCCGAGTACTGCATTTGTCTCGGGTCGACACAAAGTGAGTGTATTTTCGTTATAATTTTTCTTTCATTCTTGTAACTACCTATATACTTGTATAGCTAGGCACGATATAAATAAATTAACGCTATGAGGTTTAATTGAAATCAAAAAATTAAAAAATACACAATTACCGATGAAAAAAAAATCAAATAGTCGAGTAATATTTGTTTGCACTATGAGTTTCTTCTAAATAACGAACAAAAGATAGGTGTGTTTTCGTTGGAAAAAAATGATCAGCATCAAGTTTTTATAATCCATTAAAATTTTTGAAAATGGAGTTACTTGAACTCAAATTTTAAAGGATCTACAGTTGATCACGTATATCAAAGAGAAAAATGTAGGCAAATTGATATATGACGGTATTCTGGTGACTTGTCAGTGTTGATAAGTGAGTAAATAGTGGCGTGTGTGTGTGTGTTTATGTCTATTAATTTTAATCGGTGTACTATGTACTTACAAGGTTATATGAATTCGATGGTTTTAAATTTTTTCCTTATCAAATATTGTTACCTATGTCGCAGAACAGCTAAAGTATTTACATGTTTTATTCATTATGTACGTAACCATATTGATGCCGGTATGAAAATATTCATAAATCATAAGTCTTGTAACACTACTAAATATATTAAAATGTTTTCTATAAATATTTAAATAATTAGTTATAACATTTCTCATGATGCTGCCAAATTTAAATATTTATCATATAATATTACAGTCTTAGAACTACAATAGGTAATTTGCTATTGTTTAACTAAAAAATACATTAAGCAAAATAACAATAATATTTTAAATTTATAAATCAATACTTTTTGAACATTAACGTAGAGGAAGGAGGTAATTTTTTTAACCAACAACCTACTCCGAAAATAATATCTATACACATCTCGACAAAATTATACTTAATTGATAAAAAATCTTAAAGTAATATCGCGGGGCGTATATCGATTCCGTCGGCTACCCTTTATAATATCTACATATTGATTCCACCGGCTACTATTTATAATATTTGCATATTAATCCCGCCGGCTGCTGTTTATCCCTCCCTTGTAAAGTGTATTATAGGTACATGATTCGGACATTTTCGGAAGGTTACTACATCTAGCCAACGTTTAATCACATTGTTCGCATTAAGATTAAATATTAATATTAATATTTATTGTTATTTTTTTCATAAAAATTAAAAATTTTATATTACTTTAAATAGAAATTTAATAATATTTATTGTTGATTAATTTTATCATAACAATAAAAATATTCTTATAGTTAAATACTATAAATTTGTTATTTATTTATTCATAGGAAGCGCAATTCATTTTTTTTATTTTAAGGATGACGTAAACTAAAAAAATTTGGGTATCGCTGCAATATATTTTAAATACATATTATACAATGGTGGGGGGGATAAACAGCGTCCGGCGAAATCGATGTGTAAATATTATTAACTGCAGTAGCTGGCAAAATTAATAGTCGGCAAAATCGATACAAACCTTTTTCCTAAACAGATAGTTTCGGCGGAATCAATAATTCCCCATATTGCAATGTATGATATTGTTAATCGAATAATAATTAGTGTGAAATCGAGAGCCTTCCCAATGTACACACATATCATGTGCTTGAAACATAAAAATGAATAAAATAATATAATAACGACATCGTTGACATTTTTCAGGGGCAGGACGTGCGAGTGGTACAATAAGATATTCGGACACATAACTTCCAAATATTTGTCCGCGATACGAAAATCATTCGAACACTCTGCTGACGGTCCCGAAAGCAAAGTATGACTCAGGCGCCGATTATTTTTGTTTTTTTTTTTTTTTTGTTTGTTTTTTAATATTATTATTATTATTATTATTATTATTATTATTATTAATCATCATTCTCCGGTAAACGATTTCCGCGTCCGCATCGACGCAATATAATAATAACGTCATGTAATTTAATAATGTACATATTATTAAAGTGTCACCTATACGATCGGACGACGAATGCAAGCGCGTTCCACGCATTCAAATATTATATATTTGTATATTTATCATTATATTATTACATAATTTTTATTATTATTATTGTCATTATCATTATCATTATTTTATTTTGAATGTTCTAAACTATTTACAATATAAAAAAAGCCAGACCACGTTGTTACAGAACAGTAGACTGATCGGGATAAGAATACGCTCGCGTATTTCTTCCCTCCCCCTGTCCCCCATCCAACCTCCTAGAAAACATAAAACTTGTATCGGTTTTTTTCAAATGAATTCGTAAAGATTATTATTATTATCATTACTATGAATAACTTTTAATTACGAATAAAAACACTGGAGCAGTGATACTTTACAATCGATAGTGTTATTATCGTAACATATTATACTTAATTTAATATATATCGTTCACGTGAGACGTCATAATAATTTTGCGATGTCTACAATTGCAAAACAGCAATCAAAACAGGGTATAGTTTTCGATTGTATTTTAAAAAATATTATCTCGCGTACCAATAAAAGTTCCTATGATGTTATGATTTTTCGTATTGTACAACAACAATATTATTATTATTATATTATTATATTGTGCAATAATCAATGTTTAGATATCATGTCAGATAGATCATTCGATAATATACTTACCGCGATTTGACTTATCACTATAACACTCTACAGTATATAAAATCCAAAAACGATATCAACGAAAAACATTGTTATAAATGTTAAAACTTAATGTCGACAACGGGACCATGATATATTGTTGATTTATATTGAGAGAAAAAACACATCACATTATATTATAATAGAAATTTTACTTAATATTTAAGCGTTTAAAATATATAATTTACCATTTTATTTCTTTATTATTATTATTATTATTATTATTATTATTATTATAATTGTGTATTTTGTTTGTTAATAGCTTTGTTAAGTAAAGTATACGTAGGTACCTTTTACCTTATTTATGCAAAAAAAAAAATCGCACGTTTTATGTTTTGAAATATTATTGTGCGTTTTTAAACTTTTATATTTTTCTTTCGTCGCGTGATGCGTGCTATTGTGTATAATATATTATTATTGTTCAGTGTTAGAATATAGTTACCTTATTATTATAAATGTAATTTTTTTTTTTTTAATCATGATTTAGAAGATACTATTAAATAAAAAATATTGTTCTATGTTCAATAGAAAACGTTTATGTAATGATTTTGTCCGATAAATTGCAGAACTATATACCTGTATGATATGTTTTGTACAAATTCAATGGATACGTACATCAAACAAATAATATATTATTCATAATTTGTGAAGATATAGAGTGATTGATTTAACTTGGTACATTTTTAATGTCTGCAATTTTAATTATACGAATGATATTCTGCAAGAGCGCTTAAGTTCGAATTTTTAATTAATTTAATTTAAGAGGAACACTATTACGACGCTATCCAGACAAACGGAAAGCTCAGAATGTTACATTTATATAGCTGATTCTACGTATTTTTAACATACGTACATAGCCAATATATGTTATTAAATTGTTGTGAAATCATTAAATTGCAGTTTATAGAGAACTTAATTTGTGCTTAAAAGTTTGAAAATGTTTAATAATTAATTTATACTCAAAAGGTATTGCTTAAAATGTATTAAAAAAAATACAACAAAAAAACTCTGAACTTTATAAAAGCACATGGAAAAAGAATTATTTAATCCAACAAGTACCTAGCACGCTTTAGCATATTTAATATCCTCCCATATTTTTCTATGAATATTTAGTTATTTCAGTTTAATTACAATTCCTACAATATTCATTTATCAAAAACATGTTTTTGCACCACAAATTACAGTTGATGCATGTAGTGTCCTCATTAATATGTATTAGATACTATTGATTTTATAATATACTAATATACTATATTATAAAATCAATGGTATTACGATGAATTATCGTGTATGAATGATTATTTATAATATAAACCATATTATGCGTCGTTTTTGAAAAAAGCTATTTTGTATTTCTAAGGAAAAAATTAACTACTTAATATTTATCGTAATATAAATTAATTATAAAATATCCATTCTCCATTTTATTTTTTAAAGTTTGGTGAATTGATAGTTATAGTAGTCTAACTCGGCGGTTCTCAACCTTTGTGTATTGACGACCCAAGATATTTACCCAATTTTTCATACGACCTTTTTATAAATATAAAGTTCGATGGGGAAATAAAAAATAACCATTGGGTACTCTTAATTTATTTTTATTTTTATTTTTTTTACTCATATTACTTAATAAGGTACAAAATATTAATTACGTTCTATTTAAAAATAACCATTTCACTTAATATATATAAATATATTTTTTTAAATTTTTTTTTAATAATAACAAGTATTTAAAATAGAATAAAAGTAACCATTTAATGACTTCTTTGGTCTTGATGTTACTTTACCAAAAAATCAATTCGTGCTTCTATTATGCAGAGTTAGTAAATAAAACATGCATCGTGGATTTGACATTAAATTAATTTTGATTGTAATTATAATGTCGAATATCCGGAATAACCATAAATAAGTTGTTTGCAAAAAGAACTAATTGTTATAACGCTTCTTCGTAAAGATCAGGATACTCATTGCTTAAAGATATCCAAAATTGGTTCAAATTTTTAGTTTTAAAATATTGTTCCAATAATTTATCTGACGTTAATTCTAATAGTTGGATCTCATTTAATAAAGATAATTCGTGTTTTTCACAGAGTAAAAAAACGGGTTAAAAATCCACATATTGTTTAATCGAATATCATGGTGAGAAATAATTTAATATTTTATTTTTTAATTTCGACAAATGTGTTTTAATTATCCATTGCATTACATTAATTTCATTTTTTTAATAACTTTTCTTCAGTCATATTATACATAATATGATGAAAACATATTTATATCATACGTGTTTTCTTAATTTGTTTTGTACAAAGGTCAAGTTTCTTCAGAAAAGCTTCAACTTTATTATACAAGTAAAAATATTAGTTAATGGCTCTTACATTCACAAATTTAACTCATTTAATAATGAAAATATATGACTGAAAGATAAGCAACTTTTGCCAACCAAATTAAATTTTGAAAACGGTCAGCCAACTATAAACTTTTTTATCTTAAAAATACGTGTATATTTCAGTTCTTAATTCAGAAAATCTCATTAAAACTTATCCCTGTGATAACCAACGTATATGAGAATGAAATAACACTTTTTTCTAAACTGAACCATATAAGATGTAATTAAATTTTCACCAATATTTTACAGTATTTTTTTCTTTGCGATATGAATGGCGGTAATAAAAAAACATTTTAAATACACCTTATCGCGGAAGTAATACACAAGCAGTTCCCCGCAACGCCGTCGGTTCAAAACTGAAAAAAAATACACTTTGACAATTGCGGTGTATGATTTAATATACTCTTTACTTAACTTTAACTCATCACAATTTATTGAAAAAAAAAATTGTATTTTTATTTCCATATTCATTGTGATTAATTTCAAGATTCCGTAAAAGTTTATTTGGCTTTAAAGAAGCATATTTTATTAGTACCTACAATACCACAAATAAGTAATAACACTATTGCAAATCTATTTCGTTTTCATTTATATAAATAAACCCGTAACTGGCATAACTAATATAGTGCTATATGTATAAATAAGTGTAATTAATCGATATTTTTTAACTTTTTTCCAGGCTATCTCTATTTCTTATTTATTTAAATTTGTTTCCATAATTTCATTTTCATTATTTTTAATAGGTACCACAATGTTTTTTGAAAAAAAAAATGATAGTGATGTCTGTTAACATATTATTATAAATATATTAAAAATATTTAAATTTGAGAAGGTATACAAAATTATTAGTAGATTTACGAAAATATTATACTAACACTAAAGATTATTCCGCACTGGTCACAAGGTCACGGACTTATGATTACACGAATAGGACGATAAAACGAGCACATAATTATGTATTGACAATAATTAGTACTAACAATTTTTTTATTTTGTCAAAAACAGGTTTCATATTTTTAACTTTATTTACCTACAATCAATCAATTAAACAAACACATAAAAAAAAAATCATTTCGTTTATCAGGTGATTTTCGTTTGAAAAAAATAAGCATGTACCTATCACTAAACGAGCTTTTTAACCGGAGTAAAAAAATACAGGTAACGAAATACACTCAAATTCAAATGTTTAAAAATTCTAAAAATCATAATTTAAATAAATGCATAATCAAAATCAATTATTAGTCTAGTTAGTTAAATTATATCATGCACATAATATTATTGTAGATATTACCTATGGATTATATGTTTATGGCCTATGAATTTAATAATATTTGTTACCCCCAATGTTTGGGATAAACAAGTTAAATAGTTGAAGTTGAATTGATTATAACTTTTTTGTCGTTAAATTTTAGCAGGCAATATAAATTTTAACTCAGTTAAAAAAAAAATAATAATAATAAATTATTTTTTATTAATATTAACTTATTAACTAACACGAGCTACTTTTAATCAAATCAAAATTACTTTTGTTTATTAATTATTAAATGATCAATATAATACAATTATTATTAATGATAGGTACATTATGGAAAATCAAAACAAAACAAATTGTCTTCCTTTTATCATTAGGTAGCCAAAATAATTGTTCGATTGAAGTAACTTGTTTTTAATACTATACAAGTATTCATTTAAACTATCTAAATATAGGATACTCAGGTAAATGTATGTATAAATTTAAAAAAAATGTATTCAAGTGTTGGTTTTTATAATTCTATATAAATCTTAACAACGCCTATAGATACTCAGTGGCGGAACTAAGAGGGGGGAATCCGGGGATTGATCCCCGGTCGTAAAATTTTGGTGGGCGTAATTTTTTGTGAGCCTTTATTTAATGTTTATTGTTAGAAGTTATAAAACTATTTTTATTTCTCATAATTTGTTTATTATATAATAATAGCCACATTTAAAAGAATGAAAAACATTAAATAAAATCATACACAGCGTAAAATAATCATCATTCTATTATTAATTATTATTTATTAAAGCACGTATAGCTGCGCAATCGGCGTACGTCGACGGCACATATTACATATAAAGACAGACAAATAATAAAAATTAAATATAAATATATATTTTAAATAATAAGTATGAACGTTATCGACTATCGTCGACGAACAACGACGACACTGACAAAAATTTTGAATGGAAAATTTTTGAAAAAAAATTAAAAAATGGTGGAGCTATTGATGACTGTTTACAAAATGAAATAACATCACAAGAAGCAAAATAGAGACACATTTTAAAAGCAATTTTGAATGCAATATTGTACTGTGCCAACAACAATTTAAGATTGAAGGGACATTCAGACATACCTGGGAGTCCATCCGCAGGTCATTTTCTTAATTTTTTAAGTTTAATAAGTAAATATGATCTTATATTAAAAGAACACATTGAATCACATAAAAAAAGTTCTATAAATTACTTTTCTCATCAAATTCAAGATGAGTTTATAGCTTTGTTGTCTAAAAGAGTTCGAAATGAAATCATACATCAAATTAAATCTGCTAAATATTATACAATAATGTTTGATTACACGCCAGATGTGTCAAGAACAGAGCAAATGAGTCAAGTTATTAGATACGTTCGTGTCACTGGTAGTAAAGTAATTGTAGAAGAAAGTTTCTTAGGCTTTATAGAATCTCATGAAAAAACTGGTAGTGGTTTGACTACTGAAATATTACATCAGATATCTCAAGATGGTTTGGATATTAATAATTGTAGGGGCCAAGCATATGACAACGGATCAAATATGGCAGGGAAGTACAATGGGGTTCAAGCAAAAATTTTAGAAAAAAATAACTTAGCAACATTTATGCCTTGTACACCACATTGTTTAAATTTAGCAGGTGTAAATGCTGTAGGATCAAATAAACAAATGCAACTATTGTTCGGTAAAATTCAACAACTATTTAATTTTTTTTCTGGTTCTACTTTACGTTGGGAAATATTGATGAAATCATTGAAAGTAACTCTTAACCCATTTTCCGATACTAGATGGTCCTCTAAAGCTGCTGCAGTAAAGGCCCTTTACAAACAATTACCTGAAGTGAAATGTACTTTGATTAATATTATTGAAAATGGAAATCTTGATTCAAAACCTATTGCGAAAAATTTACTTAATTTAGTGGATCACGAATTTATTTGCTTATTAACGATTTGGAATTCTATACTATCAAATATTGATAGTGTAAATATATTTCTTCAAAAAAAAAAACAATTACGGTATGTCAAGCATCAAAAATGATTCATGGATTAATTAAAGAAATAACTGACTTAAGAAATAATAGAATTCAAATATTATTCCAAGACGCTGAACAAATTAGTGTAAAAATGAATATTTCTCCTTCGTTTCCAGAAAAAAGGAAAAAAAGAGCAAAAAAATGGATATTGATGAGTCTGCTGATGAATGGGACACTTCTGCTAAAAACAATTGCATAATTAATTTGAAAAATGTCTGTGATGTTTTGCTTACACACTTCGGTTGGAGATTTGAAACATTGAATAATGTATCTTCAGATTTTAGTTTTCTGACTGGATCTGAACTATTCGAAAAAGATACAGATGAATTAGTCAAAGTAGCAGCTGATTTAGCCTTAAAATATAATAAAGACTTAAATGCTTCAGAATTAACAGAAGAAATAATACATTTTAAACATCATGCCATAAATGCATTACCTAGTATCAAAAATACAACACCATTAGAACTGTTAGAGTTTATTTTTGAGTATTCCATGACAAATATTTTTCCAAATATTTGCATAGAACTTCGACTTTATTTAACATTGCCATGTACAACAGCCACGTGTGAACGAAGTTTCAGCAAACTGAAACTAATAAAAACGTATTTACGCTCCACAATAAATCAAACAAAACTAACTAATCTTGCATTATTGTCTATTGAAAAAGAAATATCAAACTCAATTGATTTCGATTCAGTTATAAACGACTTCGCTGAGGTAAAAGCCAGAAAAATTAAATTTTAAATTTTTTTAAGTATGTAAAGATTGTGTATTGAAATTAATTATTTGTACATGAACAATTTTTTAAATTTAAAGGTTCTTTCATTGAATTAAACAAGTTTATTATTAATAAATTTAATAGTTAGCAAATAGCAATGTAAAAATCAGAATAACTTTTATTTAGTTTAATTATTGTAACACAAGCAATAACATGATTCTATGAGTAAGAACTAGCTCGATATTTTTAACTTTGTTAGTTAACATTAATATGTGTTTAAAAGTTAATAAGAATGTAGTACGTTTGTAATTTGAATTCCAGTTATTAGAAAACAATCGTAGGGAAAGATATTTTAGTCTTGGTCTATGATTGGGCGAAATTTTAATATTTTCCCCGGGTGTAAAAAATCTTAGTTCCGCCTCTGTAGATACTATGGCCATAGATTATAATAATTTAGTTCCCTATATTTATAATCAATGCAACGGATAAGGATACTGTTTAGTATCAGTAGCCGCGGTGAAGGCAATAATTACGATTTATGATATTACATTCAGGTAAGATGTTAGAGACGTTATTTAAATTCTACATTATAAATCAACTCGTTACTGTCTTCATATTTATAGACAATGATAATGAAAATTTGAAAATGAAAATATGAATAGTAATTCTAACAATAATAATAATAATATTAAATACAGTTACTTGTTACTTGTTAGATAGTTAGAACACTTATAAGTTATAACTAACTTAACTATCGAGTACGGTAATACCTAAAATCTACCTGTTAATTACTAATAATTGTGATGTTGTATTTTACGTAAAATCAGTTGTACAGGTAGAGCATAAATCAAAATATTATTAAAACATAACTTTTTAAGTTTTTTTAATTTAATATACATTTAATCTGTCATTAGTCGTTACCTGTTGTACATATTTTAGAGACAATTTATGATCATGTCTGAGAAAAATATGAATGACGAATTAGGTAAGTGCCTTATCTGTTTACTTTATAAAAGAGTTTTTAGTAACTAGTTATTTTAATTGTTTATGTATACAGTACTTCTAGAGAGAGTATTCTTCCGACTCGGTTCGGCTGATACAGATGCTCAACTCTCGGCTTGTATCAATAACTTTCTAGTACCAGTATTACAAAAGTTATCTTCTCCTCATGAATCTGTCAAAAACAAAGTATTTATAAATTTCAATATAATTTTTATTGATATTATTGTAATATTTATTATGACCAATTCTAGGTGGTTGAATTATTAACTCACATTACAAGAGTGATAAAACAAAGTCCAAGCATTTTACTTCCTGTTGATCAGTTAGTTACACTTTTAACTACGTCCACAAACAATTTTGTTTTGGCAAGTATCTTAATATAACATACTTAATAAATTGAGTTGTATAATGTATATGTTTATATTTTTTAGAATTTTACTATGGTGTTTATTAGAACAAGCTTTAACCGTATAGATAACAATAAAAAAGTTGAACTCATCCCATCTCTTATTAATTCTATAACTAATAAGTCAATCACTCACCAAGAAAGGTAAAAAACACACCTTGTAATTTGAAATTATATGAATTTATAAAATAATTTTTAATTTTATTTTCTAGTGTTTTGTTTCTTATAATTGGAACTCTTAATAAATCAAATTTTCAAGTAGCAAGTAAAGGAATAATAGCCATTCAACAACATTCAAAATTGAAAACTGTATTATTCCAGTTAATGTTAGATGTACTGTTGATACCATATAAATGGGTTTCGCCAAATGATACTGCTGTTGCTGGATTTAATGTACAATCTTTAAATAGGCTGCGGAACAACATACCTTTAATATTCACAGATGCTGATTATCATGAACAAGTAATATCCTTATTATTCTTTTGTTTTAATTTAATTTTTAATATTTGAAAAACTTAATTGATATAGGTTAAATTAGGAATTTTGGGTTTGATATCAACTAACATTTTTGAATCCCAAGCTATATTAATACATACAGTGGTTGCAGCTGCTGATCCACGGTATATGGTGGCTAATTCTGGTGAAAATGAATTAAGAAAAATCACTTGGTTGGTTAAAATTAAATTATTAAATGATTAAACATTAACAATTTATTTAATTTATAATTGTCTGTAAAATTAGTGAGATTGACTGGACTAAATCATCTACTATGATGCCATTATATGCATTATTTCTTGGCACTAGTTTAAACAAGCAAGAAGCAGCAAATAAAAAAGAACCAGCTTGTGTGCGATTAAGATTAAAGATATTACCATGTTTATGTTTTAGCAAAGGCGAAGAGTCAATAATTTGGCCACAATGCTTGCAGGTTAGTACATTAACATTATATCTTGGTAAGAATTGGTTTTATTTTTGATTGTTTAGTACTTAAAACGAATTACCACATTAACAAAACACATTATTTTCTTTCTAACAATACCACGCTATCCAGGTACAGCGCTAAGGGTGGCAAGGTGGAGCTCTACCCCCCCACCTACCCAAAAACCAATTCAGCCCCTTCGCCAGCCCTCCTACTAAAAATATAGTATTTAGATGTGATTACAATAATTATTAGTAAAATTGTATTTTAGTAGTTTTAAAATACCTAATTATTTTAGATTATTTTCGACTGTTGGAACGGACAAATTACTAATCACAGACTTAAGGCCTTGGCATTGCAATTTACACAAATCATCATTCAACAGTGAGTTTACTTGCAAAATTATGGATTTAAATTTATAAAAAATTTATGATTAACTTGGCGTTAATATGGACGCCATCAAATAACAAATAAATTTGATCTAACAGTATATTATATTTACTTATCATCATAAACAATATAATATTATTGTAGTAATGTAAAATTGAAGTGTGTGCATAATGTATATGTTATGTACACACTCAGTCATACTATCTTTTCATGTATACATTTTGTTACACATATAAGTAAACATTTATACATGAGAATTTAATTTTAGAGTAAATTAATTTACTCTAATCCAACTGATGGAAGCTTACCATTTAATAGCTGAACCAAGGGTAAAAAATAGGTTTGATATTAATATATTCGTAATTTGATACTAATTAAGAATGCACTTAATGCATTGAAAATACTTATTAAAATATCTTTATTATATGATAATACAAAATACTAAGATGAATTTATATAACATCACTCATTACACATGATCAAAGTCGAAAAAATATACAGGGAGAATGCAGTTTTAGAGAACTAGTTGATGATCGATGGGTAGAGTCCAAGTAGATAGATTTGTTAGTTTATATAACAACATAATAATATATAATAGCAGATGTCTATATTATAATAAAGCCATTTGCAACTATAAAATATAAGATAGTAAGGTTCAGATAATTTCACTCTTTTTAGCCTTTAACTATAGAGAGTGGCTATCATTACATTTTAGTAAATGACCAAATAGTTTTTTATGAAAAAAATATTAATATCTAATAAAACAAATATGATATTCTATTTGAATAGTTTGAATATTTTGATAATTACTTAATTGATAGTGATGATCACTACTTGAAATAGTTTAAAATCTATACCCATGTATTTAAATATTATTTTGTATTTTTTTATTTTTATAGAAAACCGGCTGAAATTCTGGTTCAAGCCACTCCAATTTTATTAAATTCTGGTCTGTTAAAATTATTGAAATTACCAGAACTTGATTTAAATGCAAAACAGATGATATTTACTTTGGTGGGCCTACTGATTTCTAAAGTACCTACTTCAGTAAAAGAAGACTTAGTCCTACTGAATTCATTTTTTGACGCTTTGATAAAAGTATATAATTTATAAATATTTTTATAAATATTTTTATTACTTACTACTATTCTTTCAGGAAACTTCCCCTGATTTGAAAGGATCAATTCGTTCATGTTTAATTTCTATGTGCAGTGCATATAGTGATTCAAGTAAACTTACTGATATTTTGAACATGATCGCACATTATTGTAAAATGTCTGATAACCTTCTAAAGCAAGTTACCACACATTATTTATCTTATTTATTTCCTGCCGATGATGCTAAGTCAAGATTATTGTTGATTATGTCTCATTCATCTTCAATTGGGTAAAACAATACTATTGTTAAATTTAAATGAATGATTTTAATAAGAAACACTGGTATGTTTTAGTGATTCAGATTTAAAAAAGATATTATACAGTGTGGACGAAGCTGGCAATCTTGTTGGTAAAAATGAAAATGCACTACTATTGCCTCGATTCCCAGATATGGTGATGACTGTTGTTGACAGTAATCAACAGTTTGACTCGTCTGTTCTATTAGATGTTAGTTTTCAAGTTATAAATAGTGATTTTTATAAATAAGTAAACTTTAAATTATATATTATATTTTTCTACTTAGATAGCTGAATATCTCAACCATTGTTTAATATTTAGTGCTGGTCTACCAGTTACTTACAACACTTTATATCATCCATCAGAACATACACCGACTATTTGTAAATATTTGTCTAAAGTTTATCAGTCCGATGCAAAAATTATCGATCATTATTTTAAACTCATGATACAGTTGTTACAAATCAAACCAAGTGTAATACCCCTCAACAATCTATTAGCATGTGTTGCGGCATTACCAAATGAATTAAAGAATCAATATACCAAGGATTTAAGTATAATTCAGGTAAATATTAATTTTCTCCAATAAAATCAAAAAATTAACCAACAACAAAATTATAGAAATTATTTGTGTCGAGCAATGAAGATATGCGTCGATTAAGTGGAATACTGTATGGTATAATTCTATCAGCTATGGATGAAACAGTCTCAGAAAAACGTATCAAAGAATTAATTTTATCTTTTATGGATAAAAACCGAAGTAAATCATTGGATTTATATGCTTCCTTGTATGCCCTATCATCACTTCAAGAATATCAGTATTACAATAATACAAATTCTCCTCCATTGGTAGGAGAAGATACATTTACTTCACTCGGTAAATAAATTTTATAATATAATTAATAATTATACATTTGTCATAATTTATCTTTGTTTAGTAACATTGCTCGATGATACAAGTCCTTTAATAGTTGGTGCCGCTTGTGATGTGATTGGTGCAATGGGAAGGCTAAATCCATTACCCATTGACGAGTGTAAGAAATTATCTCTGGTAAAAAAACTATTAAGCATTTCCTTTAATAGCTCAACACTTTCTAAGGTAAAATTTAATTTAACATGATTTCGCAATAATTAAAGTTTTGTAAAATAAATTTATCTATTTCAGATTAGAAACAAAGCAATTAAATGCACAGGGTTGATTTGTGTTGGAGAGACTTCATCAAGAAGTAAAGATATTATCAAAGAATATTTAAACAACACCAAATATGTATGCATTTTGTATTACTATTTTTTACTAATAAAAAAATAATAAAATAATAAAATAATAAAATTAATTATTAATTTTATTATTTTTATTTATTTAAATTATAGACAAAAGATATAGAGATTCATTTATCAATTGGTGATAGTATATCTTGTGCTATCCTTGGACCTCAATCAAAAATGTCTCGTAACTTTTGGACATGTACTGAGGATGACTTTAAAAAAAATGTAGTATCAGATTTATCAATTGATGAATGTGAAAAATTAGCCGATTACTTTTTAAATAGTATACTAGAAAAAGTTGAGTCTGAAGATCATCCAAATTCAAAACAGGTAATTATAATATAAACGATTATTATTTTAAAATATTTTTTTACAAATAATTAGGATATTTTATGAGGTATTAATTGTTTTTTGCTTGTATATTATATTTATTTTTAGGCATGTTGTGTTTGGATGTTTAATGTTTTGGAAGAATGTAACAAATTAACTTCAGTAAACCAAAAACTTGCTCGTATTCAAACTGCTTATGTTGCACTCCTGGCAGAAAAGAATAGTATGTATAATTATTAATTATTTCTATTGAATATTAATAAATCGTGATAAATATATTATGATAAAATAATTTTATCTTCAGTTTCTTACTTATTTTATTTTATTTATTCAATATTTTAATGACTTAAATTATGTTTTAGACTATATACGAGACATTGCATCTAAAGCTTTAATAAATGTATACAAATATGAAACTGATGATCGTAAAGAATCTATTTTAAAATTGCTTATAAAACAATTATCAGAATATATGGCAATTGGAAATAGTGGAAAAGATAGTTCTGGGTAATAGGAATTAATATAATGTTTTATTTTGATTTACTATTTCTTATTTTTAATCTTATGTGAACATTTAATTTTTATTTTAGAGGTATTTTGTCAACATACAAAGAATTATGTTCATTAGTAATTGATTTGAATAGACCTAAATTACTATACAAATTCATACAGTTAGCAAACTATGATAAGAAAAAGGTTAATATAATTGAAGTGTTACAATGAAATAATTTTAAATTTAAAATTTTTTTTACAAGGAATCTAAATCTAAGTTGGAAATCGATGATCAACTTAATGAACAATTGCCATTCATTATACCCAGGCTCTATCGATATCAATATGATCCTACACCAGTTGTACAAACTTCAATGAGTGCTATTTGGAGTTATCTTGTTTCAGATACACGTTTCACAGTAAATGATTTACTTTATTTTAGTGTCTGTTATCGTGTTTTGGAGCATAAAACATAAATATGTTATTACTTTTAGGTTGACAAATATCATAAAGAAATTTATGTGGATTTAGTAAAAAATATAACCTGTCCTGACTGGCGAGTTCGAATTTCTGTTTGTCAGGCTATCCCTTCATTTTTACAATATACAGGGGATAAAATATTCACGGTAAATATTACTTTTCATTAGTATTATATGATTATAAAAATCAGCATTTAAATGTTTCGAGTTTTAATGATTTTTAAATTACAGAAATGTTTAGATTTAACTATTGAAGTATGGAAACAACTAATAAGAGTGATGGATGATATTCACGAAGGCACTAGAACTGCTGCCACGTCTACTGCAAAAACATTATCTAAAGTATAAAAAAAGGACTTCTATTTATTGATTTATTGTAAAAATATATTATTTATGTTTAGCTATGTGTGAATGAATGCACTTCTAATACCATATTGCTTCAACTACTTTTGCCAATAATTTTAGAAAAAGGTCTCTATCACACAGAGTCAAGTATACGAACAATTAGGTAAATACAGTTTATTAAATATTTCTATTATTATTACATATATATATATATATAATTAATTTTAGTATGGATATGATATCTCAGTTAATTGTCAACTGTGGTGATAAATTAAAAGGAGATTTGGCAAAATTAATAATAGCACTTTTAAGAGGTGCAGATAAAGTGGAAACACCTACTATGAGTATTTTAAGTGTTATGTCTGGAGCTAACCCTAATACTCAAGAACTTATTGACTCTCAACGTGCTGCTTCAGCCAGAACACTGAGTTCAAGTGATGTATTATCAAAGGTAATTCAAAAAAATATAGTTCATTTTAATCAAAAAACCTTATATTATTAAAAAGGTTTGGAAGTTATAACACTAAAAAAGTACATTTTTAGTGCTTTAATATGTATTTAAAAACATTAAAATAAGTGCAAAGAATAGCACTAAAAATTGGTAAACATGCAAAATAAAATTGTCAATAATTTTTTTTTTTTTAAATATAGTAGTAGATATTTAGGAATTAAAGAAATTTGATTTAACTCAGGAAAATAAATACTATGAACTCAATAATTATTGTACAATGCATATCACATCAATTTTAAAAACAACAAAATTTTTGGAAATTACTTGAATAAATAGTCCTAAGTTTTCAACGATAACATTTGATAACAACCTATCTACTATTTGAAAACAAAAATATAAATTTTCATTCATAGAATTGTATACTTAATTAGTTATATTATTTATTTTCTGTTACATAAAAGTATGCCTATAAATAGCCCTTAAAGCTCTAAACTAGCAAAATGGTACTAAAAACCATAAATATGTATAAATTATCTAAATAAAATGTCTTTTGCAATATCTTGTAAGTGTGAAACAAATTTATATCTTACTTTTGATAATGTATGACTTACTAAAAAAAAAAAATATGTATTTGTTAGCACTTCCGTGCCTTGGTTATTACTTATTTTAATTTTCAGAGCCTACTTTATATTGATGAGACAGTATTACAAGATTTAATACCACTCTTACAAGATCTTCTAACCACTAATATTGGATTACCTACTAAAGTTGCTACATCACATTTTATTAGTTTGTTAATTACCCAAAAACAACTTCAAATCAACTCAAAATTTTTAGGTGAAGAGCATGTCACATATAAATAAAAATATTTCAATATCTGCATACAATTTTTAATTGTATATTTATATTTTTTTTTTTTTTTTTAGAAAAAATCTTAAAATCTTTAATGAAGGGTATTACTGATCGCAATGCTACAATTAGAAAAAGCTATGCTTCTACTATAGCTGTAATCACTACAGTCGCAAAAGAAACTACTGTAAACAAATTAATTCAATCGTTGAAAGATGTGTACATCGAAAATGAAGGTAAATGTGCCTTGTAATTTTATATTATTTATGAAAATATGTAAAAACAAATATTTTATAGATGAGAGTATCAGACAAACTGTTGGGTATGCACTAAAAGGTATAAGTCAATGTGAGAAACCAGATTTATACTTGGCCAATATTATTCCATTGGTATTTTTCGCTATCCACAAGAAAGAAACGAGTAATTTACAAAAATTGTAATTCTCAATTATTATTAGTTAACAAATTTTTTTCAATTTTAAGATAATGAAGCAGTTTTAATTGTGTCAAATGATATATGGAAAGAACTTTGGGAGGACAATGTGCATAATACTGAAGGTGTACTAGTACGCTATTTGGATTCTGTTTATGAATTTTTGGGTGTTGCAATCAAGTCTCCATCATGGGCAATGAAAGCACAAGTGAGATCATTGAAGAATAACTTACTTATTCATTAACTTAATAATTCGATTTATATATTTTGTAGGCCGCTAGATCGATTGGTGATGCAGCCAATAAACTTGGTCGTCAATTAAATGAAGAGCACCGTAATAAATTTATAGAAACAATTAAAACTGGTTTGGCTGGTCGAACTTGGGATGGTAAAGAATTCTTATTAGAAGCTTTATTACATTTAAACTTAAGTTCAAGGTAAAAAAATAATAATAATATAAGTATTAATCCTATTTATTTATGACTTTTATGACTTATTACTAAATTTTTTTTTTTTTACTTGTCTGTTTCAGTGATTTAGCAGAAACACGTAAAAATGAAGAAATTGTAGAATTGGTGTTTAATGAATGTAAAAAAGAAAATGTCAACTACAGAATGGTTGCCATAAAAACTCTTGGTGAGCTATTGGAAAAATTGAAAATTGATCGATTTGCTCAAACTTACCAATTAGTTATGCATATAATACAAAAAGTATGATTATTTTTTCATCATCAATTAATCATGATAATAACAATAATGGTTTATATTCTAAATTTTGTATTTATAGAGCACTGAAGATTCAGATGATGATGATGATAAATCACAAAATTTGAAATTTAAAGAATCTTTATTCTCATTAGTTGGAAAAGCATGGCCTCAAACATTGGCAACACAAGGTACCAAATAAATCTTCTATAATAATTATTACAGATTGGAGTAAGAAATAAACAAACATTGATCAAATTATTTTTTTATAGTTGAATTTGGAGAAACAGTTGCTGCTCAATGTGCTGACCACTTAAAAAATAATACTAGACAGTTACAGTTAGCTATTATGAATACACTTTTGAAAGTAATAGAACGATTGGATTTTATTCAATTGTATGCCAGTCACAAGCAACAACTTAAATACATACTTAGTCATGTAAAAAGGACTTTACACTTTTCATTTGGTAAGTTTAAAAATTAATTAATTAATGGTAAATTAAAATGATCATTGTTTATAATTACTAATATTGATTATTTTATTCATCGAAATATTTAATTTTAGGTGTGCCTAAAAATATAAGTTTGAGAAAATTATCACTAGAAGTTTACATATTGGTGATAACAAACTTGAAAAGTAAGAAATGTTTTTTGTTTTATTAATTTTAAATATATCACTGCTTTTGAAACTTAATACTATTATTTAATCAATGTTTACTAAGATATTTACATTGATTTATTTATAATCAAAATATTAGTTGAAAAATAATTTAAATTATGATTATTTTTTAGTTAAACAGTTTAACGTGTTATAAGTTACAACATATAATTCTTTGTGTTTGTGAACTATTTGTTTGATAGTTTAAGAATAAAACTTTTATATTATCTTCAGATTGTATTAAATTTACTGTAAAACAATTTTATGCACATGATTATCACCAAAATATTTTTAAAATTGTATCCATAAGTATTCAAGATTGATGTTGTACATTGATAACAATATAAGTATTATCTTGTACTCAATCATTTTTGAGTTAATGATATATACTCATTCAAGGTGATTAATACTTTAAGTTACGGTTACTAAGTAATTTTTAACAGTGAAAGTACTTAATGAATTATCTTTATATCATCTTATATATTTATTATACAATATAAATTTGTCTATCATAATAAATCTAAATTTATTAGTATTTTTAGTGTAATGTGTACATTGTACTGGATGGGTGATGTTAATGACCTAATCAATATTTAGGAAGTGATGTCATCATCATATAATAATTTTCTTTACTTAATAAATGATTGTAAACTGTTTAGATCTAAGAGCTACAGAAGAGCTGGAATCATTTATGAACCTATACAATGAGTTTTCAATGAACTTTATCTCAGATGAATCGCCGGAGGTCAAACTTCTCTTACAGAAAATTAAAGAATCAATGGAATAGTGGTTATAGTGGTACTAAATCATAAATTATAAAAATTAATATTTTTTATCACCATTGACCTTTGAATTTTTTTTATATACATATATATATATATTTATTAATATAATAATACTATTTTAATGCTACTGATTGTTTTTTCTTTTCTGTGAATACATGAAATTTATCTGCTCGGACTATGAACTCTAGTCTAAAATAGTATGAAAAATCTTATAGATAACCTATACTGCCATATTACAAATACTGTAACAGCTATCAGTTACTTTCAGTTTAACAAAAACCATGGATCGGTTCAGTGAGTTGTTACGGTTTTGCTTTTTAATCCTGGTCTTTGGGATAAATAATTCTACGCAATTAGTTTACCCTTATGGACCAACAGCCGGTGATACACAGTTGCGAATGGGATATGAGGTTGCTAGCCCAGGCATTCCACTTAGTGTACCTGTGAAGTTCTATAATGAGACTTACGACACAATTTTCGTAAGTTATAAAAACATTGGAGTTGTTATATTTATCACATTAAAACCAATGTTAATCAGTTAAACATACATACCTATTAAACCTATTAGCTACATATGAGATTTTTTTTTTTTTTATTCCAATAAATTAGGTATAATTTAATAAGTTCAGAATGAGATTGAGATGAATATAAACTATAGTTGTTCTATAAGTCATGATAAACATTTAAATTTTAAATAAATAAAAGCATTTTTTAATTACAATTTAGTATTTTATTGCATAAAAAGAGCAATTTTATTAGGTACTAAGATACAAAATAACAGTAACTGAAAAAATTTAAAATAACTCTATTTTCTTATATTTGACACTCAAAGTAGGTACATAAACTATATTTATTTACAAAAATAAGTAATAATAATAATAAAGCATCAGATAAAACTATGAAATCAAAAATTATATTTTAATTTATAATAATATGATAAGAAATTGTATTCCTTTAGCAATGTTTAATGCATTGGTAAACTTTAAAACGTGTGCGCTGTTATGGATTTTGTTCAAGTTAATGACAAAGAAATATTCTCTAGTTCAGTTATTTGTTTTCAGAAATAAAATTAATGAATTAAATATTATATGGAATTGAATTAATCAAATGGTACAGGAAACTCTTTTAGTTATATCTTCTAATAGCTAATAAATCAAAGAAGAGGTCAAACAGTCAAAAACGAAAGATTATGTTTTTGGAAGTAATTACTAATTTGAATATATTATGTACCTACTTACCAGTATATTAAATTGTGAAATAAATTCGAAATCAGTAATGATTAATCATGTTTGCTAAACTATTTTAATTTTTCTATACGTAATAATATAATGTTACAAATTTATGTTTAGATAAAAAATGTACATAAATATTACGTAAAATAGGTATTAACGTAATTCATTATTATTAAAATTTCTATCGATTACTTATCGTATATTAGTTAACGTCAACATTTTTAAAAGCACTACCTATTACACCTTACACAAATATTCTATTAAAAAGACACAGGTAGACATATTATACAATATTATGGAGGTGCATTGTATTGAGGAAAAAATTGATTTAAATATACATATCTTTGTAGAATGTAGGTAGTTAGTAAAACATAAATACTAAATAGCATACAATTTGATCGGCAAAACGGGAAAATGTTGACGAATTTGCTTATATTTCATTGTTTGTATTGATTCGCTCAATTATTTCGGTAAACATAAATTATTAATAATTTCTTTTTTCTATCATAGACTATTAAGAAATAAAAACTTACTGAATTGATGGCTTTTCCTTCGTTTTTCCCGTATTCTCTAATACTGCTTAAATAAACATTAACTATACGGTACCGAGCTGAATTTTCTTAATATATATTTTTGTTTTGTCTTTTTTTTTTTTTAACTCGGCCTAGCTCGTTCTTTTAAGGAAAAAAAACATAGAAAACCAAACGATAACTTCGAATTACTATTATTTGTCGAACACGGTATTCACTTGTCAGTTTATTTTGCAATAACATTAAAATATCAAAATTATGTACGCTCGATCTCGATGGTAACTATTGAAGAGATTGCTCACATGTTCACGCGTCGAGTAATACTTTTGAATGGGATTTATATAAATACAAGCGTTTATAAACTTCAATCAATTTTAAGACGTCGATTTAGTTGGTACAAGTGTACAGTGGTATATTTGATTTATAAATAATTTTATTATAAGTAATAACGCAGTGCTGGTTATGGATTAAATAATCCTATCCCGTCTATTTTTAAATCATAAATTACCAGACAATGTATATATTTTTTAGTTGGTTTTGCCAGATCATATCTAATCAAAAAATATGGTGGACGGGTATAAACGGTTTTTAGTTGCTGGCTCGTGCTATATAGACAATATAGTGCACTGTGCAGTGTGCAGTCAGAAAAATTGTATGAGCGCTGGCTTATTTATTGTTAACTGCAATGGATAATAGTATTGTATTCATACCCCAAACAAATGTATTTTCAAATTTGTTTGTTCTTTAATGAATACCTACTAAAATACGTATTTTAAATCCTTTCTCAACTTGTTTGTGTTGCTCATGCCCTCTAGGTAAACATATATATATATATATATTTAAAATAAATAGCTAATTCTCAAGAACTCTTTCTTTTTATTCCAAACGTTTTATATTTTCAATTCTGCGAACACGGGAATGCTTGGAAAAAAGAATCGATCGAGTTGATTTACAAAGTAAACAGCGTGTTTTAGTGTTAGGTATGTAAAACTGTCGAAAGTATTTGAAAGTATCTAAAATGCTTTTCCGAGCGTCTGTATTTAAAAGTACTCAAATATTGATTTTTTTTTACCGAGTATTTATACACCTAAGCGTTTTTTAAATGCTTTTAAAGTTTTAAAAATAAGTATCTGTACAACTGTACGTACTCGAACGGGTGCCCGTTATAGAGTGTTTTTATAAGACCGCCTAAAACCGCGAATAAAAATCCGATCGTGAAAGATTGACATCGATATGATGATTTAAGATTTTACCAATTATTAATTTTTAACACCTCCCCGACGGCTATAAAACGCCGCACAGGTGAACAGCAACGGTCTGGTGTCGTTCAACAACGAGATGCCGACGTTCTACAACGTGCCGTTCCCGCTCGACTACCCGGCACTGGCCGCGTTCTACGCCAACGTGGACCTGCGCGGCAGCGGACAGGTGTACTACCGGGAAGACCGGGACCCGCGAACGCTGGCCCACGCCGACGGCCAGGTGTCCCAGTTCTACCCGCGGTACCAGGGCCGGTTCGCCGCCGCGTCCGTGTTCGTGGCCACGTGGCACCGGGTGGGCTACTACAAGAAGAACGCCGACCGGACCAACACGTTCCAGGTGGCCGTGGCCACCGACGGCCACGAGACGTTCGTGCAGTTCGCGTACCCGTCGCCCATCCAGTGGGTGCAGTCGTTTGGCGGCATGGCCGAAGTCGGGTTACCGGACGCCAAAGCCCAGGCCGGGTTCAGCGCCGCCGACGGGCGCATACACGTGCTCCGGGGATCGGGAAGCGATCAGATACACAACTTGGACAGGTAAGTGGTCATCTGATGTCACGCGCAGGTCATGACGCGTGCATATTATATCATAGGTACACCATAGGCGTGTGCACGGGCGCAGCAGATGCAGCTTCTTAGACTGCATCTACTCTTTCTATAACGCTAAATTTGTTTTTAGTTTTTCTGGGTGTTCGTGATACGATTATACTCTTTGTTTAAAATTAAAACCACGATGAAATAGATAATTATTTTTAGTGTTGACAAATATACAATGTACTTATTGGCTAAACATTTGCTAAAAATGTTCCTTAAAATAATAGTTATCAACAAAATAGAAATGTGTGCTGCGCCTGATCGGTACTTAACTCTGCGCACGCCTATGAGGTACACCCGTTTCGTAGTTTATCGCATATTACAATATTATAATACAGGCATGTGCAATGTTCCGTGGTAATAGGCAATACTTTTTATTTAAATGCCGAAGGTATAGAAAAAAAATACCCGAATATCGTATTTGCGTCAATATTATATTAACATAAATATATCATATATAATAACTTATAACATAAAACATATTATAGATTGAATTAATAAAACTATAATATAAATTATAAACAAAAGTTCGTATTACAAATTTACATTGCTCATAATTTCTTTTATAATTTATTATAATACTTATCGCAATTCGTGAGTTCCTTGAATTTGTACTATGCATACATTTTCAATAGACGACAATCAATATTATAGCTACCTACACGGCACTAACGAAAATTAGAGATATTATAATAATACATAATAAACTATGACGGTTACTATAAATGGGTTGATTAAAATTAAACGTATTGCACTTTCTTAATATACCAATATAATACCGTGTTTTTATTTCCTCCTTACATCGATTTGGCGCTCTTATATCAACCATCAGAATGATAACCTAACCTACCTGGAAAACGACGGCTGCATTGAAGTAAATCATTCATTCGTCGTCGTTGGATTATTCGAATAGATATTTGTGTTTTTCGAAACTAAAAACACTTTCATACGATTTAAACTGTAGGTGCCAGTTGGTATGGGTACTATAGGGTATTTTATAGATTTAAAACGATGTGTATGCAATACGTTTTCGATGAAGCAAAAAATCTAACTTCATCGGAATTTTAATACTGCTACTTTTTTTTATAAGATTGCCACATTTTTAATTTTTTTAATTATTAATGAGCGTTTAAAATTCAGACTAGCTGGAGTAGTGTGATGCAGGACTATAAATTTGGCGTGGCCCCTCACCACTTCACAACGCTCATCTTTAAATTTTAGATAATTCAAAACAAAAACCTATTTTCGCTTTAACTACCTCTTCCCACGATATATGCCAACTCACTCTTTGTTAATATACATTTTAAGTAGGTATTTTTCATAATACATAGTTCTACATAATATTATATACCTACTCGTAGTTATTACCTGTAGCAGCGATGGGCACTAAATAATACATGCTATATATATGCATGTATAACCTATACGTTGTTAAAAAGACGCAATTCACTCATGTCATTATAATATTTTGGTAAATCGTTAGTCGTTATACCTTAACGACTTTACTCATTAACTCATTTTTGTATTTTCAAATGTATATTTCGTGAAATCCAGTACATCTATTATAATGAGTACTATATACACGTTCAAATAATACACGTAAATTATAGTAATCAGTCAAATCTGCTTACACTCCATTTGAATTTCGCTAAATCTTAAATTCACCATCACTGCCATAAAATGTATATTCTACGACTTCAATAACATAATCTATTTAATATAATATATATATATAAATATATTTCTTGAACTAGAATTTTTAAATAAATAATTAAAAATAATAAAAATGACACTAAATGTTATCATAAAAATATAAAAACATTCAAAAAAATAAAGTAATTTCAAACTATAACTAAAAATATCATACATATAATATAGTATTTCAAGTATTCGACCATAATATTATGAACCATCAACAAATCATATTTTGGTCTAAATAGTGATATCTGTACATAATGATGACTACCGCACATTTATAAAATCCTATGAATAAATAAGTTATTTTTTCAAAAAAAAAAAAAAAAACTAAAATAACGAGTTCAGCCAAATATTTTTAATCAAATAAGAACCTGTACCCAAAATTTAATTGCACAATTTAATAATTTAATTTAATTAAATTAAAATATGCAATTAAACATATTTGTGTTTGATAGTATAGTTAGAATAACTTACAAATTGTTTTCTATAGTCTATACCAATTAACTATAAATTTAAGTATGCAATATCAACATAAAGAAATATTAAGTTCAGTAACGATTCCGGAATTAAACATCGTAATTAATATTATATACTATATAGATTAGATCATATAGATACATTACTCTTTTTAACAAAATATTATTAATAATCAACAAACGCATAAAGTAGTTTTCAGAAAGCATAAAAGTCCGTGGTAGACAGTACAGTGATATCGATAGAGTAACACAATAGTCACTAGTGTGTCTGCTGTCTAGTGATGTACAGTGTACGCAGCAGTATGTGTGTGTGTGTGAGCCTTAACTAACTTTTAATTGATCTAAATCAATATTTTTTCCATATTAAATTTCAATTTGTAGAGTTTAATTTATTATTTTTTAACTTTCAACTAAACTTTAAGTTATTTTTGAAGTTTTTTATTGTTGACTTAACTATTGATTATTAATTGATTAATAGTTATTATTTATTACCTGTTATTTAATCAACGACTTAAGTGCACTAACAATGATTAATTTTATTCATTAATTTGGCTACATCAGCTATTTAATTTTAGCGCATGCATCTACCTATAATTATTATTGCTATTATATCTCGTTATGTGAGTGTTTAAAAACTCATCAGTTATCTATATAATAACTTACTTAACATTTATGACGTTTGATTACATTGTTACATTTTTATTTTTGCTTTCGTCAACAAATTAACGATTTCGAATCATATTACTGTAGCATATTTAAATTTAAATAAATATTTGTTAAAGAGTGTAATCTCGTTAGGTAACTAATTAGTCAAAATTTATTATAAACGTTAAATTATAAACTAAAATAATGTTATCATTATTTCATTACAATAATTACGTGTTCGTATATACTATCTACCATTATACTATGGTTTATAATCATACAAATAATATAAATATGTAATACGCTCGTGTTTTAAATTAAATACAAGAAGTTTATTTATGTAGCGAATGTGAAAACATCTATAACTAACAATAGTCAACCGTTGATAAATAAATATCTAAAGTTCACAAAGTTCACTTTTTATTATTTATTATATTTTTAGTTTATATTTCAACTAATATTAAAGGTCGCGTAAAATATTGATGTTTTACTATTATAGAAGTATATTTTTTATTAATATAACCAACAGATTGGTTTTATAACAGTCATAATTTCTTTAAAAATCAGACAATCATATTAGGTACTCGATTAAGGTAAAATATACACTAATATTAGATTTTACACGTTATGTTTATTAACATTGTGAACTGAAATTGGGTATAATTTGAATATTAAAATGATAAAGAGAATGTCAATTACAAAAAATATTTAAAACATCAATAGATAATAGATGAAAAATTAAGGAAAGTATGGTTAATATTATGGTCTTAAATATTAAAATATGTAAATCTTCGTATAAATGGGCACTATACGATATTATTAAGTAAGATATTTATAATTATAATTATAATTTATAAAGGAATCGTACGTGTTCCGACACTGTGCTTTTGTATGAACATTAGATAGTGATACATTTTGTGTTTGATGGATTTAGTCCCAGAAACGAGCATAGTGTACCTACCAACATTTAGTACATCGCATAACATAGATATGTATCAACGGTATTGTAAGTCATCATTGCGGCAGTAAATCTAGAGTTTTCTTTTCAAAATATTATTATTCGTTCACATTTATAGTATACGTATAATATTGTATTACATATGCATATTGTATACTATTAGATTTATTGATTGATCTTGTCTATGCATAGATGGAGTAACACGGACGCGCCGGGTATTTGGTTGTATCGTGTGGGCAACATCGGACCAAATGAAAACGTAGAACCACCTGAATTTCCCGGAAGCGTTCGACCAGGTACTTTATTATGTAGTTACATAATATAGTTATTATGTCGTTTTGGTGAAACAAACCATATACTCAGATACTCAATGGACATTTATAAATTATTTCCCAATTTTATTCAATCTCATTGTTGATATCGAATAAAGTATTGTTATTTCCGAAATAATCAAACAAATAAAATAAATGTGAAATTTTTTGGGCGTTTTTGGAAATGGAAATTATTAGAGGAGGCCGAGCTTTCGTAAGCCCACCCATTTTTATCTATTGTCTGTGACTTTGATGCTATTTCAAATTCCGATACGGTGGTTATTACAATATTATATTATGTTCCAGACGAAGGTTTAACTTGCGCAGTAGCCGGAGCTTTGTGTCATAACCAAGCGTCATGCGTAGATTATGAACAAGGGGATATGTGCTGCATATGCAAGCAAGGGTACTTTGGCAACGGCGTGACTTGTATCAAAGAAAGTAAGTTGGATCTTAATTTAATTATAAATCATTGTAATTTATCAAACCTATAGGTAGCTACAATCTAGGTATAATGTAGTGTTCGAGTTATCTGATGGTCATCCTCGATAAAAAAAAAAACCTCATCTACTCGTAGATATCTACATTTTAAAATTTATCTAGATAAATTTATTTCGAAACAATAAATAATATCCGTGAACGATTTTGAACAGTCGCGAACGAATTAAAAATAATTAACAGCATTTAATAGCGTTTTATTCAAATATAAATAAATGAAAAAATTCCAATTATAATATTGTGTTATTTTATGCATCGCGCGCAGATGTGCCAGTCCGCGTCAGTGGAAAAGTCAGCATAGACGTCAACGGGATTGTCATGTCAGAGTCGGATTTACAGGCTTACGTGGCAACGATGGACGGCCGCGTGTACATGGCCATTTCGGAAGTGCCCGTCAACTTGGGTTTCGAGTTGCAATATCTATCCTCGTTCCCATCAGTGGTCGCTTGGCTTTTCTCATTACACTCGGAAAACGCGTACAACGGATACCAGTTAACAGGTTAGTGCGATTGGGCCGTGTATTATTATTTATCACATTATATGTTGAATTACCTATATTATATAAATAGATAAATAACAAAAATATAAGCTAACGCGTATTTCGTCAAATTGTGTTGTAGTCTGCAGTATACCTACTACTGTAGTAATATTTCCCAACTTTGAAGAGTTTTATCATGTTTAAAGATAAAAAAACTTAATTAAAATTAAACTCAAACCGGATGCGTCGTTTTTATATGTATAATAATGTATATTACCAAGCACTTGAACCATAATGTATTTTCGTTGGTATAGTATGTAATGTATTATCGACAATTATTATAATTAGCACTGACCTCTTTTAATAATGAAATAAAGATTTTATGAAGGAAGTAACTTATAATTTTGAGAATAAGTACTTAATAAACGTAGAAAACGGAAGTATGATTAATATAGCCATGGAGTGATAAATGCTTATATGGGAGAAAATTTGTCTAAACAAATTAATTGTAATATACAGTTAAATTATCATTCAAATTTATTTTCACGTGCAAACTACTATGGGCTTTTTGAGTTACGTATTTCATTACCAGCGCAGTATGGGCTTTTATTATTATTACATATTTATATTACAGAAAAAATCCCCGTGATTCGATAATACTATATCTAAACCCCCTACGTTTTAAACAGCTCTCTCATTCTGTTGGACTATTGTTTTAAAACAAATTCAAGTTCAATTATGTTTGTTTGCACATGATCAATTCCGTTTATGCGTTAAATTTAAAAAAAATACTATGAAGTATTAGTACCTAATTACAAATAATACGTTGTATTCAGGCTTGGGCAGTATCTTCGATACAAGTATCTTAGATACGTATCTTAGATACATTTGTATCTTGTATCTTGTATCGCGATACAATTATATGAAGTATCGAGTATCTTGTATCGCGATACTTCAAAGCAAAGTATCTTGTATCTAGTATCTCGATACTGCATTTTGAGTATCTTGCCCTTGGAAATTATTTTTCAGTACCGATAAATCATAAAATAAAGTTATATATAATATATGTGATATATATAGATATATATCTGTAGACTGTGACACACGTATATTGAATTGGATTTTACGTCTGTACCTTATTAGATATCCGTAATTTTACATACGAGTAGGTATCAATATGAACACATAGTTTGCTGCCACTCAGAAAATTATTTTCATGTATTACGTATTACACGAATTCTCTTTATGACAGTATTACACAGCTTTTGAAATACAAAGACAAATTAAATTTAGTGTTAAAAGAATTAAATGTTAAATATACTTTAAAAGATATAGATTTGGAATATTTAGAGGAATTAGCTGCGTTGTTAAAGCCTATTGCTGGTGCCTTAGACTTTTTGCAGAGTGAAAATCAATGTTACTACGGTCAACTTTTACCCACATTATTTTCACTTAAAACTAGATTAGAAATGTTAAAAGAAAAAAATTTTCGTCATTTAGCTAATATGATAACACCGTTGGTTAATTCTTTAGTAAAACGATTTAACGATTTTTTTGAATTATCTCCCAGTATAAATGAAGCTATTTTAGCAACTTGTTTCCATCCATGTTTTAAATTAAGATGGATCTCATATGAATATGACCACGAAAAAAATAGAATTCAAAACCTATGTATAAATGCTGCAGAAAATATTTTTAACAATGATGTTACTAATAACTCAAATTATAGCGATGAAGATGACGAAAATTTTATTGTTTTTTCATCGCAACCAGTTGCTAAAACCATTAAAAAAGCTGACTTGGAAGTAGTAACTTTTTTTAATGATAAGAGTAAATCTTTAAATATTCTTAACAATTATCCTAATGTAAAAAAAATTTTTATTAGATTTAATACTAGCTTGTGCTCTTCAGCACCCGTAGAACGAATGTTTTCCATGGCAGGATTTATTAATAATCCTACCAGAAATAAATTATCTGATTCAACTTTTGAAAAACTTGTATTTTTAAAAGGAAACAAAGATAAATTATCTTTATAATTTATCTTTGTTTCTTAATTGTTAAAAATTAATGACGTTATGTACTATTTAAATTAAATTCAGACTGGCTTATACTCTTATTTATTATAATATATTAGGATTTAGGACATTATGTTATTACTAAAATTATTTTTATTATGTATTTATATAATTTTTAATGTAGAATTATTATTTAATTGTTCTGTAATTGTATTGTGATTATTTTTGCATTGTTGACGACAACGAGATTATGTAATGTCGTAATTGATTTATTTTATTATTACTGAATAAGTGTCAATTTTTATTATTTTATTTGGTCATCCCCATAATAATAAATATATATATTTTTTTAAAAACAGTGAATCATTTTATTAAAATGTATCGAGTATTTAGTATCGAGTATCTAGTATCGCGATACTCTAAAGCCAAGTATCGAGTATCTAGTATCGCGATACTCTATAGCCAAGTATCTAGTATCTTGTATCGCGATACTCCAAAGCAAAGTATCTTGTATCTAGTATCTCGATACTGCTTTTTGAGTATCTTGCCCAACCCTGGTTGTATTATAATTACATGAAATATTTAATATATATTATAACGCGTATGTCAATATACAGGAGGAGTGGTCAACTACACTTCCGAAGTGACTTTTCCGGGAACCGAACACAGAATAACCATTCATCAACGGTTTTTCGGACTTAATTCGTTCGATCAATTGATAATGGACGCAACCGTACAGGGAACAACGCCTCAAGTCCCATTGCCACATACCAGATTTACATTACCCAACGACAATCATCAGCAATATACGATCGCAAACGGTGAGTGAAATAACATTTTAATATTATAATCTGCGGATGCTCTGTGTAGTTTTAGGTTAATGTATACGTCTCGCGATTTATAGAAATTATAAATGATCAGTTTTATAATATTTTTCAAAATAGGTAGGTACCCACGTTATTGCGTCTAACAAATTAAAAAAACAATTTGAAGAAATTTGTTATTAAAATCAAGTAACAAATAATATTAATAAATTATTTTTCGATGAAATATTATGTCCGTTAGTATAGGGATGAACCAAACTACTCAGATTGAATCAACACTCAGAATGCGTTGAAATCCTAGACCTTAAAATAATAATTATACTATATAATGTTTGAATATCTACAGGTAATATATGATAGTTTTATAATATTCTCATACAAAATTTTGAACAGGTCGTATGCACTCGTATTACACGTACAGGTACAAACAAGAAGGGTCAGATTTCGAACAGCAAGTGACCGTAGCACAAAAATTCGAGTTTTCTCAGCCATGTAACAAAGCCGCCAAAGGATTTACGTCGTTTATGTTACAGAATTCCAAGGCTTTCGCTTATTACGAAGAAAAAGTAAAAATTTTGAGACTAGTCAGCACAAACAACATATTTCTGCCGTTCGGTAAGTAGTACTAAACTACTTAATTAATATTTATAGTTTTTCAACTTTAAATATTTTTTGACATTTTCTATTGGCTAAAATGAGCTTAGGGAATTAAGAAATACATATTTTTAGTAAAAATTCGTGATCAAACACCATCAAAATAATAATGTAGTTTTAATAACGGGAAATGGGTAGATGAATTATTTGGTAGAGAAAAGTGTTCTCTACTCAAGAGTGACAGAGGCTCAAGGGCACTTTTCAATTAAATCTCCCGAATAGGTACTACTTAGCACTATAGTCATTGTTATAATAACGATGTCTAACGGGGGATAACGTAGATATTCACGACAAGTCGTTACAATATTATTTAATTTATTGTTGTATGCGGTATACACGAAATTCTCGTATGGATACATAGAAGATACGCAGGACCCTTGCAGCGACGGACACGTGAAATGTGTTGCGAACAGTACGTGCGTCAGGGAGGGAAGTACTTTCAGATGCGAATGCAATCTAGGGTATGTATACCATATACAATATTATCTAACTCATACCTACTTATAACATTATCATTAATCATATTTGTAATGGCAATGCAACTACACGATTTAAAATAGGTAATGCAATATATATTATTACACACAACGGTTGCAGAATATAATATATATTATATTCTTATTAAAATCTGTTCTTATAATATATTATATTTTAATTGTTGTGGTACTTGAAACACATTTATTTTTTGCTTAGATCAATTATTATATTATAAAATTACACTGCTTTGAAAAATAGTGATTTTCTTAAACTCCGTAATAAAATCTGACACAAAAAAATTATTAAAAAAAAAAAATCACTGTTCAATGGGTTATTTTTAATCATAACACGTATGTTTGTGATATTTTACAGATTCCGTTCATTGTACGGAACCGAATCCGGATGTGTAGATATCAACGAGTGTCAAGACAGGATCGATCGATGTGATCCGAACGCCATGTGCGTTAACGAAGTAGGGACCTATAGCTGTCAGTGTAAACTGGGATTTGAAGGAAATGGTTATTATTGCGGAGCTATTACTGTAGCTCCGAATACGGGTAAATATCATTGCATTTTTAATCTTATTTTTAAGAGGATTTGATACTGGCCTTTTCAAAGAGTTTTTTTATAGGCAATTTTTTTTAAGAATGTAGGTACGTGTAGCTTATATAATACAAAGTGCGTAGCTACTGATAATTTTATTCATCAATCATTAGTGTGTATAACTATTAATATTACTATACTCTACAGGAGCGCGTATCAATAGCATACTAATAACAAATATTAAGAGGATGACAGAGGACTATTTATTTTCTTTATCTGACCAACACATATAACATCGCACAATTGCAGCAAAACCAATTTGATGTGATTAGCTTTAGTAATTAAAGTTCATTGCCCTATTTGGTATCAAACTATTAACTACCTAGTTTTATTTATCTATTTATCAGATAAAACCACTGAAAATATTTAAATTCGTCACAAAATTTATTTAAAAATGTTAAATAAGTCATCTGATTATCTACACTATCTTTTTAATTCAAGATTATTATTTAATGAAATTTTGAAGTGTTTGAGTTCAATTAAAAAAAAAAAAAGTTCAAGTTAACTTCATAGTTTTACATTTATTAATTTTCATAAGTTCTGTCTCATTAGATTACTAAAATAGTTTTCAACTGCCATATAAAATAACAAAACTGGGATGTAAAATATAAAATATTTATTACCAACACTCTGGATAGGGGTTATATTTAAAAATGTATGGACGTGAACGTTGGAATTTGAATATTTTTTTTAGAACCAACATCGAGGGCTTACAACGTCGAGAATAGTGTTTGTGATGTACCTGATAATATCAGCACTTGTTCCTGTATCCAAGGGTAAATTAATCGTTTATTTATTAGGAACTATAATTACGTTACAAATTATTTATAACGTTTTTAAAAATAAGCCATAATAATGTACTCGAATTATTTTTAAAAAGAACTTTTATTTAACACAGTAGATTTTAATACACAATAGGTATATTTAAATTTATAGTTTCACAACATTTTCTTGGATTAAATAGTATACAATTGATATTTTGTCGACTATAGTTATGAAATACGATTGCTGTCGAGCGATTCCACCAATTTCGAGTGCATAGACGTCAATGAATGCAGTATACCAGAAGTCTGTCACAGGGATAGTTATTGCACGAATTATCCGGGCACCTACGAGTGTACTTGCAACGCGGGTTTCATAGGCGATGGGCTTAGGTGTTTACCATTATGTAAGTTCATAAAGAATGATCCGTTGGTACACACATTTTTCAATTAAATTTTATGTTTTTTAAAAAAGAAATAGTATTTTTAATAGGGTACAACAGTTTAATTGTTTTCATCATATTATTTACAAACTTCTTTG
Source organism: Melanaphis sacchari (assembly GCF_002803265.2). Classification (NCBI taxonomy): domain Eukaryota; kingdom Metazoa; phylum Arthropoda; class Insecta; order Hemiptera; family Aphididae; genus Melanaphis; species Melanaphis sacchari. The sequence continues at coordinate 25,912,836 of NW_020270366.1, read as the reverse complement.
TATTTAACAAATGTTAAAAAAAAAGTTAAAACCATTATTATTTACAAAAATTAATTATTTCAAACTTTATTAATGACTAATTGTTTTCCAAAAACATAAAAATTTACTAAGAAAACTAAGATAAATACCTATAATACAGCAACGATAGTATACTCCATAGTATACTTCTACTATTAATGACATAATTTAATAACAAATTGTTTATAGCTCCTAGATGCCGGTTGGAAGAACATAGATACGTAGGAGGTCAAGGGTGTCCTGTGGAGAAAACTTGCATCAATGATTTATGTCAATGTCCGTCATCATACGTTGACGTCGGACAATATTGTGTGCCCTATGATGATGTTTCAACTGTAGAACCAGAAATCACAGTAACAGAATCATCGAGTGAGTCTCGATCTAACAATTAATGTTGTTAATCAAATATGTTACTAATGTTCAAAATGTTTGTAGTTTCGTGTGCTGAGATCAACACATGCCACGCTCATGCCCAATGCAACTTTATAAGCTCTCAACAACGACACAAATGTCAATGCAATCCGGGCTATGAAGGAGACGGATACGAGTGTTCGATTATTGGTAAGAAAACAAAGAATAAAAAGTATTATTAATTTTAGAAAAAAAAAATTAGTTAAAATAAATTACATCAGTTAAGCTAGGGCTAGAATATTTATTACTGTTCTTTGGTCATTTTTTTTTCTTAATACTTAGGTTTATAAATTCTACTATAGATTTTCATACCCATTCATACATATTTCACTTTTAAATAGGTACTAATCGATATCTACTTTTCATTTATAGTAATAGGCGCACAAATACCCCCACAGATACAAAGAAAATATTTACTGTTACACAATTATTTTACAAATTCTACAGTATGATGCATCATGATTAAAAATAGTTAGTATTCTTAAACATTATAGTAAATTGGGACAATAAAGCAAATTACACGTTTTATTGACATTTGATAACAATATTTTCATTGATAGTTGAGGCATAAAATGATTAAAATTTGAAAAATAGATATTAACTTGAAAGGATAAAAAAAAAATTTGGATTAAATCTTAAAGATAATACTAAAAAAGGTATTTAAATATTTTTATAACATTGAGAGTAGTATTATAGTTTTAAGAAAATATTGTTATAAAATGTTTTATACTCTATAATTATAAATAAGTTATAAATAAATTAGTTTAAAAAAAAATTCATTAAATGTAAGTAGGCCAGACCCACTCTACGGGGAGTTATTATTTTTTATGTTACAAATCGGATAAGTTAGTACATAAAAACATACTATATTTAAGAAAAATTATTATTTTTATCATACTTAATTTTGCATAGTAATTTAAAATGTTATTTTATAATTAGTATTATTATTACTATATATGAATGTTATATGTCCAATTATTGTCCATGATAAAAACCACCAAGATGGCACTACAGACCCCAATATGAGTATCGCAAGCTATAGGTTTAAGAACTGCTGATATAAACAGTTTATATTTTAATTAAATACATAACATATTTTATATTAAAAACTTAACTTGCTGCAAAAAATGATTTAGAATTATCGTGTTCAAAATCAAATATCTGTGATATACATGCTACCTGTCAGACAATTGAAGGTCATTCAATATGTGTATGCAATAATGGATATGAAGGAGATGGTATAATATGTACACCAACTGGAGAATGTGTAGCAGACTCAAATTGTGGCCCGAATGAAATGTGCACATATAACGAAACCAGTTATATATATAGCTGCAAGTGTTTGGAAGGTTATCAAAAGCTTGACAACAAATGCCAAAGATCACGTAAAGGAGTTATACATTTAATTTATAATAAACCTCCAGTAATGTAAGATTTTTAATCAATTTCAGGCTGTTCATATGAATGTCACAAATATGCTAGTTGTGTACAAGGAGAAAGAAATAACTACGCATGTCGTTGTCATAACGGATACACAGGTAATGGTGTTACACATTGTGAACGAGTAATTGAAACTGGCTGCACAGAGAATTCGTGTCCACCAAATACCGAATGTAACAACATAGGAAATACATTTAAATGCTCTTGTGCCCAGGTAATAAATAAAATAGGCTATTTTATTGATAAAATTAAACAATTTTCTAATCTAATCTTTTATTTTTTGAAGGGATATACAGAAAACTGGTATGGTTCAGAGTTATCATGTACAGAGACCTGTTTAGTAAACACCAGCATTTGTCATCCATCAGCTCAGTGTACGATTGATACTTCAGGACATTATATTTGTCAATGTAGACAAGGATACATAGGAAATGGCTATTATTGTAAAGGTAAGACAAATAATTTAAAATTATATATAAACATAATTAACATTTATTTAAATTACAATAGTTTGTTAATAAAACATCAATTTATAGCATCTATAAAACAAAACATTAAATATTTACATAAAATTTATGTATCAAAAAAATAAATTATTATTTTTTTTGTAGCCAAGTGATTAGCAAATCACTTCTGCTCAGACTTATTTTACCCTTATATTTAAGTATCATTTGTTTTAAGAAAATAAAAAAACAACAAAAGAAGACATTTACTTACTTGTAAATCAAGGGATGGCAACATTGCATATTCCAACAATTCCAAACAAAGCAAGAGGGGATTATCCAATTCATCTGCAATTTGATAAAATAGCTATTGGTAAGCATTAAAAATAAAGTACTATTAAAATAACAAATTATGATGTATAAATATTAAAAATTTAGTATTATTCTACATGCCTAGTTGGTAATAATAAATTATTTTTTATTTCAAGGTTTAGCAGTTGATTGTTTAGAAGAGCAAGTGTATTGGAGTTACATAGCAGACCGGACAATTAAGTCAGCTAAACTGAATGGCTCAAATGTGCGAGAATTTATTACTACTGAAGCTACATCAACTGAAGGATTAACTATTGACTGGATTAATAGAAACATTTATTGGACAGATTCTGGTTTGAAACGAATAATGAAAGCAGATTTGTCTAATAAAACCCATACGACGATAATAGCAAACTCTTCACTGAGTAATCCTCGAGGAATCGCAGTTCATCCAAACAGAAGGTAGTATTATTATTAATATAAAAATAAAAATAATTTAATAAAATAATTGATGTTTTTTATTTATGGTTAGAAAATTATTTTGGTCAGACTGGAATAGAATTAGCCCTAAAATTGAATGGTCTGATTTGGATGGAAGCCAAAGAGAAGTTTTTGTTCAAGGACCTAACGTCAAATTACCAAACTCTTTAGCTATAGATTGGTATACAGATGAAATTTGTTGGGCAGATGCAGGTTTAAGAAGCATAGGTAATTATGATTGTAAACTAAATTTAAAAAAAAAAAAACTATTTATATTTATATTATAAAAATTGATACTAAGCAATTTATAATTTACCATCTAATATTATTAACATATATATACATTTTTTAGTTTATAAATTAAGACTAAGTGATGTACATGAATAATAACTAAGTTTTAATTATTTTTTATTTTTATATTTTAGAATGTATTGGAATAGAGAGTCGATTACAACGTACTGCTGTTGCTAATTGCAGTTATCCATTTGGATTAGCCATTACTAGAGACAATTTTTATTGGACTGATTGGATATCGTAAGTGTTTCCGTTTTTTTAAAGTTTGACAAAACATAAAATGATAAAATATTTATACTTTAGAGGGAAAATTGAATTTATTGGAAGAAATGAAAAAGTGAAGAAAGAAAATCTACCTGTACCTCTACATGGTAATGGTAAATTGTACGGAATTGCAGCAGTTACCGGAAAATGTCCCTAATATTTAAGACTGAATAAAAGTGATTAGCAAAACTTTGTTTAAAAAGTCCAATATAAACAATAAGCCATATATGGTAGCAGAACTTCAGTCTAATGTGTTATGTCCTAATAATAATTGTATTAATAATAAAAAAATAAAACATATACCATGTTTAGATTGGTTTATATAATAGAGTAGTAACATATTTTTTACGATATCTGTGTGTTGCACTCAACACCATGACTCCATCTTTAATTGAAAGAGCATACAAATGGTTGAGCATCACATGGTTTGGTTCTGGTAAAAGTGTTGGTTCACACTAAAACACAAAATTATTTATAAAAAAAATATTACTTCATAGAGTGATAATAATTACCGAAACTGGAGTATCTTTGTTCAATATCACTTGCAGAAGATGTGGTGGTAAAATTGGTGGTCCAGAAACTTTCTGCCAAGGAACTGATGAAGGAATATCTTGAGAAAACCCACCTAAATGTATAAAATCGTATAAAAAAAAAGTGTTATAAATAGGTTCAGATGATAGATATTCATTTAAATTTATTATATTTTTTTTTACCATTAAAAAAAAAAAAAACAGGTAATTACTAGGTTTACTAGGTTTTCTAAATATTATATTTCAATTTTTAAGTATTCATACAAGTATAAATTATAAACCAGAAATTTAATAAGACACATAATTATTGTTATAATTTATAGCCTTGAATTAATTTGTTTAATTTTGATCAACAGAATTTTAAAAAAATAGTAGTTAATATTCTATATACTTTTCCAAAATAAATTTTTCACAAATAATCAATTATCTATAAATTATATTATGATTTAATTTTTATTCTAGGGTTTGATTTATGCAGAAATTTTCAAAAGGTATAAATTATAAAAAATTCTTAATCAACTAATGAAAAATATAAATATTAGGAAGTAACTTTTACATTCTAGGCTAATTGTATTTTATAAATTGAAATTTTAATGATTTTACTATAAATTTAATAATTTAAATAAAAAGCATTGAATTTTCAAACATTTTTTTTTAAGTACCAATTTGTCTTAATTCTTAATATATTGACTGATAATATTTAAAAACTTTAAAAAAAGTTAGTTTCTGAAATAAATATGTTGATTACTTTTTTCAATGCCATTTTCATCGACTGAATCGACATCTAATGCTTGAAAAACTTCAAAGTCTGTTTTCTTAACTACTACTTTGTTATTTGTTATACCTGGATCACCTTCAATCATGCTCTGCAAATAAAAATCAGGTAATTTAACAGATTTTTTTCAAAATACTGCAGATATGAACTCACAACTTTAGTATCACATTGCCAATTTCCATCAACGCAAAACTTATAATGGTGTTCACCTTCTGGCAAGTCAATTATAGTTACAAAATCATTGTGACTGGAATCAGAAATTGATAGTATATTATTTATATATTTTTAAAAGAAAAATAATGTGAATTATACATGGCATGTAGAATATATTTAATTTATGATAAGATAAATTCTATAAAATATTAGAATATGTATTTGATGTTGAACAGTGGTTCTTAAGCTGTGGTCCTCCCAAGGGTCTGTTGTACTATTATTACTTGAGCTTTGAGCATTTTATTTCTATTTATTCCCACAACTTATTTATACAGTTTTTCTGCTGTAGAGCTATGTTCAAATTAAAAACAAATTTTTAAACTGCATACAAAACATAAAATCCAAACAACGATATTAAGGATTTTGAGAAACCAGATGTTACAAAATTGATGTCTGGAATACAATATCGCCCGTTAAATTGAGTAATAGAAATTAAATTTGTAAAGTAAATTAAAAAATTGAATATTAAATTTCTATTTAAAATTAAGAACATATATTAAAAATAATTATTCAACTTATACGCTTTTGTGGATCTCTGAATATGATTTATAATATTAGTTATATAAAAAGATTTATTTGAAAAATAATTGGGAAGATCAAATAGATCAATTTTCATCAGCCGTTTGCGTCCTTCAAAATTTAAACACCGCTGTTTGATAGCGTGATCACTGATCAACTTTTTTTGCATGTTAGCATCTATGTTTTGGCCTTCTTTTCAAAATTGTATACGAGTTAGAGATGGAACTTCAAGTTTTTTCTTTCTAAGTAATTTAAACTTTCAAACATTTAAAAATTTAAAAATATAATATTGAAAAATAGCACAACTACTGTTACATTTAACAAAAGAAAAAAAAAATTAAATTTAATATGTTCTGTTAATTGAACATTTCAAACTATCTGATATTCAAATTCAAACTCAAAATGTTTTCATAAATTTGATGTGATTGAGGATTTAACTTTAAAAAATTCAAGAATTCATTCACACTCAATAACCAATAATAAAAACTAAAAAGTAGTTTTAATTTAAAATAATGATATAGGTAATCAATTAAACATTTGTTTAGTCAAAATAATGATTTTTGTTCTTCGCGGTAGATATAAATGAAGACACATTTAAGATTTAATCCAATAATAATTGATTACATTTTATAGATAAATTAGAGTTGTTTTTAAAACTATAGATTATAAATTTTTAAAAAATTAAAATTATATGTTAAAAATATTGATACTAAAATGTTAATTATATAGGTACCTACCCAGATTAATTTTCAAAATTAAATTTATGTCAATAAAAGTTGATGTAAATGTAAATGTCAATAAAAGTTGATGTCAATAAAACACACAATCATGTGTTGATCTATACAAACAAGTAACATAAAAAATTTGTTTTCAGCAGACTCAATTTTGTTTTTTTAGCATTAATGTTAGTTATTTGTTACGTTGTTTTATTTTGAAGTTAAATTTTTTCTTATGTATTACAGTTATGTCAATGTTTTGGAAATTAGAAATATTGAATTTTATTTTATGAACCTTGTAAAAAGTCAATGAATATATCAACAGTAATTACATCAAGTATACTGTATACTGTATACATCAAATATATTGATCCAATGTTTAGATTTTTCTACTCAAACCTTACTCTCCCTCTTAATGATCAATGGTAACTACCTACAGTGAACAAAATTTAAGTTTATGATTTGTTATACACATAAGTATGGATGTATAAAACGATATAGAAATACCTTTGAACCATTGGTATAGGTTTCCACTCAGAGAATGTGCCACTGATGAACACTTGTTTGCCACCACCTTCCCATCTAAACACTGTCGGTAACATTTTATTTTCAGTGTCACTTTCCGACATTGAATGTGGAATACCATCGGTGAAATCATCGTCCTTATAAAATAAGAAAATTAAATAAAATTAAACAATAGGCAGATTAAAGAAAAATATAATATTCAAAGTATACAACAAATGTGCCTATCAAACAACTGTTGTTGACATACATTTGGTTTAGATGAACTCTGAGGGAACAGCGCATTAGTGTCGTGTAGCCCAATAGAATCCGAAGTTTTATCAAACACAAATGCTTGACTTTGCACTTCTTTTGTTGGCGAGGAAGGAACGATCAAACCCGCCGACTTGTGGCGCTGATTGCCACTAGTGTTGCCCATAACCGTACACAATAGGCACTACTGTCAAAAGTAATGTATATTATTATAACTTGCCGCTACTCGTAATTCTCTTGACTTTTGAGCCTTTGAAACGCGAATGTAGTTCGACGCGACAGTTTGACGTTTACTAGGAATTATAGTTGTTTTAATTGTACGTTTTAATTTGTTGATTGCGCGTCATCGTTATCGTACCGTCCATCGAATACGATAATTAACAGTTACAAATGCTGTGCGAGTGAGCAAACATTAAAAAATGAACATGAAAACAAAAACATTTATAAAATTAAAGCACAATACTGTAAAAAAAAAAAAAAAATAACAAGAGAAATGTTCGTCTTAATCTCTTATCAAAACCACGGCGCCATCATCATAAGGTCGTTTATGATTACAGCTCACAGTGATCACTGTTGGGTACGTTCTACGGTTTTTTTTATTATGCGTAACAACTATATAGCCAGACGAGTTTCGTCGTCACGTTTCCGGTAAAATGTATCCTCTGGGCACCGAGCCATCAAATCTGTCCGACAGGCGCAGTTTTCGCTGTTGTCAATACTCAGTGTCTCAGTAATCAGTATACCTATAGTACCTACACTTATCTACGCTCACAAGTCAGTACTCGGTAGTGGTCAGCGCTGGTGTCTTGGCGGTCGTCGTTTATCGAACTCTTCCAAAATTTTTTTTAAATTACCGGCTGGATTTACGTGCCTATTATTTTATACTTTACACTCCTCGAACGACGTGTTAAAACAACGCAAAGTATTAAATGTAAACGTATTTTTCTTATACAAGGCCACTCACCGAAGTATCGACTCCACCGCAATAAATTGTAATTTTTTATACATTTATTTCGAACGTAATTAGTGAAATTTTCGCTGATCCGATGTTTCTTCCACGATGAAAACGACAGGTTAAAAAATTACACAGATTACAATTATGCACATGTAACAACGGGAACTTCGTGTGTGGAATAACACTCAACAATATTGAATGTTAAGTGTTGCGCGATTTTCCCAACACAATTCAGTTATTCATAATAATATTACATATATTACTGTTATCTTTCCGTTCTCACGATTCTGTACAAAATAATCGAGACATTGCTCAGAAAATTAATTTTAAAAATAAAGCTAAGATTTTAATGACCTAAAAATCCTAAAAAATTATCAAAAAAAAAATGAGTCAATAAGAAAAAATGACCTTATAAAATGCTCGAAAAAAAATTATTGTATCAATTAATTAATAAGTAATAATTTATATTTTTAAGTATACAAATAAATTCATATTCAGGTATAATGACCAGGGTCATTTGTTCTGAAGTTAATATATGTTGAAATAAAATAATATTGTAAAACCAAAATATAAGTTTAAACCAAACTTAGATTTAATAATAAATTGATGAAGACAACACGTAATCAAACATTATTATCGGTTCTTCCTCGGTTAGTCCAACGAGTATATTTTATATCATACAAACAATTGGTATTTTGAAATATTAAATATTTTTACAAAATATGTTTACGATTTTATTTTCATATTATATCTTCATAATATGTTTGTACAATAATTTATAACGACCGTTTAAAAATTTTTTGAAAATATTACCCATATTTCAATAAAGTATAAAAATTACCTCAAATTAAAAAGTATAAAAATGCAAAATAAGAACTATATATTTGAACTCGTAGTTGACCAAATCACATTTTGTGCTTGAAAAACTATATCCTGTAAATCCTAAAAAAAATGCAAAATTCTATACTATCCTAGCCTTAATATTAATTAATAAATAATAATAGAATTGTCATTGACGCGTTTTGAGGGTTCGAGGAACTTAGCCCCCTCCCCCTAAAAAAATATTTAATCACCCTACGACTATTAGTATTTTAGTTATAAATTAAAGTATAATACTGGAAATCGGAATTCAGTATTTGTCACAATTTGGTCATCGATATTGTAAATGCAACAATAGCGTTGTTAATATCAACAGTCACAATTAGTTTATACTAATATATACTTAATTGCTAATTATTCATTTTATTATTTTAACAAATTTGTTTTAATTTTTAATATACAATAGAATTTGGAAACAACAATTATCATTATTTGTTATACCTAGGTAGTAGATAAGTATCTATGTAATAGTAATAATATTTTATATTATACAAATAAAACTACTATTATAAATTTTTGTTTTAAATTAGTTGTTTATACAAACAACAATAAAATTGAAATAAACTATCATATTTTATTAACCGATTATATATTATTTTAACTACTCAATTGGATTTTTTTTTTTTTTAATGCAACAAAATTTAAAAATAAATAATCATGATATTACATTTTTATTTTACTGCCTATATAACTGGCAGTGTCAAGGCAATATTTATGTGGGGAACGAGTTAAATTTGGGTAAAATAAAGAACAGCTTTTGTAGTTTTGTATAACAAAAAAAAATGAAAAAAATAACGTGTATTGTGTGGAATCGTGTCTTGTCCACAAAATCGAACTAAATACATTTTTTCAGTCGTACATTGAAGTGATAAGAGTTATCAAATAATTCGATTGTTTTAATAAGAGAATTGAATGAATTTCATAATCAAAATAATAGTTTTTTAATATTTTATCGAAATATAATTGTTAATTAATCAAATCACTCAAATAAATCGTTCGATACACTTTTATTATTTTATCATAAAATATTACCACAAGTCCACATTACTTCATTTATATGCACTATACGCAGTATACAGGCACTTATGCAGTAAGTGTATTATAAGCACACATGTCTACAACTACAAATTTCTCAAGGTTATACATTTTTACATATTTATTAATCATGTTCCTTTTAGGTTTTCTATTATTGTAAAATATTATATATAATACGTACTATAATAGACAATAGCTTACTCCAACAGCCAACATGATTCCTATTTTTATAATTTATCATCACTGTCTATCAGAATTCGGGAATATTTAGTTAGTCGAATTTCATAGAAATTGTTATTGTCGACCTAATCTAATCTAGCAATAAATAATTGTTCACGTTGCCTTATTCACTTATTATTATTTGTTTGATATATTTATTATCTTTTTTTTTTATTTGTGAACATGACTCATGAGTAGAAAATAGGTGGCGAACAACACAAAAAAAAAAAAAATTGCCAAATTAAAAAATGATAATCTGCAAAATGTTTTAGATCAAACACACAAATTGACTAATTTTTTTTAAAGTAAAGCTTCTTCTACTTTTTGTAGTAGTAACAGCATACTACTAATAATACTATGGATATTATTACGGAGAAAATGGTTGTTCAGGTTAATGACAGTGAAACAACAATTAGTTTATCTGTAGAGTTCGGAAATTAATTGTTAGTTAAATGAGCTAATTTACATGATAGTAAATGTAACTGTCTTGAAGACAGCTCCAGAAAAATAGCCAATGGGTGATGAATGACGAATTTCGTGACTGTATTTCTAAAAACAGTTTTAATCAAAATACCACTAATGACTTTCTAAACTCTAAACGTATGCCTCCTATACGGTGAAAAAATAAAATATTTGACCAAAAGTATGTTTAATAGGCGTTTGATGAATGAAGAAATAATTGTTCGTTTTTACAGGTTGATTTATTCCCTAAGTTTAAGAGTAATTATTTTTTGGACCTCAAACATTATTTTTACGATGGTTAATGAAAGAAAAATCAGTTGGAAAATATTGAACGGTTGAATTTAAAATAAAACATCTTGTTAGTTGTTTGTTAATTTAACCATTGATTGTAGAATAGACCATTCAATAATCAATGATTCAACGCATCAATCCACACGAAGGTTTCATAAAAATATAAATAACTCCTCGGCACCAAGAAATAGGTATGTTCAATTTTAAATGTAGTTAAATAATTATAAATTATAATTAATTATAGTTATATTTTTTTAGTAAATTATTTGTTTAAAATACGATAGTGAGACGGTGACCTCGCACATATTGACAGTGGTTTGAAACGTGTCCATGATACATGATACATTTATATTTTATTAATATTAATCATGTACCTATAATATGCAATATATATATATATACCTTCTATTTTTAAATCTTTTAAATCATCAGGTACTTTTGAAAAACTTGAGTTTTTTAATTATAAATGGTTTTTTTTTTTTTGAGGAAAGTTCTTTAAAAATACTTTTTAAAAAACCCTTGATAAAGCTTCTGAAAATAACTGTACAACCGTAGATTTTGATAATTTAGCTTTGTGTTTTTAATGAATTTTTTAATTTTTGTGATATGAATTTTATTTTGACATGGAAGGCGATGATGATCAATTGGTATTTTTTATCATTTGTTCAATGAAGTTATTAAAATACGAGTATATATTATCAATTTATAATTTTTTTTTTTTGCAATATTTCCATTGTAGAGATTTGTACACATTTTGTATACAACATGTGTGTACCCTTCAAATTATAGCTTTTCTTTTCCTTTTTGACTTTTACAAGTATTTATTCTATTCAAATAGAAATGACATTAAAACGAAATGTTTCTACAAAACCACATCACTATGATACTGCAGTACCTACACAGCACGTAACAGAACAAGACAATAAATCTCACAATATTATTATAACATTATTATAATATAAAGCTATAGCCTATAGGTACCTTTCTTATCCATTATCCGTTGTCTGTAGTTATTATAGTAGTTTTCTCTGTCTCATAAACTTATACCTATACGTTTTGTATAATATAAATTATATTATCTTGGTATTAAATAATTTTTTTTTTTTAATAAAATTATAAGCATTTAAAAATAAACCAACATTTTAAATTTTTACTGCAGCAAATGTAGTGTTTTTTTTTTTTTAAATAATTAATATATTATACGTCACTATTAAAATATCAATTCATAAAATAACTGATCTCTTTTTAATTTCTAAAAATATGTTCAAGCTTATCTTTACCACATAAAACATTTATTGATTTTTAAGACAACCCGTAGTGAATTTAAAAATATTATATACTTAAAAACTCTGTTATTGCATATCTGTATGTCTATCTTGAAAAATAGAATATGGTTCTATTATATGATCTACGTACTTGTTAAATGGTATAAATATAAGATAGAATCTATACAACATCATTTTTTAACTCTAATTTCTTAAAAAAGAAATAATAATGAAATTGAACATGATACATTTCTTAGTTATTTAAAAATGCACCCTATTTAATGTAGAAGAAAAAGTATTGATGTAAAATGGATTTATAATCTACTTAATATTAAAATTGATTGTCTAGAAATTTAAAATTTTATGCTTATAAACATTCCCCGAGTGTCTCCGTTCTTATCCTATATTTTATGTATATATACCTACACACACAGAACTATAGTGGAAAGTCGCCAGTTAATTATATACCTGCTGAAGTTATGTTACAAAATTCACATTTGACATAATTATCATTTTATAGAATTTACAAAATCACGTGAAATGCAATAATTAAATATCCATAATCCACATACATATCTATGAACTAAGTATTTAAGGGCCTAAAGCATAATTATAAAACTGATAAGTTAGGTGTTCGTATTAATTGAGTAGTAAGGTAACAAAATCCAATATATATTTTAATATTGTGAATTGTGATTTGTGACTTATATGAAGAGTGCTTGTGTAGTTGTGTGCATCATTAACAAAATTTGTAGGTAGATAGTAATGTATGCTTTATTTAAATATTAGTAAAAGGTAAATAATAATATAACGTGCAGTCGTGCAAATGTTTCAATTATTGTGTTTTGAGCTGTTGTTAACTGTAAAACTCAAAAATCGTCATAGTAAGTGTTCATGCTTATTAAAAATATATTTATATAATAATTTTATTTTATATTTTGGAAAAATTTGATCAAGTACAGAATAAATAAATCATACAATAAAGGAACAATATTTTACTAAGTAAAAATAAACTTAAATAATATAATTTAAATTACCAATTTGAGGTTGATATGTGATTTCAATAAGTTATATAAGTTTAATCGGAAATTAATATTTATAACTTAATCCTCATTTATGGGTAATGTATACTTATTAGATTTATCTATGTCCCCAATTAGAGGATCAGCAATTACAAATACTCCATCCGATTCAGAAGTACTTGCAGACATTGGGTATCCATCATATTCAATTGTTGAACCTCTAGCGTGGTTGACCCTGCAAAAAATTTTGTATCATAACAATTTTAAAACATAAGTCCAATGAAGTATAGAATTACAATATGTGATTAGTTATGATTTACGAGTATTACAAATAAAAATAATAAAAATTAATTTTATGATTGGGAGTTTAATTTAAGTTACCAAGAATTTTTTACTTCCAAAAACACAAAAATAAGAAAAATAAATTTATTTTTTTATGATCTGACAGACAAAAGCCAGATATAAACAATAAGTACAAATTGTATATATAGTATTTTTGATGAAAATAGAAATTACAAAATTACAAAAATAGAATAGTGTGAAGTATAAAATAATTAAATTTAATTATTAAAAATGTGTGCAATTGAGATAATTGATAGTAGACAATAAATATGCAATGCTTAACCGAGATAATGAAAGCTCTAAAGGAATATGAAAAGTATAATATTAAGAAGTATAAAAACAACACGTAGACTAATGAAGATTAAAATTATGTCATTGAGATATAACTTATAACCATAATTTACGTTACAAACACCTATCCCGAGTACCACATATGTTACTATTGTAAGCATTCATGGTATATTAAGGGTTGAATTTCCTATATAATATCTATTTTTAAAATAAATTATAGTTAGTAATTAGTAATAACTTATGTTTAAAAGGTATCTATGTTATTTCGTATAAATGTTATAATTACCTTCACTTTTTTAATAAGAAAAATAAACAATAGTACAACAATTTTTTGTATAGTAACTTAAGTGAAAATAAATAACATTTTATTAGAATACAATTAGAAATTGATATGAAAATATATAAATACATATGTACCTAATTAGTTAAAACAATTGTAAATAAATAAATCATAAAATTATAAATATTTCAACTTATTTTAATTCTTTAGAAAATAGTATACTTTTTATAATATTTTAATCATTGATTTTAAAATTAAATATTGTCATTTACCTATTATTAAATCAATGGCTTAATATTTCACATTTTTTTTATATATTTGGTGAGTTGGTCGATAGTGCGTATTAAGTATTAAACTTCTAAATAATTAGACAATTTGTTTGAAGTAGATAAACTATATTTAATTTAGGTTACTAAAACAAATAAATTTTAATTTCTATAAGTTTTTTAAGTTAACACTTATTTTTATGGTTAATGAGAGCTGTTTAATGTTATCTGATGCTATTGTTTATGATTTTATCAATTTTATTTCCAGTTTACGTCCATAATCAATAATTAATCAAGTAAAACAATTCAGCGAGTAGAAGATATACGACTATAACACTGATGTGACGATATCATTTTTTAAACATTTCGCAACTTTTACACGGAAATTCATACGTAGCACAAGATATCTGAATTCTAAACACGAATATTATTTATTAGATATTATACATTGTTATAATATGCCATACACAGTTCGATCGTTAATATGGATTATGAAATGTAAGAACGTGTGGGATGATGTAAAATTACAAGTTTTTAACAATATGTTCATCTCCGTCAACAGGGCACAAACAACGTTCCAACAATACGTCGGAATGCATATTATCTCAGTATTTCTCAGCGTAGGCATAAAAAATGTATAACGTCATACACGAGTAAAAATCCGTAGACGGACGAAACATGATCGGCGAACAGTGGTTGCAAGTAACCTGCTATTTAAGTGCGTATAGTAGGGGGGGATACATTGTGCTCGAAAACTTACTAATGCAAATCGTGATGATAATAATAATATAGAGATAGAAATACGTATGTATCACGCATATTGTCCAATTATTATGGGCCCCCTCGGGACATATCCGGACGCGCTACTGGCTATATTGGTGTACCATCGTCCGCGTTAATATTATAATGTAATATACCTACGAGTGAAAAAACAGACGTGTCGATGCTGCAGTTACACGGACGAGCGGCAGAGCCGTGTGGACTGTAGTAAAGGGTAGAGGGTGACGTTTATTCGTTAACCGTTTTTAATCGTTATCCTTAAATATTGATGTCAATCGTTCACCAACGTTTAATGACGATAATAATAATATTATATATTAATATAATATGTTAATACACGGGCACTTATAATAATGACATGTAAGTAGGTGTCATACTATTCTATAGTTGTTATTGTTGCAGTCATTGCAGACTGCAGTGTAAAAGTATATATTAACGTCAATATATGTTATTATTAATTAGCCCACCGTGACGAACACCGTATTAGCTACGTTCCATAATGCATACCAGTTTTTCACCACCGTAATCACTTGTTTGATTTTCACGTACAGTTTCTTCAAGTCGTTGGAAATCTTCCTGATGATTTCTTCCACGTTGCCGTCGTCTTGTTGCTGCCTGCCCATCATTTCGTCGCCGTCGTTGTTCCTGTTCATGTTCCTCCACGTCGAGGCGAACCAGTCGGACGACGCGGGATCCGTTTCGCTCACGTCCGTCGTGTCCGCGGCTGGGGGTTCCGTAGAGTCGTCGGCTGGAACGTCGGTCGTCCCTGCGTCCGTGGTCGTGATCAGCCTCGTATACTCTTCGATCTCCTTCAGTAGTTCCTGGGTTTTTTCGGTGTCCGACGGATCGTACGACTTGGTCTTCGTCAACAGGTTGTACAGCTTCCAGTCCTCCCCGGCCGGTCCCACTTCGTTGACGTCTAGGCTCTCATGGTCTGCCTTCTCGTCGGTGAACGAAGGCACAGCAGGTGCGGCCCGACAATCGTGGGCCACTAGCACGGCCGATGCAACGAAAATCGTCAAACACTGCAAACACCGTCGTATATATAGTATTGTTATTATTGTGATCGAGTACATAATATAGTAAATATTATACGTTTTACGACTTTTACGTGCACGCAGTGGTGCAAAATGCAAATAGTAGGAGAGGGATATTTTTAAAAGGTGAATATGTTTAGACACCTCAAAGAAATATTCGACTTATAACAAAGATTTATTTTTTATACTGAAAATTTATAAAAATATTTTTTTCGTAGAATTATAATACAAACGTATGCACTAATTTATGCAAGTGCGTATACCGATATGAGTAAAGACTAAAAAGTAATAATTTATATTTCATGTTTATATATACCACTGAGGATAAAAAACAATTATTTTACAACATAATTTATTATTTGACATATTCCGGTGTTTAATAAAGGTATAAATAAAAATATGTATATTTATGTTATATCTTACACGCATCAAATATATTATGATGATTATTAAAATAAATCGAATAGTTATGAATGTCAACATGTTATAGAACATAAATTAATAACTAGGTAGCTTAAGCTCCCCCCTTCCTCCAAAATTGTTCATGTTTGGTTAACTGTCAGCAAGATTAACTAAAAGATACAACTTATTTTCAAGTACGACATCGTGAGACTTAATAAACTCAAGATCACATGATATTTATATTCTTAGCTATAATATATGAAATCGGAAATTTTGGAATTTGTTAAATAATATATGTATAAAACTAAAGTAAATATAATTTATTAATTATTAGAACTCCAACAAATCAATTTGTTTAGAATAAAAGTTACACATGGAACTACATTATACAATATTATGAACTATGGTGCATTGAAAAAATATTTTTGCCAAAAATAATTATTGTTTAAAACTTAAAAAAAAATATTCTCCATACTCTAAAAAATCTGATACAAGAAGACCAATATTAATTTAATATTACCTACCTAATTGATAATATTGAAACACTGTGGTGTACCTATTTTCGATATAAGTGGTGGTGTGAGAAGTGGTGCGACAAGAAAACACAACTATTCGGCAATCAGGAAACGAAATGTTTACACGGTTTCGTATAAGTGTAATATAGAAAAGTGATCAAACACGTTTTTCGTTATATTCAATGAGCCTACAGGCTACAATAATAATATAATATATAATACAATATAATACCTATCTATATCCACTAAAAATAAAAACATTAAATAATAATTATAATTTATAACTAATGTAGTATCAATAATAAGCTAATTTAAGATTTAAATGTTTTCAAATAAATCTTCATTTATACCCCACCACAAAATTAACTTGTGAAATATTTACGGTAGTGTGTTTTTAAAGTTTTGTGCGTCCTCGAAAGTTAAATAAATATGTAAATGATATATAATTCTAATTTTTGTATACCTATAATTACATCATGACTGTAATATTTATTACTCACGGTTCGTAGAATATTGTCTGTGATCTGTGTATATAATGTACAAATGACAATGGACATTAACGTGCATTTTAATAACATGAACATTAAATATTTGATATTTATCAATTCATACGTTACGTTTAGAAATTTTAATTATTTTTTATTTTTATTATTTCTAATTGCAATAATATATTATACATACTATATTGGAAGATAGGTACTTGCTACAGTTTAACTTTGTAAGATACATCGATACCTATCAGCCTATAGAAGTAAAGCAAAATATAACATAAATAATTGATAAAATTGTTCGATGAATTAAATTTTATCTTAAATATGTATAGGTATGACCTCTGCAACTACTAGTAGCTGGTCAACATATATAAATGTAAAATAAATTGTCAAACCTCGAAATATTTGCAAATATGGAAAATGACCAGTTTTATTATAATTAATAGTTTTTTAACGACAAAGTCCAATTTATCTTCTTACGCGCTTTTTTAGCGAAGGACATCAACTTCAACTATAGATATAAGTGACTAATAGTAACATTTATCTACTTAAACGTCTTAAACTGAAATAATATAATATAATTTATTTATAAACATGTATTATTAGCTTTTAATTCTATTAATGTAAATTGAAAATTATTATATTTATTTATTAAATACACAATGATATATTTTTTAATTTAAATTTCATAAAAATATACAAATAAAGATCATAATAAATCACTAACTATAAATTTATCCCAGTAATTGTATTAGAGTGTGTCAGCAATTTTATTAATTCAATAATCAAACAAAAAAATAATTCAACACATTCATAAACTTATTAGTGTTATCATAGTACTGCTGTACAGTGATATTAATATAATGGTCAAATTTAATAAAATTTGTTTTAATAAAATTGAACTTTTGGATTTATAAATATTGTATATTTTTATGGTACATTATTTTTTCATACCAAATTTGAATTAGATTAGCATATTTAAATCTAACTAAACTACATTAGATTCAAAGCTTATGTGGTTATCCTGCAATGCCCTATACTTCATAAGCAGGTGCTCTTCAACAAAAAGTAAAAATGTGTACACTTTATAAACCAGAAATGAGAAAATTAATATTATAACTAATTATTAAATTATTTAATATGATTAATTTAAAATTTAAATAACAAAATTCAATAAATTTTGAAATGTAAACATTTTTTTTTTTTTTATTACAATTAAAATATTTGTTTTTAAATTTAGATATTGACTAAAATAATAATATGCCATTTAAAAAGACAAACTGTTGTTTTCTTTATTCAATTCAAATTGAAAGGAATGTACTTTTATTTAAAAAAATATAAGAAATAATAAAATAGAAATATGCAATCGTTTAACATTCCTATTTTAACGGTTTTTAAAAAATGAAGCAAATGGATAGTTTTCATGTTCATATGAAAGAAAATTTATTGTTATGTATTAAATATTTAAATATAAACAATTAACATGTATAATATTCTTATTTATTACCAATTTGATGTTAGTGAATACCCGAAATAGTAAAATAATTTAAAAAAATTTAATATAAATACAACATAATATTATAAGTATATTACTTAATTATTTTATCTACGTTTTAAACTAAATTATCTGAATTGAATGACAATGAAATAGTTAACAATTATTAATTATTATTATTATTATCTTATTGTAACCATAGACTTACTATAAAAATATTCATTTTTCTGTTTCAATATGTGCTTTGATGTCTGAATTTTTGAACGAACTGAACTGCAAGACGAACGTCTCACTTTGGTATAGGTACCCAAACCCTATAAAAGGAGGACCTTGAACGGTTATCTATATTGGCGTAATGTTTTCGCACACTAATATAAACGGATGCTCTCGATTAAATCACAACAAATTTTCTGAAAGAAAAAAATTATATAATATCGATTTGTCGCACATTACACGGTTTGGCTTTTCGGTGTCCAATGCAATGAATGGTGGCTGTGTGATGACAGACATTTTTCGTTACAATGAAACCTTGAAACGCAGGTAAACATTTTCCAGGCAAACTGTAAGTATACTTGATTATCTTTCTCTCTCTTCGTATGACTCTTTAATATAATAATATCCGATCCGGGTTTCAATGCCGTCTTGTTTTTTTTCAATATTTTACGATAACTTTACATAATGTTTACGACTTTATGAGTATTGAGTTAGTATGTTATTATTATACTTATTTATTTATCATTATTATATTTTTCCAACAATGACATGAAATGGAAGCAAGTTATTAACAGCATTGAGCAATGTAAGTTTACATAAGTAATTCATTTACATGATAAAATTAATTAATGCAAATTAGTCAAACTAAAATGTTGATTGACTATATAAAATATAAATATAAATATATTAAATGGTCTATTGCAAATTACAATATTTATTTATAACTTTATAAGTGTCATTTCACTCGACTTTAAAGCTTAAAAATATCCAGTTTTTTTTTTATATCTACATATATATTTATAAATTATCATATTTTATAATAGGTACTGATAAAATGTTCAGTCTAATATAAAATTTAAAGTAACTATGAGAAATTTTAAATAATATTTCGATAGTTGACCAAATTATGTTTTGTGGATATTATAGTTCTAGGGATTAGTTCTAACATTAAAACTCTTTTCTACCTTTTTTCGGTTCATTTTTCATGAGATGTATTACTTTATTTATAGGTAATAATTAAATTTAATGAATATTTTTAAAACCATGTCTTCCTGACAAAAATTAATATTCTAGTCAATAATAGTCATTCTTGTTAAGCAATGACCTCATGCATTAAACCGATCACCAATTTATTATATAACACTATAATCTTAATTCTTATACTTATATTGGTCATCTGTTGTTCACCCAGTACTAATTTTGTTCTTGATTATCATGAAAAGTTTTCAATATCAAGGCTGTTTATGAACAGGAACAAAATTTAGAGGCAAACATATTATTTAAACACAAACTATGGTTCAAGTGTACAACACACAAATTAGTAACTGCATATCCCCAAATAGTTAACTGAAGTTATATTAATTATATATATATATATATACATTAATTATAAATAATTACTCATTTTACTGATTATGTAACTTTTGAAAAACAAGTTATTGCGCATGTGAAACACAAATTATTTAAGTTTTTTTAGTTTTTTTTCTTTTTTTTTTTTACATATAACTAATGTAGAACAATGAAATGGAAACTTTAAAAAAAAAAAAAGAAACGATAAGTATTTATAATATGGTCTAGAATAATTAATAATATAGCAAACATTTATTATGATTAATATATAATAGGAACTAGATACCAATTTCTAATTGATTTTAGTATCAAATCATACATTAATATCTTTGTAAATTTCAATTTTTTACTTCGAATACGAATTAAAAATCGTTTAACTAATAATACAGATAAGAGTTAAAATTTTATCATAATATAGGTATTGAAAATAATAATTTGGAATTTTTAAGTACACACTTATTTTATTATTTTTGGAAATATAACGAAATATTAAAAATTGTTTGAGGAGAAATAATTATTTTATGGATGAATATCTAAACATATATTCCATTTTTCAATCGTAATAATACAATAATTAAGTAAGTATTAACTAATTGTGTGTCACCAGCTATATAGGTAGATATGACATTTTTTTCTGTATGGACTCAATTCAAAGATATTAAGATGATAAGCTGGACTCAATTCAAATTCAATATCACTGATTTAAAGAGTATCAGTGATACAATAACTTCTGTTTTTGAATAAGAGCTTCCCATTACCTATATATATATAATAAGTTAGTATAGGCAAGGCCTCATTTCACAAAATTGGTAGTCCATACAACTAAAAAGATCGGGAACAGTTGTTATGTTTAATTAGAGTTAACATGATTGCAAGGAATTTGGTAGTGATAGTATGTGTGATGTATGAATAAAAAAGTACTGATATCAACAATTCATGGTTTTTGTATGCAATTGTAGGTACTCAGTTTTTAAGCGTGAACAGTGAACACACTACTTAACTAATAATATTAAATATATAGGTTACTTACTATTATAATACTAACATTTTCTATTGTTATTACAGTATTATGTTTAGGTACCTACTTAGTATCTACTTACTTATTATTGTATACCAAAAAATAGTAATTACTAGCACTTTATCTAATTCATTTTTTTTTTATAGTTACTACAATGTTATTTTTCTACAAATCTAAATATCTAATGAATAATTACCAATGTATGTACCAAATTTTGTTTTGCGTTTTTTTAACTTTTTGGAATTTTTGGTTTAAATAGAATTTTTCAGAATATTTTTACGATATTTCATTTGTAAACTTAAAAACTTAACAGAATTATAATACATCAAATACACGAGTACTATTCTATTAATACAAACAATTATACTATTTAATCTTCAATTTTTATGCTGTGAAGTTCCATTCAACTAGTAAAATTGATACTTAATATAGTTTTGTGATCACGTAACTTGAGTAAACTAAATGTAACATCATCAAACCAATATACAAAATAATGTCAATGGTGTAACTTAAAAATTTAGCTTTGGGAGTGAAATTTTCAACGCCCCTTCCTCATTCAGGCATTATATAGGTTTCTGAGGGGAATGCATTAATTTTACTAAAATTATTTTATAAATTCTTTGAAAATATTATTGCATGTTTTATTAATTAAAAATTATTAAATGATTTTGAATTGTTAAAAACAAAATTAATAGTTTAATAGTTTATTATAAATGAAAAACATTGTATTACTTCGGGCCTCCAGAGCAGCGTTTCCCAAACTCTTGTTTGAGCCGGCCGGGTAATTAATATTTTTGCCCTTTGTGATCCACCAAAATATTTTACATTTATCATTGTGATCATTATGTAAAAAAAAAGGCGAAATAAAACACATTTGAATGTCCACATACAATTTTATAATACAATTGAATCGTTAATTTGTAACAACAATATAATAATTATAATATAGTTAAACTAATTATATTAGTTGACTTCTATTAGTGAAAAGTATGAAGCTGTTTATTTTTAACTTGAAACTCCAAGTTTGCTGGAAAGGACGTTAATTTTTTTCTTAAGTCAGGTTCGATTTCCAACCGATTTTTGTATTTATTCTTCAGGAACACGAGTGTTGAAAATTTCCTGTTTTACACTTACGAGTATAGGTAGTGACAAAAGGCATAAGAAATTTTATTGCTTGTTCTGCTAAAACTGGGTACTGTTGATGAGAAGATAACCAAAAATTTATTAATGGCCGTTTTCCTTAAATGTGTCTGAGTAAATTTATAAATATTTTATAGATTTATAGATGGATTTTTTATAAAGTCTAGTTGATAATCTCAATAATTAATATTTATGTTGTAAATTCCTTGCAAATATTTTTACTAAAAAGTTCAAAATTTAATATGAGAATTTTATTATTTCTGTGACTCAGTGTTATATTTTCATGGTCCAGTAGAGGGTCGTGACCCATTATTTGAAAAACGCTGCTCTAAATTCTAGACGAATGGTCCTGGGTGCGCCTGCACCTTTGATCCGTCTTAGTTACACCACTGTTGATATGTATATCTTTAACTATGCATATTAAATTTGTAAGATTTTGTTTGGATAATGGATACTTTCTTAATATTGAATTATCGTCATAATTACATATTATTAATTTTTAGTGTATTATTTTGAGCGTTATTGCATTTTCTAAGTTCTTTTAAATTATTAAATTCCCATTTTTAGAACTTTCATTAATTATAATACAAAAAAAAAAAACAAGTACCTTGTAAAAACTAGAATTATATATAACTAAATTTTCGTTTAATTAATTATATATTAAACGTAATGTATTACTACCTTATATTTATTAATAATGAATATTTGATATTTATTATTAATTTCATTGTTTCCTCTCTGTTACACTGTCACACTGGGAGGTAAATTTAGACGTACATAGAATTCGCAAACTGCTATTGTTCATCGTTATTCATGACTCATGTCAAGAAGTCACGTACAGCAGTTAAATTGGTTTATACGTAAAAATCTATATACCCAGACACTTCAAATATGGTGTTTGCAGTTTTAAAAATAGATATTTCTATGTAGTTAAAAAACAACTTTTTTGGATTTAAAAAATAATATGCTACGTTATAATATGTATACTATATCTACTTATAATATTGGTCAAATAATATAGTAGTTTAGTAATTATAAATTATAATATTATGTATCTACTAATTGGCATGTATATAATGTTAATATCGTTATAAAGTTTCATTTTTCCTTTCATTATTATACTCATTAATCATCATTATTTAGATTGTAAAAAAAATTTAACTAAAATAAAATATAACGCGATTTGTCATAGTTTAATTTTTATAAATACAAACGTGATATTAAGCAAGCTAAATATTCAATTATATAGGTGGACAAGTGAATACCGCTCTGGTGTTGAGTGGTTCGGTGATATTAAATTGAGTTCAGCTAGCTTATTATCTTAATATCTTTGAATTAAGTCCATATAGATAAAATGTCATAACTCATAACTACCTATATAGCCGGTGACACACAATTAGTTAATACTTACTTAATTATTAAATTATTACGAGTAAACAATGGAGTGTATGTTTAAATATTCACCCATAAAATAATTATATCTTCTCAAACAATTTTTAATATTTCGTTATATTTTCAAAAATAATAAGATAAGTATGTACTTGAAATTTTCAAATTATTATTTTCAATACCTATATTATGATAAAATTTTAACTTTTTGAAATATTTATAAGTACTTGTATGACAAATATTCAATTTTTTTAGTATTTTTTTTTAACTGTCGATAAAAAATTATTCTCTGGATAAAAAGTACCTTTATTTATTATTATTTTCAATATTTTTTAATTAATTGACTATTTATAATTTTTTTTTTATTTATTAAAAGAATATTTATAATCTGTATACATTATTATACAATAAGCAAATTATGATTACAGTTATAATTACAATTAAAAAAAGGGACTTAACTCGAATATTTGCGGAACTCAGTTTAATGTTATTCCTAAATAGGTAATAAAAAATTTGTTAAGAATTTTAAATTTGGTTTTAAGGTCGATATGTTTAAAAATTTTGAAACTTTGAAGTGATATTATACCTTTATATTATAGCTATATTGGATGATATAAGTGATTCAACAAATCTGTTATGGCCGTCTTCTATTGTCAGGTAAGCTAATATTAGTTTATGGGTTTTTATTAATATTAGATCCTCGAATGTTGCATCAAAAACAAGAATATTACAAGTGATAATGAAAGAAATATGGTCTTAAATTCGTTTTTTCCTGTTATAGTGTTAAATTATGCATTTTAGATATTGAGTTATCAAGTATATTTATTATTTTTAAACAAATATAAATTATGGTCATTTATCTTTTCCAGTATATACGTCTTAAAGACGTAATAATATAGCTTTAGATACCAATAAACTATAAAACCTTGACTTTGCCGATTTCCACCAATTTTAATTCTAGGTACTACAAATGAAAATTTTTATACAGGTAAGTACAGCAGGATAATTTTGAATATAAACTTTATATTAAAAATGCCTTAAAAAGATTAAATAGGCAAAATATTTACGTTTCTAGTTAAAATATCATAATTTTTACCTAAGTCTTACATTAAGGAATGTTAAACCTTTGATTTGCTTAATTAATTTTATAATGTAAACATAAAAAAATAATAGGTAAATTATGGTAATTATTAACAGTTAATATTATAAGAATTTTTGAATATAAAAAATAAAAAGCATAAATATGTTGTCTTCAACAAGTGTATGAAACAATTTGTTTTACATATTGTTTTTACTATGGTACTACATTCATTCCATTTTTTTTTTAATTTTGACAAAATCGGCTAGTAATGTCAATATAAGTCTACTACACATTTACTACAGCAAAATAGATCTTTGCATTTACGATTTTCCCTTAATTGTAATTGTTTAAAAAAAATTGTATATATTAGATTAGCATAATAATTGATAATACATAATAAAAATAATAATAGGAATAAGGTAGTTGAGCAATTATTTATTCAGAGCTTTATCAATAAAGTTCTATTCAATATTTAAACTACTAAGGAAAATACTTTTATTAGAAGCTGAATACTTGTAGTTATCTTAATACGTATTTTTTTTACAAAAAATATTTTATTTTAATTAAACCGAAGCAATGGTTATTAGTTATTGACATTCAATTAGAGGTTAGTCTTTATGTTTAAAATACATATATATTATTACATGTCGTATATCAAACCTAATTATTGTACATAACTTGTATAAATAATTGTAGATTACTTTAATAAATAAAAAAAATTTCAAATTTGATTTTAATGATCATTGTTTACAAAAAAGGAATCCTAAACTGAGATTAGGTCGGTCTACGTTATTAAGTACAATTCTTGATATATTTTTAGATATTTCTATTAAATTAATGGATTTTAGTATAGTAGGTACCGCAAATTGATTTAATATTTTCTGAAAACATTGTATTTATTTTGTTATTAGAATTACCTTATTATATTATTGTTTTTAAACTTTTGAATTAATACTACAAAAAAAAATAAAAATCTTAAAATAGTGTAATTATTAGGTTCATAGTATAAATAAATAATATCTTAAAATTAATTTGCATATTTTTAAAATGTCATTGCGTATAGAAAAATTTAAAACACGTGTAGAAATCTTAGTCCCCATGAGGCCACGAATGTTTTTGAATCATAACTGTTTATAACAAAAGATAATTTATTGTTAAAATATGTAATTTCATTAAAATTTGAACTTTAAATGTTATTAAAAAATAACTTTGTAAATTTTTACTTTCTGTATGAGTGTATGAACTACTAAAGAAGAATATAATATCACGTTTTCAAATCTGAGATATAAAATTGAATATTTTTTAAATTTTTTCTACTAATACTCGTTAATAAATTTCCACGATTTTAACGAATTTTGTAGAAAATTGAATAGCAAATTCATATGACAAATTGTACTTATATAGTTATGTGTAGGTATTGAATAATTTTTTACTGTTATATAAAACATTTTTTTGTGGGATTTAGTCTTAAAAATCAACTGAAATTTATTTTATCATTATCTACAGAAAAAAAAACTTTACATTTTAAATGTTAATTAATAACTCAAAATCAAAATACTTAGAAAATTATACTATGTGTAGAAAATGCAAGTAGAAACATTTAATGGAAGTTCCATGTATTTATTGATTATTTATTTTTAATTACAACAAAAAATAAAAACCATTAAGGAGAAATAGTTATTTTAGAAGTAATAACATAGGATACCATAATATAATTTAATTTTAAATGTTTGTAAAAAATAAATGTGACTTTTTGATAAACTTTTTATTATGTTACAAGTAAAAAAATTAACAAGGAATATTGTATTAAATTACATTTTCAAGCAATATATTTTAAATTGGCATTTAAAGAAAAAAATACTAAACAAAAAAATGAAGATGTCAAATGTCTATAAACTGTTCAAAGTTATACCAAAATAATAAAATCAATTTTTTTAAATATTAATTTCAAATAAAAATTCTATTTTTCCTAAATATTTTGTTTATTTTTCTAAATTATTTGGAAACTTGAAATTTTACATTCTTGACTACTTCAAAGTACGAAATAGATCCAATTTTTTTATGAGAAATCAGCCTCAAATTTTAAGATCAATTAAATTTAACAACTATAGATATATCATGTAAATAAACACTAAAACAAAATCATTGTGAAATCAATATATTCATCGCTCTGCTCAAAATCTAAAATTGCTTTAATAAAATAAATTTAAAATTTTTCTTATTCCTTGTATTGGGTATACATTTTTTATTTTTCTAAATTTTAAAATTGACTACAAAGTATTTAATGACTGATATTTATAATTTTGGTTGATAACAGTCATCATTAAATACATAGATACATTTTAAATACTCAAAAGAACATAGCAATATTAATCTATTTCTAATTTAATAAATATGTATTTTAGTAAACATACTCAAGGATATTATTTTATAATTATAATTCTATATTACTAAGTAGGTACTAGATAATAAAAGTTAAAAATCTTTTTTATATTTTCAAACTAAATTAAATTATACTATCCAAAAGCAGTGAGAATTTAAATTTAAGTACCCATATTTTATTAATATTATACCTTTTTAAAATTTTCAACTGCATTTTATTTATTTAATTAATTATTAATATAAGCCCTGTAAGGCTCAAATACAATAATTTACAATAGATTTAACTATAATAAAGTGGAATAAAAAATAAGTATATAATTCAAATAGTTATGTAAATAATACCAAAAGATTTTAAAAAAAATCATAAACATATTAAGAAAACTTATTTTGCTAAATGAAAATCAGGGGTATAGATCAAATTACATTTTTTCAACTCATTAAACCCTCAAGCAACATAATATAAGGGATTTTTATAGCGATAATATATTATGATGTTTGACGGAATGAAATTGAGAATGTTTTATTTTGAATAAAATAATTTTTTGCATTATGATTATTATTTATTGATAGTAAATAAAAATAAACATATAGTTTTTATAAATTTTATATCACACTACAGTATAAAATATTATCTAATTAAATATTTAAATTATTTTTTAGTATTTGATTTGTTATCAATGGCTTAATTGGAGGTATAATAAAATATAGTTTAACAATATAGAGAATCTCCAATTTATTTTTTTATAACAATACAAAATATTTTTATACAAATACATTATAGACCATACAATAGGAACATGTTGTTTTAAATTAAATTTTTTTTAACTATACCAGAATGATACATTTTTATCAATAAACAGCACTTTAAATTAAACAATCATTAAAAATTATTTAATTATCATCTTACAGACAACAATAAATTTGCATTTAGTAATTCCAAATTTTTGTTGTTAGATTGAATATTAGATTAATTAACCTATTATCAAGCTTAAGGTTAATAATATTATCAATCTATAAGTGTTGAACAAATTAAGATAATTTTTAAATTATATGTACATATATATATATATATATATATATATATAACTTATTTAAATAATAAATTCTGTAAAACATCAAGATAACACAGATAATAATCTTATTTTAAACAACATCAAATTGAAGTTCTTCGTTGAAGTATAGTTTAGTAGCATGCAGTTCGAATATGCATTATTAAAATAAATAACACAAGGATAGGATGTTTTTTTATGTTAAATACTTGAATTAAAAAAGTAATACTTCTTTTCATTTGAAATCAAAAATTAAAAAAGAAATAGTGGCAATCTACAAATAAAAAAAAACAAAACATTAACATTACCATATGCTTATACTAATGCTATTATGTATACAAATTTTAACAGTTGATGAGTTTATTGTAGTCAACACTGTTATTATCTACATAAGAAGTGGTCTGGTGTGATGCGGTGGTTGGTCTCAGTCACTTATGTATAACATGTAAATTTACCAAGCAATAAACTATTGTTTAAAAAATAATATATATTTATTTTCAACCAATAATTTAAGGTTATAAGGATTCATTGATAATTTTAAATAGTAATAAATTTAGATTCAATTTTTCTATACATAGACTTATCAATAGAGTTTAATTATTTAATTAAATTTCACACGAGAATAGCAAAAAATAGTCAGTACCTAACATATATAGAAATACAGTAAGAAATCTAAGACAATTTGAAGCATTACTATACATGAATAATAATATAAAAAGTACATAACACGAGAAATTAATAGATAATATAAAAGCTAATTTATGATTAATATAACATTGTACAAAAATTAACCATATAATAAAAAAAAGAATAACAAAATGATTCATAGACAATACAGTAGCTACATAATTATTTCAAAATCTTGTTTTTCTCCAGTTAAATTTTATTTATTTTAACATCATAAATACATTATCTTAATCTTCTACAATTACAAATTAAATTTGATATTTATGTAAATTAAAATTTATGAATAAATAATGAATTACATAAATTAAATCATCAATTAAAAATTGTGAATACTACTTTATTAAACATATTGGTATATCTTACAAAAAGTAACTTAAGTCAAATTATATATTTCATGGTAAATAAGGTTTAAAACTATAAAATGGCTTTGATATTTGAATTTTTTTTTTTTATGTTATAGGAAAGTAGTATTCAAAAATAATATTAAATCAAGGGGTTAATATAATAAATATTTAGGTTTAGTACTAAATCTTTTTTTTCTATTATTTAACAGTAAATTACTTTTTGAAAGACAATAATGGCATATGCACATTGTACACAAATATTAAAACTATTAAACATAGAACATAATTTAAAAAATAGTTTTTAGATAAATATTGACATATACATATTTGACCACAAATATAGTGGTTTACTGCATGCCTTAAATTAGTTTTGATTTATAAAATAACATGCAAAATTTACATTAATGGTAGATAGTCAATCTCAATACCAACATTTATTTTGTTGGTATACATATTTTATAATGTATAAAATGTATGAAAAGAATCAATATAACCATTCACAAATACTGTATTGGTTTAATTGAACTATTAATTCTCTTATCAATGATTGGTATAGCTTATACTGCTTTTTGTGTTTCCTGAAAAAAATAAAAATAAAATATATAATATAATGTCACAATAATAAAATAAATATTTGTTCTAGTTTTAAGTAATATTATTATGTAAAAGATTCTTATATTACTAGTAAACACTTGTGACAATTGATTATTTATTAAAGAATCACTCTGTATACTTATTTAAATGTAATATAGAATAATGATAAAAATATAATATATATCTAATATTACTACTAGGTATCTCAATATCTCTCATTAACTATACTAGTATAAATTATTTGTACTTTCTTCAAACCTGAAATAACAAAATATATTAATATTTTTATCTTCTATACTTATTGTTAGACATAAATTTATTTCTGAGTATGAATTAAAAAACATAATGAAAACTAATATCATTATTACTTATAATCGATTTTGTTGTAAATTTAACTTTAAAAATAAATAATAAATTCTGCAAAACACCATATTATTATGTATTAGAATTAAAATTAAATAATAAAAAAAAGTCAGGAAGTATAGGAACTTTTGTTTGAAAGAGGCTGGCTCTTGACCTTCAGTAGGTTGGGCAGTTCTATCGGTCAACTATAAAAGATACAGATATATATTTAATACGAGCATTTTTCCACACAAACACTATAATAATAACGTTCATATTATACGAAATGGGCGTAGTCTTACCATGGATAATGATATATTAATAATAAAAAACGGCCAACAGTTATCCTTGGACCATGGTCATTGGCACCAATAGTTCATCCTACTCGGTACAGTGTGATATTCATTATTTCATTTTAAACAAAATTATAGATTTATAAACGAAGTGTTTTACCGTCAATATTGCAATTTTTTTTTAATATTGTATATTTCATGAAAAAATTGCAAGTTTAGCACGTGAATTGACTTAGAAACAACAAAAAATAATTTTCCCAGATGGTCCTATCCACAACTACCGCACGAGTTCATGTACCGTGGAGAAGAGTTGAATGTCCGGCCATCGGTCTAAGAACCATCCATTCACCTGAACAAAACCTGCACTCCTCCACCTCCTCTTGTCATCAAATCATCGCAATTCATGTCCGTGCAATTATATATATTTATATATACACGTATGTAGTTAAGATTTCATACATACACAATAATAAGTAATATATCATTGACCAAGGATACATGTAACACAATACCCTATCCAAGTTTCATTTCCCACAGCCGCAAATAGTAAATAATATTAAAACTAACCATGATTAAATACCATAGCGAGTATTTATCATTACATTTTCTTTTGACAATGTCGATTGCAATCTTTAAAAACAAACACTATAGAATATCGTAAAAAAAAAATCAAAATCGCAAAAGAAAAAACCTGGAAAACTTTTTAATAGGAACAATAATTATATATATTCTTCAAGATAAGTACTTAAAATAAAAATACTGTGTGAATAATATGTGTACACCATTTTTATAAAGACGCGTGTAACTAATTTTGACATTACAGAGTGTCTCGACAGTCGAGGGATATATAACGAGTTCGAGCAGCTATATATAGAGTGGCTCGTCTGAAAAATATTCATTATTCTTCGTGAGGAGACAAAAATAATATACTTTTTTTTTTCAATAAACCAGTTTTAGACAAATATTCACCACCGCTTAACTAATCCACAGTATGACCAAACGAGTAAGATTTAATAATTAACATTCCACATAAAACAAAAAAAATCGAGTTATCTATAAATAAAATTAAGCCGTTTTATATAATATGTAAGTAATTATTTGTTATTTAATTTTATTACAAATTCCAAATCATAAACAATTCAATAATTTAATTTTAGTACATTAAAATATAGAAGATCCCTAAAAAAAAAAACTTGACACAAAATAAAATTCATGAATTATTTTAGTAGTTATATAAGGTTAATCCATCACAACAACAATCATGAGTCATTATAAAACGTGTTTTATAAGATTCCAAAAAAAGATTGCCCTCCTGGACACTTGAATCTTTTTATATACCAAACAAATATTGGGTATCAAAACATTAATAGCTTTACCAGTTGTTAGGATTACACTTAAATACTTTATTAATATTACTTAACATTAAATAATTACAATGTATGATGATTAATGGCTAAGTAAAAATTTGATATAAATTAAAAATATATAGTTTAAATACAATACCTATTTGAAAATAACTATTGATTATGAAAATATCAATGTTATTAGTTATTATAAATATAAACCATAAATATTATATTAGACACTAATAATAAATAATATTTTAAAAAACAGTCATTAATTATTGTTATTCCTAAATCCTAATCACGGAGAAGCTGAAGATAATATTGTAACAGCGTATGGAAACAGTCACCACCGGCTGCGGAACAAAATTAAAAACGCAATCGGTGGTGGAGTTACCAAAACCCATTACAAAAAAAAAAACATCCATAGGTAGTCGAAATGAAGACTGGGTTCACAGCGATGTAAATTTGAAGTAAAATCAGTAGGTTTGCGTGACCAAAATGAGGAACTTCCAACCATTGCGGGATACAAAATAAATAACGCCGGCAATGGTTTGGAGTTACCACAGCTTGAATCACGATTTTTTCCAGCGTTTCTAGTCATCCCCTCTCTGCGGTAAATTTTTTTTATAATATGATCATTACTATTACTCAGGAGAGACGATGTTTAGTGAATACCGCTATGCCAAATTCAGCGACGATTCAAGGTTGTCTTGTCAGGTTCAATAACTCTTGGTAACCTGTACACGCCAGCAGCCAATCATAATTGACTTACAACTATTATAGTAGTAACAGTAACAATCTTTACAACGAATATTATTTTAGAATTTACGAGATAAAAAAAGGAGTATACATTTTATTTACCAAACTTTTAACGATTGTTTTAATATTGTAGTTGTAGTAGTTCTAGTTAAAAACAATTAATTTTATAGAATTATAGTAGATCGTTAGAAGAAGTCACTAACTCATGGGGGTTAACAGATAATCAAACATTAACAAATAATGAAAGAAAGATATACAATCAAAATTTAAAAAATATTTTATAATTCTAAATAATAAATTAGTCTTAGGTGAACTATTTTTAAAAATTACTTAACATAATAATAGATTTAATTAGTATACTACTTATTTGACGTTATCGTAAGATCAATAAAAAAATAAACAATTTTAACTCACTCAAGGTAAATAAAACGAAAAAAGATTTAGTATAAAATATAAGAGTAAAAGCTTCTTTAATAATAATAAAAAAAAATCTAAGCAGTTTCAATGATTGCTATATTATATTGGATTTCAAAAATAAACGGGTAGATAAAATAAATAACCAATGTCATTATGATTATTAATATTCCCTGATAGATTTATTGTACAAAAGAAAAAAACTGAACGTTTCAACATAATATATATTTCTATCACGAGGGTTTTAAGGCAGATGTTTGGATGTATAAAAGGGAAGAGCACAAATGCTATAGGTCACGCAAAAGGGATGAAGGGAATAACAAAAACAATATAAATCGATTCTTCCGTTTGTTATACTTGTATGAAGTGGAATATGTCTGATGATAAATTACCACGTTTTGAAGTTAAAAAGAAAAATATTATTTTGTTTCGTTAGTTAATGCAGATATACTGAAGAGTAAAAAGTTAAAATGTGAATTGGTAAGAGTGTAAGAAAAATGAGTTGGCGTAAAATACCGCGACTTCGGGGGTTAGAAGGACAAAATTATATATATATTGATGATTTTGTGTGTAGGTAATATACGTATATATATTATAAAACAGACTGTTCATTCGATTAGGGTGACTTGTGGGGGATGGGCGAGGGTCGCGTAGGAAGCCGAAGCCGGCTATGACCTTCAAACAGCAAACACACACATACACAGGCTTGCCATCTGTTTTTACCGAATAGTTTTATACACTGTGGTATTGAACTTAAAGATATACTCGATTAGGAACATTTTTGTTTAGTACATTATTTTCTATACATTCAGATCTACATCAAAAATACAAATAATAACGACTATTAAAGCACAAAGACCTTATATTGAATCGAGAGTGATTAAAACATATAAATTTTGATAGTATAGGCATTAGAATGGGCATCTAGGTATTTTAACGAATTAAGTTTTCAAAAAGACACAGAGTGTCGTACAACAACTTTAAAACACTTAAAAATTATCCACGTGTCATTAGCCAAATAACAAACAGTAACCACCAACATGAGTTCCAAAATAAACGAAAACTCATCCTTACCTTGACGAATAGTTTAAACACTACAACGCAGATGGTTGACAGATAAAAATGTAAAACAACACACAAAACTAATTGGTCACTGATGGAGAAATATCAAAATTATTAAAACAAATAAACGTTAAATCCATCGTGTGAGATCGCAAGGGACGTAGACCGAAACGAAAACCGAACTGCCGGCAACTGAGATCCGAAAGCCGCGAGTATACCGATGCGTGTGCGCGGTACGTACCGATGTGAGGCGTTGCTAGCCGGCAACGAACGACAACGTAAAGGGGTGGAGAGGGAACCGTAGAGGCCGAAGGGACACCCCCTCTCGACGACAAGCACAATATTATACCATACGGCGCCAACGCCCATGAGTAAGGGTGAACAACTAACCTAGGGTAAGAATTTTAACAATGGTCACCGCGTGTACACACGGTAGTCAGTGGCGGTGGTGTAGGTCGTTTTCAGTCCTATCCGCCGCCGATACTCCTCATACGGGCTAATATCCATTATATGATTAACCGTTTTTTTTCATCAGGGGTGACAACAATACTATGAACATGCGCCCCGGCAGTGTGAAAACACAATATTCACATTGAAATTTTAACGAAATTTGGGGGCATGCGAGTATAACAATATTATATTATAATACATAGAAGGGGCTTCTACTCTTCGTCGATCGGAAAAAAATTCAAACGTAAATTGAATACATTGAAAATAATACATTAAGAAGCGGCTTTAGAATAGCGGTTAAAATAGAATATGTATATCTACCTAATACATATTACGAAAATATTGAATTACGGGATTCGAGAATCTTAAGATGATATATTTCCAAAATCGGTACAACACTACAATACTATTATTATTATAATGTTGTATTCATGAAAATAACAGCTATTTAACACCAAGTATTATAAACTTCACAATTATATTAATCATTGTGAGTCAAGTAATTTAATTTCTAAAAATAGTCAGTAAAATAATATTAAACAACAGAAATTTTAAAATGACTTCGGAAAAATGATTAAATTATACGTCATATAACTTGTAAGTTTTTAATTAATTATCCGTTTGTATACCAAGATTTGAGCTATTTATTTTAAAATAAAATTAATAAACTATTCTAAAATCGATTTTATTTACTAACACAAGTATTTTTTTATAATTAATGCATCATACCACATTATTATGCCATATTTTGCACGCAAAATATGACAAACAAATTAGACATTTAGAAAATAAACATACAGAGGTGTAACATGTTAAAATTAAATTCATTTTAAAACCAACACGTTAAATAACAAAAAAAATTAATATAAATTACATATATCTACAACATCAAACGTATAAATAATGGAAATAATATTTATAGTTTTAAAAAGTAATTAAATTATTATTTAACAATGTTTTTGAATTTCATATTGATAATATGAATTTTGATCAATAAATTGAATGCCAGAAACGTTCAATACCAAGTGTAAGATAAAATTATATAACAAATTATACCAATAATATAAATAATATCCAACAAAAATTTGTATTAAATAATAATAATAAAAATTATCTATAAAATTATTTAATAATATTAGATTATATCTTAATTAATTCTTTCATAATATATAAAATAAAATTATTTTACCCAAATAAACCCAAAATGAGCGCGTTTAATTTTATTAGAATTTGTTAAATATATAACTTGGTTAATATAAAAATAAATTGCTTTACAAAATGACCACTAAATTCGAAAGATAAACACATGAGTCTTTAATATGTATTTTCTAAAAGGAAACAGCCCTAAGTTATACAGTATGAAAAACTGCAGATTAATTTTATATGAAGACAAAAAATATATTTTACCTATCAACTATTACTTATTAAAATCTGACTGAATGTTATCAACAATAAATTGACGTATATAATAAGACTATAATGTTAAATTAATCGAACTGCAGGTAGTAAATAATAGCAACTATCATAAGAAGTATGTATAATCGAAAAAGTAATTAAATTATTTTTAGACACTTGGGCCTTTAGAGATAAAGATACTAAAGCCTTGAAGATTTCACATAGAAAAATGTATACACGATTATTTTTAAACATAGAATTTTTTTCCTGAATTACCGACTAGATCGCAGGAGACCTTGAGAGGAAAAATTTCTGAGCCGTTGCAGTTACATAATAAGCAATAACAAACCGTTCGGACACCGTAAGGTTTCTTTGGTCGTAACACAACGGGAAACACGTAATTAAATCAGTAAAAAAAAAATGTATTAAGGTACATAATATTATAATTTTCGAGGTGGACGAAAATATTGACGCTGTACAATCGCAGAAGTAATACTTACCCTATGACGAGACGAGCTCTCAGAAGGGGTTGAAATGATAAAATTATTAATGTTGTTGACGTGCACTAACTTGTAGGTAATTTGAAATTTTTTTTTTTTCAGTGACCCGAAGAATTCGGAAAAAAATAAAAATACCATACAATACTATTTTAACATATACCGATACATGGAGTACGGAGAAACGTAACAAAAATAGTAAATACTAATAAAAGAAATATACCGTGTTCAATATTATGACGGACAGGTGGTTGCAGAGTCCTTGAAGGTCTACGAAGACAATGGGTGAGAAGAAACGACCTCAGCCCGGCACAAATCATGGTCAAATGCTCCTTGTCTGCGGTGTTCGCGAATGACGCCAAACCGGTCTCGCCCCGCAACACACGGCGCGCACACGCACACATGTACCAGGTAACAACACAACACGACGAACGGCGCGGCAGGCTCGCGCGCGAGGGAACGCACAATACAGACGCGTCGCGATCGCAGTGTTGCCACAACCGACGATCGCGGACTGGAATCGAACGGACAACAACGACGACGACGACGGCGGCGGCGGCGGCAGCAGCAGCAGCAGCAGCGACGATGATTCCAGGCCTCCAGGGATTGACGCGAGACAGACGGATGAACGAACAGAATGATAAAACATGATTATTAATTATTCTATTTCGAATACTTCGCGAACATTTGTTTCATACGGGCGTGCGATAACGACTCGTACACGATGCAATCGAGCAGTATCTCACTCTTCTTGACCACCACGGCCAATATTGTAGAAGAAAATTACGTCACGGACTTCGTCTAGTTTATATGTTTGACGATGAAAACTTAACCGATCTTCTGACTTACGTATCTATAGATCTACAAAAAAAAAAATAGAAAATATAAAAAAAATAATAATTTTCGAATAAACCCTTTGACGTATAAATGTGTAATATTAAAACATGTAATTTAAATATTATTATTTTTAGTCGTGTAGAATCAGATTCTAAGAACTTGCAACAACAATAAAAATTAAATATGAATTTTACATTAAAATCAAATAGGTACAACAAATACAATAGTCAATACTATACACCTAAAACAAGCAAACACTACAAAATATGTCATAAAAACATTATGTGATACATGTTTGTTAAATATTTCAAACTGATTATAGCAAAAACATTCAAGTAAGTTGTAAACGATGAAACATACTTATTTTCTAGGAAAAATAATAGTTATATTATAAACCTTTAAGAGTTTGTATACTATATATATACTGTATACAATAACAATAATCGATGTATAATATATATAGAAACGAATATATTATGTAATATGATACTTTTGTTTAATTTAATTTATAACATGGTACAAATTTTTTTAATTATTAAAAATAAAATGGAAATAACTTATTAATTTTTAAGTTTTAATGAGTAGCTTATTAATAAATATAATATATAATAATAAGTCCAATGTTTTGTTTTCCCTATTTTATTATTTTGAATTATAATTTTAAATAAACTGTAAGACAATTTAATATAATTAAGCATGACTATTTTAAACAAGAATATATTAACAAATAAACAAATCATTCATTTCAATTGAGTTTAAATATTATTTTGTACTTTCCATACATAATAGTTTTTAGTGATTACTGATTAGTTATTAAAAGCTCGTAACCATGTATGAGTTAGTCGGGTGTAACTGATTAGAGAAACAATGAACAAAATATAGTTATATTAAAATCTTTAAATATTTCATATAAAGAAAAATAGAAACCCACTATCTAAATACGATTATATAAATGGTCAACTATACAGAATGTAAATATTATGTGTAGTGTATACAATTTTAATGCATATAAGAATACTTATGAAAATCTAAAAAGAATTACAAAGAAATAATTCTATTTTTTTTTTTTTTTTTTTCTATAGGAGTTCATAATGTTTATATAATATTATAATTTTAATGACAAAGCATCTTCTAGTAACTTGCCCACACGGTTAAATATACAATGCAAGAGATTTTGAACTCAAACAATTTTAACGATTATGAAGAAATAAGAAGTATCCTTAACATTTCCGTTTTTATCCGGGCTTATACACATGTTCAGTGTTCACCACTGTCGAATGCCCCGATTCTAAGGTCTCTTTCTACAATTGATGGAATTTTTACCTGAAACTATCACAAAAGAACAAATTTGATCGTTGACAAAGGTATTTTTTCAGCCGCCAGTTTGCATCGATTTTGAAACGTTTCAGTAGAAATGCACAAGGGATTAAATCATAACACCTGGACATCTAACTACATACAATTCCCAAAATTTATATTTTCTAATACCTATTTTTGGGATATCATATTGCCTTTAGAAACAGAACTACTATAAGGTTATTTTTGTTCAAAGACTTCGAAAATATATACAAAGATTTTAAGCCAATATTAATATTTATATAATAATTCATAGGTATATTTAAAAATAATATACAATTGAAGGTAATTTCATAATATGTATTTTACATTTTCTCATCAATATTTGATGGTTGTATACAATAATTCTAATTATATTAAATTATACATTAATTAATTTGTTAAATTGGCCCAAACGCCAAATAATGCTAGATTTTTACCAAGTGTTCGTTGAACTCGTTCGAGTTGTTAATTACATGTTATAATAAGTAAACATGAAAACCTTTAAAATTAATTAAAATTTAACTATGGTTTAAAACCTATTAAAAACTTAAGTAGTATTATAATATTATTATACAGAAGTATATTTTTGTTCAATTATACATAATATCTGGTTTAAAATTCAAATAATTATATTTTGTTAATATTCTAAATAATAAATTTTTTTTATGAATAATGACAAAATCAAAGATACTGCTCGTTTTAATTTTTTTCTGAATACTTTACACTTAATTTACCTACTATTAGTCAAATAATAAAATATGTACACTATTATCAAGAATATCTAAAACGATTTCTGTCCAAAAAAAAAAAAAAAACCTTGAATTTCATTTTTAAAATCTATCTTTAACAAACCAGTGAAAATATACAGACGTACACAAAAACAAAAATAATTTTGCACTTGATAAAACGAAAATTCTAATCAAATATTCTGATAATATAATGGACTAGTAAAAACAAAATAAATACCTTGAAATTTAAAGTGTTCTAATTTAGATTTCAGAAATAAAGAATTACTTACATATTATTCAATAAAATATCAGTTATAAGTTTTTACAACTAGAAAATTAAAAAAAATCGATTAAAAATTCAACTAGTACTACTATTTAAAAAAAATTACAAAATATTTTACAAAAATCCAAACGTAATTATTGAATGAATCAATGTACATCCACAAAATATTAAATTGTTTTCCAAAAGAGAAAAATTTTAATTTTATAGGTTACTCATTAACTATTATACATTGAACAATTGAAAATATCTTTATGATCGTATGGCTGTATGCTATAGCTTATACGTGTATTTTATACAGAAAATTACGAAAAGAATGCATAAAACCTCTTCAGCGTTAATCAAAATAATAACGTAGCGTATACGGGAAAATGAACACGTAAAACAACGTAGGTACAGTTTATAAATGCAATATACACGCATTTAATATGTGTGCAACTTGTATTTATGTTCCAGCTATTCGCAGCCGAGATTGTGTAAGAAACGATCCGAAGGAGTTCAGTGATTCGTGTAGCCGAACCACCAGCGTGTGCCCTTGACATCGGCCAAGTTGAACGTCCGGAGTACGACGCTCGTCAACGTCTTCAACCGCCGCCGCTGCCACTGCCCACCCGCCAAGCACGACGGACCACCCCTCCTACTTCACACATACTGACATACGTACACATATATACTACTATTATATATATATATATATATATATATACATACATACGAATAGAGATGCCCCCGCTAACCGCCACCCCTCATGCCATTATGAGTAAGACGAGACATTATAGGTAGGTAGGTACCAACGTGTACGCGGCGCACGAAGTATAATTTTCGAAGAAAAAAATTAAAATGGCGAATTACTAAAATTGCGATTACATTGCAATCACTAGCGGCCATCGTCATCGATGTCGTGCGGCTACCATTCGTTTATTATTATGCAATTTTTTTCCAATCTTTTTTTCTTCTTGCAAAAAGGTTAACGAACCAAAAGAAAATCCACCGTGCCGGAAAACCGGTTTCCGCCGCGAGGCTCACACGCGCGCACGACAGCGGTCAGCCGACCGGTAGTCGACGTAAATGGCCCGTGCCTGAGAAGTAAGAAAGCACACATTCGAAAGCTTAAGGAAATAATATCACACGCACACATAATCAAATCGATTCTATGACTTAACAAACGTATCGCTCAAAAATATTGGTTGAAAATAATTTTAGTTGAATTTATATTCGGTTTGTTTATTAATTAGTCTTCATTTAAGTACACACATACCAATCGACATATTATAATTCGATAATAATACAAATAATAGTCTTAAGATTAATAATGTTAAGATTTATTAGTCATTTTGTCGATATGTGCTAAAATAGTGTATAGTAAATACTAAGTTTTATGAGCGAGTCAATTTTTATAAAACATTAATAACAAAGGTAACGAAATCATTAAGTACGCTTCAATCGTTAATTGACTAGATTATCTACATGTAACACGACGAATTTCTATTCCAGATAATCTTAATTAATCTAAATTAAGTTAAACTGTATTTATTTCAAGAAATTAAATTAATAAATCTATTAATTTTGATATAAAATATCTAGGTGAATTCTATTAAAAATACGATTTACGTCTTATAATATTTTTAATATAATGAAAATACATTTTAAATAAAATGTAATTAATAAAATCAAAATTAAATAAAAGAACTGGTTTGATTTTCGTGTTTTAGCATCGTAAAGATCGTTGCACTCTTACATCAAGGTTATTTGCCTCTAAATTTTATTACATTACGCGTTCATGTGAAGTATAAAAATGTGTTTAAGTCATATTAATGTAATAATGAGAAAAAATCTTAAAAAAGATAACCGAATAAATGTCGAAAATATATTTTTTAAATTTTTAGGGAACATAAATAATTGAATATTATTAAATATTGAAATTGTGTATTGACATATTATGAGTACTGTAAGTAATTATAAACATAGCTGATGTTATAGAATAAAATAACATTTTAAATTCTAATTACCTATGGTATATGACTAATATTATAAGTTATAGTAAACTATCAAATAATCATGTTTCTAACTCCAGAAATAAATAAATAGTAAATTATTATTATTACGTATATTTTTTGATTTCATTTAGTAAAATAAAATATATTTTTTATTTTTCTTAGTTAACTATGTGAATAGCACAAGTTAGGAATTATAGTAATTTGTGATAAATTTAAGGAATTTTATCTTTTATTTTAACTTTAAGATCAATAATTTATAAATTATAAGCAACCAAATGTACGAATCTAATAAATTCAAAAATTTAATTCTTTTAAAGAAAATACATTTTTATTTTTAAAAACAGAAGGAAAATTTAAATAAGATATTTCAAATATTTAAAACTTAATTTAATTAATAAGTAGATAAACAGTTATAAATCTTAATTCACTTTATCATACTTGATTAATTTGATTCTTATTGAAAAAAATAAATAGGCAACTTAGTAATGAAAGAAGCTATTATTGTTGCCTACACTTGTTTATAATACACTTACAATAGTGCGACTAGATATCTTACATCACGGAGATTTTCCTACATTCAAGGGACAAAATAAACTTCAGTTAATAA
Organism: Melanaphis sacchari; assembly: GCF_002803265.2. Classification (NCBI taxonomy): domain Eukaryota; kingdom Metazoa; phylum Arthropoda; class Insecta; order Hemiptera; family Aphididae; genus Melanaphis; species Melanaphis sacchari. The sequence continues at coordinate 25,870,028 of NW_020270366.1, read as the reverse complement.
ATAAAAATATTCTTAAATTTCAGATAAATAAAGTTGATTAATATAGAACTATAAAATTGTATTTCTAAAAATCAACTTTATTCAATCACGAGTTTTTAGTTTTAAAATATATAGCATTTGTTACGCAACTAATAATTTTATAACTTCTTTTAATGATTATATAATAAGTTGGTAATAAATTAAATTTTTAAGGTGTATTTTTATGCAATAAATTGTTATTACAATGTCAAAATGTATTTAATTTAGGGTTATTGCATAATGCGTAATATTATCTAGGACTTTATAAAATTGTTTAAAAAATGATTTGACTTACTTGGTTTTCGGTGGAATTTTGAACAAAACCTAATTAGTAAATAATATTAGTTTTTATAACAATATTTGATAAGGAACGTATGACAATAATAATAATCGCTTTCTTAATTTAGACAACCTACTGCTTTTAACATTTAACTACATTAATTTATAGACGGGAAAAAACCATGTTACGACTTTTGAATTTCAAGAACTACTATTAAGAAAGATAATATAAATACGTATTTAATAATAATATAATGTACAGTTTATTAGCTTAAAAGGTTGTCTCCGTCTAAGTTATTGGCATTTTAAAATATTTATATTTTTCATACTCATAATTTACTTAAAAATTAAAATATTGTAAAAAATCAATGAAAGAACACAGATGTTTTTAACTAAAAGTTTGATAATAACTCTAATTCACTCTAATATCTAAAACTAAAAGCATACTATTGAAACTGGTGAACGAAAATTTACCATGTCGTACGTGTGTAAGACGGACACAATAAAAGCGGGTACGATGTATTTTTAAAGGCCCTTACACACTAGGCTAGTTCGCCCAAAATTAAGCATGTGCGATCGATCGCAGACGACGGCGAATTTTATTCGCTCGTTTAACAGTGTGTATGATTTAATTTAATACAAGCTGTTTAATTTTAAGCAAACGTTCGCGACGATTTAAAATCGCGTTTGCATGCGAACTATTCGCCTAGTGTGTAAGGGTCTTAAACATCAGTAATCGGTACGCATCTATTTACCGACAGTACGAGTACCGAGTGGTATGCTAGTGTGAAATCTAGTTTTAAACTTAATAGTATCGTAATTTTATAAGTTATTTACATAGTAATCTGGTGATTATGTCGCCTAAAAGACTATCATTTTAATGAGAAATTGCAAAATTTTTCATTTACTAAAAAAACTTAAACCAACTGATTTTTATTTACAGTGTACAAGTTTCCATTAATATTTTAAAATTATATAAAATAATTTATAATTTTGGTATCTCGGATTATTTAAAATTTAATCTGGCTAACCTAATTTAATTAAAATCACATATATAATATAATAAATGATCAAATACCATATTTTAAAATGACGATTGTCTTCCTTATTATTTTTTCTTTAGTTATTTATTTCTTACTATAAAATTTTTTACCAAAATGGAACAATCATGAACCAATTTTATATCAAATCTTACACATTATAAATCCAGTACTTCAAAGTAGACTTAGCAATTTAATATTAATTTCAACATTTTTAAAATCAAAATTATTGAAATTGTGTTTAGAAGTCTTGGAGAGTTTTGGCTATTTTAAAATATTTTAATTATTATAATTTTATTATTGAATTTTATAAGAATTTAAATATACATGTGTAAAATATTATACACAATTTTCTAATATTAATTTGTATTTAATTTAATTTAATAACACAAATATATGGTCGATATAAATGTCACATTAAATAGCATACTGAAATAAAAAAAGTGGTGGTAGTTAACATTATAGAACCATAGCCCCTACAAAATATGCATTATTTTTTAAATAGGATTAAATATTTATTACATTAAATTTATCAATATAAAAATGATTTAAAATATATATACAATATTTATAAGAACAAATCTATATATCATTAACACATTAATATATTTTTGTATGAATATTACTAAGTCAAGTAAATCAGATATTTTCATTTATACTTCAATATATCAAATAGAAATTAGAGAAATTATTAAGTAGAAACATACCTTAAGTGACAAGTATTAAAACTATATCAAAGAAATCTTCCCATTAAAATATATCCATTGTTTCTTTATACTGAAAAAAAAAATTAATTTAATATTTTGCAAAATAATAAAAAAAAAATTATATTATATACATTACACATGCACTAAATTAATTTCTTAATATGATGCATATTTAGTCAATATTCTAATTAAGTATATATTATAAGTATTAAATTTTAGACTGAAAAAAAAAAACATTATTATACTTTTTTGTTGTTGGAACTTATCCAAGTTACTGAGTTATTCAATTGATTCAATCATAAAATATTTAGCATTGTAAGTAACATAATTATTAATTATATATGTATAATTTTTGGTTAGGTCTGAATTTAGGGGAACTATAACATCTGTCGGCTAGACCCCTGATAAAGTGAATTTGTTTCATATTTAAATAATATACAATAATTGTTAAATTAATTTTGAAGTATTAAAACAAATATAAAACAATAAAATAATATCATAATGCGCTTTAAAAGATAAATATAGACATATTATATATAAATATTAAACATAAAAAATAAAACTATTTTTTGGAAAAAAAAATTGGAGAATTCAATAAAAATATATATAATAAAGATACAGTAAATTAATAATTTATCAATATGTAATAATGTTACCTTTGTAATTTTTTGAACATTTTATTTTTTGTATGAAGATATAATTTTCAGTAATTTGTTGATTTATCTAAAAATACAAAAATAATTAGTTAGTGATATTTACTTTATTTATTTAAGTACTTATTCAATAAATCATACAAGGTACAAGTAAACAACTTTTGTTTTACAATATCAGTTATTTAAGAATATCAACTAAATAATTTCCATACTGAAATAGGTATAAGCAAAACAAATTTCAAATTTATTATCAAAATTAATTATAAATTATTATTAGTAATTATGTATTGTAATAAATACAAAATAATATTAACTAATTGATTTTACCTCAAAATATTGATAATGTATCAAAGTACACATATTCAATTAAATAAAAAAAAAAAAACCACTATATCTTGATATTATTACAATAGTAATTAAAGAATAATGTCTATTTTTCATTAATTAAAATTTCCTAGACATTTTCCAAAATTAATGTCATAATATATTCAAATGTTCAAGCCGTCCAAGGGGTTTAAAATACATCATTAGTGAAAAATTATAGAAAAATAAAATAAAAACCAATACTTTCATAATATGTAATAAATTTTTTTTTTGAAAAGATAATGCTATAAACACATTAAAACAACAGCTTAAATCTTATCAAAAACTTATCTTATTATCATGCAAATATAATGATTTATAATTAAATAATAATAATTTTAGGTTTACCTATGTCAATATATAATTAATATTTTGAATTACATTAAATCATTAAATTATTAATTTAAATTCAACCTAATCATGTCATAAAGTGTCACCATTGGGTGGCTGCTTTTATCACATTGATGTCAAGCTATATTATATATTTTCACATGCGTACTTATTGTAATAATTTATTTACAGATTGTACGCTTTCAAATAAAAAATAAAAAAAAATAAAATTATTAACGATAAATCAAAAATGCATTAATTATTTAATTAAAAACTATTCAAATTTATAAAATAATATGACTAATTAGGTGATTCAATAGAGATAGTTATTTTGAAAATTTTTGTATTAAAATTATAAAGTAAAACTATATTCAACAAAACAAAATACAAATCTACCTATAATAAATTAAGTATTTATTATCATGATTACTTTAATTACACGCCATCAATAAAATAGTAAATTAATAGCAGATTATCTATGTTCAATAATTACATGATATTACTATAAAAATTCAGCAACTTTTTGAACTGACTTTACAATTTGTTTATATATTTTCAATTACAATAGGTAGTATACATATAATTAATTATTTAAAATCTTATAAGACTAACTTATTTAACTGATAAACAAAATTTTAACAATGTATTTTAATGTAACAAGTTCATATTACTTATTAGTGATATAATACTTGAAACTTATCATTCAAGTTAGTACATTAACAATATAATTTTTATGAGGAAAAATGTGTTATTATAATCAATCATGAAAAACACTTAATTCTATTGTTAAATATGACTAATGAAGTATAACATAATTTATAACTAGTCTATAAATTATCTTAAAAGTAACTTCCCTAAGAAAGAATTCTTGCTGTCACATTCTTTCCCACTTTTATAATGTCTCATTTTTTTCATGGTATAACTTCCTGGTAGACATTAAAGGACAATGTTTGAATGCCCCTAAGATTCATTTCTAATTTTGTTTAATGTCAACAATTGTTTGAAGTAGGTAAAGTGGTTGTGGAATTAGTGATTTTATTTTTGGAAAAAAACTGACTAGGTACTGAGTTATGGGATAAGACAATATCATAATATTACTTTGATTGCATGTTGGAGCTAGCTTGTTCAGTAAACGTAATTTAAAATATTTACACACGCATTAATAGATTTAAGTAACTACAATATGTTCATTAGAAAAAAAAAAAATGATAATCTTCTCTAGTCAATATTATATTTAATAATTCAACAATATTATTTTTTTAAATTATTTAATAAATTAGTAAACCATAATATTTACTATAAACACAAAGTCATTTTAATTGTAATGCTGTTAAAAAAATAAAAATATACTAAATAATATTCATTATTTTATCACCATTAAGTAGTACATACAATATATTAATAATTAACAGTGTTTTCGAGTTTTAATATATCTAAATTTCAAATCATTACTATTGAATAAAGATTATTATTTTGAAATAGACCAAAAAGTTATTATTTCATAAATAACATGTGGATTGAACAACATAAAAATCAATAATAAGGACAAGCGGCATCGCGTGGTCATTCGTGATTTTAAATTATTATTTAAGAACCTAGTTTAAAAAAAAAAAGACAACTCTAGTTGTTACACGTACCGTTAAAATGACATTTGGAAATCGATCCATGTTCATAAATTGTGTACTAAATAATTTGTTCACACCATTGACACTGCTTACATTGTGTTCATAAAATATTTGGATGTGGAGAAATCTAAAAGTTATAAACTGAAATAAAGGTTTAAACAGGAACACAGCGTTTTAAAACAACATTTTTAATTTTTAATTTTGTATCATGACTAATTGACGCAGATTCCTAACTCAGGATAGTAAAGAAAAGATGAAACAACGGTGTAGTATAGATATATTAGACAATGAGACAAAGCGACAAAACGCTACCGGGCGGCGAACGCCGGGCAGCCGATGAATTCAGCAGCGTCCATCTCGGTCTGTCGGCCGGTCCTTTTACAGTGCGGCCAACAGAGCCGGGAAACACCAGTATTCTCTATATTATAATAATTTTTTATATTGTATACAAAATATTTATAAAATAAAAACTAATAAAAAACAAAACTTTCATTCTTATCCTTAAACTGGTCACTTTAGTCGGCAGAGATATATCAGTGGAATCCGGTGTCGATGACGATGGACATTAGGCGACGGTACTTAGAAACAAAATGTTGAGGAATAAAGATATTTAAGACCTAATAGAATAGTTTTTAAAATTAAAGGACGCTCACAGTCCGCACTCTGGTAAATAGTGCATAGTGGCCAGTCGACATAATCACCAAGGAGTGTCGTTTTTAAGATTTTTTAATGAAAAAGGATAAAACAATTGAAAAGTTTGCTGTGGTTTTTCAAATAGTTAGGTTTAATCAATACAAAATAAAAAGGAAATAGACATTGATTAAACATTCATCAATCATAACAAAATTCATAGTATTCCACTTACAGTAAGTTGTAAGTAGGTACACGAAAATGTTATAGCACTTTTTGTCAAAAGCATAATGTGTTAAGCAGAATTGTTTGGAATTATGAAAAAAGGACATGGTGAGAGCAGAATATCTTAAAAAAGCTTGTATGTGAAGACACGGAAAAAAATTTAACTTAAAAAAAGTCATATTTAAAAATCGTACTCAGAAGGGCTGTCTAGCGCACGAAATACGAATTAGATATGTCTATCGTAGTCTAACGGCGGATATCATCGATTTTTCACCAAGTATAGTAGGACAGTTTCATACTACTCCGAGTGATGGCGCTACCATTATCGCCTATCCGAAAACAGCCTCGCCCAATATTGTGTTTCTGTAGCTGCGTCTGGTAACTGGCGAGTGACTGAATAAAGTAAGGACTCTTAATATTTTTTAGAAACTTAACCCCGCTATTTAATATATAAAGTATAGTCATGGACCATGGATCTCTATTATCGCATACTATTATACGGACGGACAGATGGAATATTACTGTAATCTGTAATTTAGGAAATTTGTATTTTGTTATCGTTAAAAAAGCGATAACAGATATATATACTAGGAAACACTAACGTAAGTTTATTTTTCACCCATTGATACAGCCCTGAGCCCATAATATGTACATGTCAATATGTCATATGAAATTATTAAACACTACTCCTTAAAATATTTTCTGCTCCAGCTATATTAAAATAATGGTTTAATCCAAAAGTAATTATTGATACAAATTTAAAATATTTAAATATTAACAAAAACTTTTTAAATGCGACAACTCGGCGCTAAGATAAGATATATTATTCAAATTGAAACAATGAAACCATACAATTTTTATTAGAAACCGTCATTTAGGTACAATACAATCTCCGATTATAATACATTTAGATCTGGTTTCTATATTCACAATGAAAAAAATAATATTTTATAATCATTTCACTATTTATAATATAAAATTCCTAAGTATATTAAATTAAATAGGTACAAATAATTTATCAATATTAACATTGCTGGTCACCATGCCAACGAATTATAAGGTGGATAAAAGTATGGACACTTCAAAGTTGAACTTAAACAATTCCAATCCATCAATCAGGAGTCAAAACATTAATATCAATCATTTTTTATTTGCTAGAACAATTTGAGGTTTAACACTTATATCATAATAATATTATGTTATTTAGGCGCTGTTATGATTAGCCTGTTCTTTTATATTTTAGTACTTTATCCTACATCCTGATAAGCAATTTTATTGTTCTTTAAATAGCATTTTTTTGACTTGTTTTGTTATGATGATTTGTAATCTTTTAATTTTTTTGCAAATTGTATGAATAAAATTAAAAATTCATTTTAAAAATTTCAAAAATTAAATTACATACATCGAGAATTCACATTAATTAAATTGAACTATATTAATAAACTACAAGTTTTACACCTTTAAAATAATCTATATATTACAGTATATTTTTATTTATTTATTTGTTTATTATAAATATTAAACCAACAAGATACTTAATAATTCGACAAGAATATATAATAGTTTATTAAAAGTAAATTTAATAAACAAAAAAAAAAAAAAAGGTTAAAAGATGGTATATAAATATAAATAATACAAATAGTAATAAATTATGAATAATTAATAAATATTATAAACATATAAAATTTAATTCTTAAAAATCATTTGTCATAACTTATATAGTCTATAAATAATGTGAGAGTAAATTAGTATATCTAAAACTATAAATTATTGTGTTTTAATAAGAATTATTTGCGTGAAAAATATATAGGAATATAATGTAGTATAATATGCTATATGGAGGTAAGATCGTTGTAAGTACTATCATAGATTAAATATATTAATTATATTACTTAGAACATTTAATCTATGGTACTATTCAATGTTGTTCGTTTATGTAATAATGTACCTATATTGCCTATACAATACGCCGTGTTATGCTATCATAATTATTAATTTAAAACATTATTTTATAACTGAGTAAAAAATCGAATTCACTTGTATCTAATGTTTTAGAGAATTTATCTCAATACTTTTCTCATCTCGGCGTAGGATAGTAATGATTATTATCATTAATTCAACAGTGGCAAATAATTGGATTGGAAAACGATTTTAAAATTCACCTGACCAAGTGTAGAAAGTATGTTTTATAAATTGTATATTTATTGCATATGACATATTATACAGTCAATATAACGAATTTCAAGGAACCGAGCAAAAATGTCGGTATATCAAAAGTTTGTGACACAGAAATTCGCTAATTAAAACCATATATTAACAAAATTCGTTTAACATAATTTAAAAGAAAATTCAAAATTTAGATTTTATTAGATTATTATAAAAAATACATATTAGATATAATTATTTTATTAATCAACATACATACCTACATGAGTAATTATTTATTAATAAGCTTATACTTAATGATTGTTATGTACATAAATATATATATATTTTTAAATCAGATATTTATTTTGTGTGTGTGTGTGTGTTTATCACTTGCGCTTACCCGGTCAATAGTGTTCAAATTCAAAATGTTACAAAACACATTGTTGTCAACTTCATGTCTATGTAAATAATTTAAGAGAGATCATGGAGATCTGATTTTGCTTCTTTTGAAGATACAGAGAGTTCTTCAGAATATTCTTCTTCGTCATCAGAATTTTTCAAAATCTCATCGTCATTATGAGAACCATAGCCAGCCAACTCGTTGTCGATAGCAACAAACGTTTTGTAGTCCGTATATGCCAGTAGACGTGTTTCTTATATTTATGACGGTGATATAATACATTTAATAATATTTAATAACACATTTAATTTTTCGTTACATCATGAGACTTCCAAGAGATCGACAGTTTTATACGTTATATTGAGATTTTCGTTTTATTGAACTTCGCTTTACCACGAGTTGGCTGTAGCTTGTAAAATAAAAAAAAGGTTCAAAATATTTTTAATAATTCATGATTATAAAGTTGAATAAATAATGAAACAAATAATTAGTAATAATTTTAAATCTTAAGAATAATAATAATTAATAAAGAGAGACATGAATTTAAAGTTTTCTTTACGAAATAGTATTTAAACACAAAACAGTGTTTATTTACTATAAAAATAAATATGATTGTAAACTCAAAATTTTCTTTTCAAATTCAAAAAAAATTTTTTTATTATTTTATGTTTTATATTTTTAAATATTTTTAATGATTTAATTTTATTAAAATGTTAAAAATGTATGAATCTATGTAATCTTATATAGACACTATAATAGCTACATAATGAGAAATGATAAAATTCGCATTTCATAAAGAGGAAAAAGTGCGGTTTAAATTTATGTTCTTTGAATGTTTTTAATGAGTATATAATATATATATTGTTCGTAAATTTGTTGATCAACTCATTTTCTTACTGTGATTAAAATTTTAATCAATTTCTTATCTTTTGATAGGCTATCTGAACATTTATTTAATAATTTATCATAAACGAGCGAGATTTTTCATGCAATTTTGTCTCAGCATCAGCATTTTATATGATATTATAATCACATAAAATGTGAAATACAAGCATTTTCTATAACATATTCTTTATAAAAAAAAAAATTGCTCTTATAAAATATTTGAATTTTAAATCATCTTATTTTAATTTATGCTTTGTGATTAAAAAAAAAAAGAATTTAAAGCACTAATTTACGCTGTTTTTTTTATTGTTTTCCTCATGACAATAGTGCAGAATAATAAAATAGATGAGAACACTGTTGATACAGCGGCTGTAATATATATCTTGCCAGAGATAATTTTGAACTTTAAAAGCCATAGTCCAGTAATACCTAACCCAATTACCTACTTGGTTTAACGAAAAATAAATTTTTCAAATAACATTACGGATGTTAACAGTAATAGTTATTAAGGTAGGCAGTGAGTACCGTTCTTGTTGTCAAGTGGGTCATTGTAATTGATGTATTAAATTTGTATTCAAATAAATTATCATTGTATACTAAAAATAATTTTGAGCAAAGATGGTCTGTTACTTTATATAGCTCTAAGTAAATTACATGGTATAATTTATTATAAAATATAAATATTATTAGTATTAATAATGAATATTTAAAATTACTAGTATTTATAATCAATGATGAGTGATAATATGTTTTTTGATATTGCTATTAAAGTAATTAATTTTACTATTAGTTTTACAGTAGGTTAATTAAATTTTTTCTGAAAACATTGCATCTATAATATTTTTAGAACAAGGACTTTTATGAATTTGTTTATTTTTTCTGATTAACTTTATCGTATGTTTAATAACAATATAATACATTTCAAAACGTTTGTGTTTAAAGTATTTAATGTATATTTTTGCATATTTTGACGTTTTTATGTTTAAAAGATATATTTTTTATGATAAGAGTATATTTTAAGTTTTTAGTGCATGCTTTGATAGTTAATCGAGAATCAAGCACTTCGGTAAATATTTTTTACAAATCAAGGTCAACAATTATATTAAACATGAATTGGTCATAAAAACGATAGTGACCAATTTTTATTTTAATGGTCAGTAGGTAGATTAGATTAGATCTGTATTAATTGTATAATAGTTTATTTTTACATATAAGTACATAAAAAATTAAATAAAGTAAAATAATTAAAATTAATTAAATATTTAAAGATTTAATATAGGTGAGTAATTTTTTTTTTAGGTATATTTAACTACTTATTTAATGATTTTTTTAGCGCATAAAAGTCCTCGCTTTGTATATTATTAACAATAAATATAATTTATACCATACTATAATATTATAACATTGTTAAAAATGTCAGTTAATACTATCTTACCGTAAATGGTGTAAATAGGTTCATGATATAAATAGGTAATGACTTAAAATGATTCTACAAAACATTGTGGACGATGAAATTGTATTATTATTAATTTTTAAAATGATAAAGCACGCATAGTTGAGTAAAAATACGCCATAATCTCATGAACTTTATAATCAGTATATAAATACATACATTTTAAAGTTAATCCACTTTTTTTCACTGGGCAATATTACAAATTGCAATACCTAGTTAATAGTGTTGAAAACTGAAAAGACTGAAGTCAAATCGTTATTAGTATATGGGTATTGTCCACAGCAACAATGTGTGTAACTTATAAGTGACGTTTGAGAAATTATTACTTAATTGGACTAATTTGACGTGTGTTGTTAGCATTCAATAATTGTATAATTAACTTTAGTACCTAGGTATAATAAATAATAATTGACTTACAGTTTAATGTGTTAAGTTTTTATTGCACGATGTAGAGAAAATCTTCTTAATATATCGTGTTTTAAAACTAGGTAATATACCTAGTAAATAATTTATTCCCTAACGGAAAACATTTCGTATTTGTTATCATAAATATATATATATATTATCTATTTTGTTCTTCTCGTTGTTTGGTATACTTGTAAATTATGTGCAGAAAGCATACAACTTAATAGTAAATATTAAAAAAATTTCAATCTGTATTACATAATATTAGAAAATTTATATTAGATAAATTATTCTTACATGAACGTAGTCATGAAATCAGTATTGCTTACATTCAATGTGTTGGCTGGAAAATATACACTTTGGTAGCTAGTTTGAAATACCACCAAGACTACCGAGCCACCGCCACTACCACTGCCACTGATGTAAACTATTTTGTTTTCTTAATTATTACTTATGTTAAAGTGCATTAATGTGATTAAAGTAACTATAAATATCATTGCGATAATATTTTAAGACCTTAAAATTAATCGGTCATAATCTATTGCTTAAAATATATCTTCTATCGCGTGTATTTTACACTTCTATTATTTGATAAAACTATTGTTTACCATTTTGGCTCATGCCTATTGTTTTTTTTATTAAAAATAAAAATATATTCATTTAATTTACAAAATTATATAAATCGTTTACCTATAATGAATTATTATAATTAATAATAATCATTAAAATGAATGTATAAAAACTCAATTAGACTATATTAAAATTCATAAAAATTAAATTTTAAGTATAGCTGTAGATTTAAAAGTAGAAACGTTACTGAAAATACAACAAATACACATTAAAAGTGTTTTATTCTTTTTCCGATAACTATTCCTTGTTGTAAAAATTGTATATAAAAGCTATTAAGTTAAAAATCTCGATAAATAAATTATAATTTATACATAATTTTATAGATTTATACTTAACTCTAGTATTCAATAATTATATCGAATGATAAAAGTGGAAAAGCCACGTGATAAATTTTAAATGATTGATTTCACTGACGAGCTGGTTACATGAATAACTAACATTTTATTTATAATTGAATGAATTGTTTTAGTTCACTTTATTTTAGCGTGTGGAAATTGAAATCATATAAGACGGTCTAGAGAAATAGATAACCAGTGCAAGTCTCATAAATCATAATTCATAATATTTATAGTTATATGATAATAATAATAATAATAATAATAATAATAATAAATTGAATGCATATAATTAATTCTACTTTTTTGTTTAAAACACTTCTCATCATATATCTAAGCATCTAGCCTAGAATTTCCAAGATGAGGTCGTTCGTTAGGTTATACTTTGTGTACCACTTCTTGCTTTAAACTTCAACATTGGTTAATTAAAGTTTTTTCTAGATAAATATAATATTTGTTGGAACCTGTACATAACTGTATAATTAATTATAAAGTATTTACCTTTCATAAAAAAAAATTTGTATATATATAGAAATCAAAAAAACATTTATATACAAATGTATTCAAGCAACAGAGAATCGATCCTAAAATTCACTTAATATTTAAATTTGTGTGTGTGTGTGTGTGTGTGTTTGAGGGGAGGGGTTAACGATTTGAGCCCTATCATACCAAGCACCTTTTTTCATTCGACGTCGTTAATTATTATACCGATAGAATTTATCAGTCTTGCAATAATGTATACACAACACATATAATATATATAACAATAGTAAACATTATCTACTCAATATTTATGCGAGTATAGTAATTATTTCTACTTCTTGTAGCAAGAAGTATAATAATAACAAGACACATATAAATGTATATTGTTTATTATGTTTATATACATAGAATTTTTGAATATAAATTATACCAACGATTATACATAACCATATACCAAACATGTTTTTTTTCAAATATAAATAATATAATTAGCAATAAATAATAACATTATGTCTGTATTTATTATATATGTGTTGATTGAAGATATTAATTATTAAAATCAAACCTGAGAGATCTTACAAAAATATAATATGATAAAAAACTGTGTATGTGTAGTATTTAATTAATAACATTATGGTTCTATTGTTATATTATATATTTTCAAGGAGTAAATTTTGGAATCTTGTTAGGGATGGTTCACAATATTTGTAGTTCATATTGATGCGGATAGATTTAACGTCGAAGAAGAGTGTACAACGATGGGTAAATAGCGATTTGTAGTAGCGATCAGAACCGTGGCAGCAGCAATACCAACAACTATATTATTACATATAAGCAAAAATAATTTACTACACAATAACTTATAATACAAAATAAATGAGCATACTTCACAACAACTTAGTGATTTGTGAGATTCTCTATCCCATCTTTAACTGATCTAAATTATTATCTCAACGCGCCCGCGGTCCACAAATTAATAAATTTCTTTAAATAAATCCTTTTTAAATTGTACATCCCCTTTAGTATTCATAATATGTTCTCCGCTTATCAAAAAATCATATTCCCTATCTTATTATTATTTAAATCTACAGTTTATGTAATTTAATTGTTGTAGTATTTATCTTGTATGTATATTAATTTATTTAAATATTTTCCAAATTAATACTATAAATTGATAAAAAATAATAATAATATTTTAGCACGTTGATAAAAATCATACATTTTTCTAAATTTATATTATAGTATTGATAATATTATTAGTGTTGTGTTTCGCATAAAACGGTACAATTTTTAGAGAACTCTTTTTCTAACTCAGAATAATAAAACGTGGAAATAAAGTGTAATGAATAAAAAAATTATATTTAAATATTTGTGAATTTAATCTTGATCCTCATAATTAAAAACTTTTCTATAGCATTATTATCCCTTCCATCAGTTCCATCACTTGTTTGATTAGAATAACGTAAACGATAATAAACAGCAACACAAAAAAATGTACACAATTTGCTTACTTAATATTATACTAATTTATACTTATGTTTTATGACACATAAGGACGAACTACGATAAAATATTTTAAGTTATAATGTATAATACAGTGAATGTACAATGATGTGCTTATGAATCGCTGGTATCAGTGTTATGGTTGTCAACGTCTCAACGGTATTTATAAACACTCATATATAAATGGTTTGTAGGCACTATGCATATAAGTACAATGACAGGATGATCGAGCGTAAAACACACCACCCTGGCCTCTCTAAACATAGGTATACTTATCATTATTGTTTTTTTTTCTATTGAAAAACTTTATTTTTCATGAAAGACAATAAAAAAAAACGATAAAAGTTTATAATAAACATAAAATTGACTCGTACATAATATTTTTTATTATGTTGTTTCAACTGGTTCATCGGTAGATACAGTTCTTCATCGTTCAGTTCTTACTTCTTTAACAAAATATTATTAATAATATTACTATATACGAGTATTAATACAACCGCTAAAAAATCAATGTTTTGCACAGCAAAGTTGTTTTGAGTCACATACATTATAGTTATTAGTTACAAATACGGTGTATACGTTTTAAGTATATAATACATAAATTATGCATAGTAAAATTATTTTGTTTTATGGTAACGTTAAGAAATATAGAAATATTAAATATGTATAGAGTGATTTACCAAGTATGCTCATCTCTATTTTTCCTATAATAATAAATGTATTAATTTTTTTTTTTTTCAATTTTTTTATGTATATTGACCATATTTTCATATTCTTGAAATTTTTTAGTACTTTAAGAATATCTTGTTGCATACAAAATAATTCTAAGCAAAAATGATCTGTCAGTCTACATCACTAAGTGCACATTATATATATTTTAATATTGCTATTAAAGTAATTTATTTTACTATAAATATTACAGTAGCATTAAAAACTTCTGATGCCTACAAAAAGTTAAAAAATAATCAAAATATTTTGAAAATAATACTATTTATAAAAAATTATACAGCAATATACAATTTTCAAGTATCTACGGTTTTTATTTTTGAATTACAACAAAATAACAAAAATTGTTTGAGGAGAAATGTAGTTATTTTACGGGTAATAATGTAATTTCGAAAAATTGTAACTTTAAATGCTTGTAACATTTTTTTGTAGGTTTATATTCAACATTTTTTTTGTTTCTATAAATATGAATTTTCATCAAGGACCTTTTATTCAATTTTATTTTTTTTTTAATTCAGCAAAAAATTTTTATCAACAATTAAAAATACTAAAAAAATTGAAAATTTCTCATGCTTATAAATAGTTCAAAAAGACCTATCATGTATACAAAATGATAACATATTTTAAACACTTGGTTAAGTTTTAAAGTTTCTACAATTATTCATTTTTGAATTATAGTAAAAGAAAGATATCGATTTTATAGAAAATTGTTTTGGTGTAAAATTATATGTTTTACCTTTTTTTTTTCGTTATTAATAAGAGTATTTATTTAATAAAAATAACCAAACTTAAAACCAACTAGGTGTAATTTACTATCAGAAACCATCCTCAACATAAAAAAAAAGTATCTTTACGGCTTAAAAAGGAGACAATAGGTCCAAAAACTCACATAATATCAATGTATTAAATATTCATCGTTTAGTTTAAAATTTAATAAAAATTAAACATGCTCGGTGGATTATTATATATATATAATATATTAAAATGTATATTTTTATCCGAAGAATATATGCGTTGTTGTAGTAAAACATAGTTTGAAATAATGGCTCAACACGAGCTATAGTTAAATATTGTTTATAATTACAATGTAACTAGTTTTTATTGATTTTATATAATATTTTGTAATATGACTATTAAAGTTAAGCGTTTTTTTACAAAAATTATAGTTTTACTATTTTCTAATATATTCTTTTAACAGATTACGATGAAGTTCACGTGAAATTTAGTACAATACACGAATAAATTGTTTCAAATAGGTAGCTTCCGCCTTCCGTGTTGATTATTAACCAGAATAAGAGATTTTTAGTAAGTCGTACAAGTTAGAAAAATCTTCAGATTTTTTAGAAAATGTAAATATAAATAAATAATTCATAATGGATGTTTTAAATATTTATACTTTTATTTTCAAATTTGTGATGCATTTTATTTTGTTTATCATATATATAGGCAACTAATATAACATTTTTATATATTATTGTGTGTGATAATAAAACATGGGGCAAACTGTGAAAATTTAAAATTTATAATTTTGTTAATAAATAATTGTTGAATCGGTTGAAGCATTAATTACAAAATCTTAATATCTTTTACGTTGAACAATAGGAATTTTAGTGTGTTGCCAGTGAAAATATATCTTATTAAAAAATTGCTTTTATGTTTATTTTCTAACGTTTTATCAAAGATAGTAGTGAACAATTTTTGAAAACAAAAGAGTGACTAGAGTTTATAATATTCTAGTTCTGTGAAGTATACTTTTGCATCATTTAACCAATATGTATTGTTTTTATTTAGGACCCATACAGATTTTGGATTTTCATTACTTACTATATTATAATAAAAAAAAAAATACTTTAATTCAAAATAATGTGAAAAAAATATTCATAATTATTTATTTTCAGATTTAGAATAATTTATAATCTGTTTTGTAATAACTCTATTATTTACAAACTTTAAAAAAATAATTTTTTTTTCACTTAATTTATTGTATTTTTTTTTTTTTACTCAGCTGTTCTTAAATATTTGTTTTTTTTTTTATAATAATTTTATGATTTTGTCTCGTAATACAAGCTTTTTGAAAGATAAACATATAATTGTATTTAAAATAATGCATTATGTAATTTTATTATGATTTATACAACAACAAAAAAAAAAATAAATAAATAATAATAATAAAATTATATGATAAAAATTATTAGAGATGATTCTAAAAATGTTAAAATCGTTGTTTAAATAATTTCATATCATCAATACGTTAAAATGTAGATACATATTCCTTCAAATTCTCACAGTTATGACATTTTGATTGATGTCATTCTTATTATATAAAAGCAGATAAGTATTGATACTAAGTACTTTAATACATGTATAGAAATAACTTAACTTATAATTTATTTGCATTGCAATTATGAAATGATTTGTATATCATCTATAAAAGACATTTTTGTTAACCAAATATAGTATAAAAATAGTAGTATATATCAATGATTTTTAATATATAATTACATAATATGATAAAAAATAAAGAAAAGGTATAGTTAATAATTCCAATAATACAATAAAAATGTATTAATTATTATAATAAATAGGCCATTGCAGGGTATTAACTATCTTTATATCTATTTATTATTTTATGCAATTTCTTTGAATGCTAATATTAAAATAAAAAATTCCAATCAAATTTAGATACTCTACAGAATTTCTATTTGATATTATAGCTTACTTAGATACTTTTATAGGTTACATATCATTCATTATAGTTATTATATCATTTGTGATAAAATGTTATTGATTCGTTTGAAAAATGAAAAATTTTGTATACTAAACTTAAGTTACTAAACTATGGTAACCAACCATGCATTATAAATATTTAAGGTTTTAAAATTTCATGAAATATTATTTCTAATCATTTATAACCATACACGTTTAGAAGAAGTAATAATATTTTTCAATATTTCATCGAAATATTTGTGAATTGTATGAAATTTTCAAATTCAGAACCCTATAAATATTATAATATTATTATTGTCTTAGATTTATATTTCAACTTCAGCTTTTTATTCCATGAATATCTGTGTTATCGCCATTAATGATAATTCGAAAGATTATTGTGGTATATCAATGATAACTGATAAGGTTAGGTTTGTAATTTCATATGACTTGTATATAATTTATATTCATTGTTTTTTTTAATTCAATTTAAGTGTAATAAATGTTAAATCTCTGTTTATTATTTATGAGTATTAATTAACTAAAATAATATAAACTGTTAACAGTTTGTATCGTTTTCGTGATGAAAATCACTCAGGTGCTGTACAAACAAAACATCGGTCGTCTCATTAAATGGCAATGGCGTGTTCAGCGCAAGAAGACGTTAATTGAAACAAATGCCGAAAAAGTTCTTACATCTCGTAATATACCTATCATTGATGCAAAGCAGTTTTTACACGAGCCGTTATTTGAAGCTCAAAAACAAGATGTCCAAGAAATATTTAACAATATTGTTGGACCCGTGAAATTGGAACCCAAACTAAACAATACACATCCACAATGGAATGATGATCCATGTCTTGTGTATGGTGACCATAACGTGTTGGTTCATGGACTGGAACAAGCTAAAGTTTTTACCAATGCTATAGAACCTGAACCTGGGTTACCGAAGTACTTTAAAGAGCTTTATGAAGCATATAGATTACCTAATCAAGATGAACACATCCAACGAATCATCATAGCATCAATTTTATATGATGCTGTCCAAGAGAAATTACCGATTAGAAAAGATCCAAAAAGACCGGCCTGGAAATTTCCTAGGGATTATGGTATCCCAGACAAAAGACGTAATAATCTAATTATCAGTAGGATGTTACAATTATGTGAATCAAGTGTTGGAAATATGAGTTCCAATAAAATAATTGCTAAAGATGTTTTTTTTAAAGTGCCTTTGCAAAGAAATGCAAATATAAGCCTTAATTTAAGGGCTGATCTGTTGCTACTATCTGATACTCCTTTAACTGCTCACATGGATGATGCTCAAGGAGAATTGCCAGATTTATTTCCATTGGATTACAAGATATCATTAGATGAAATTAATATTTATAATAAAGATGAGTTTATTTCACCTATTACAGGTAAATTTAACAACATTCATACAGCATTTATACATTTTAATGAGACAGAGGTTAAGAATTTGTATGAAACTCCTGTTTTAAATACACAAATAATTGCACGATCTTTGATGAAATGTTATGCTTTTGCTGTTGCCAATGCCAAATCTAAATATGGGGAAGATGTTAAAGAGTTACCAGAACCTATTACATTACAATGTATACATACAAATTCGCAATGGTTCCATTTTTCTGTTTTCCAATTGAATAGTTTGGCTGGTCCTGAAGAAGATGGAATAAAAAATATTTATTGGCAAACACCATTGTTAAATTTATATAAGAATTGTTTGTTTGATGAAGGTGTTCCAGTCCTTGAAGATTACAATCCAGAAGTATTCAAACATTTTTTATCTTTTTATATGAATGGTACTGAATATGAGATCAAGTAGTTTGTATTAGTTTTATAAATAATTTTCATACAATAAATTAACTAGTTTATTGAAAGTATAAATTTTTTTATTTATCAATTATTTATCTGTTACAACTATTTAAACTATTTTATTAAAAAAATATATGAGTAATACTACAAAAATAAGAAAACTATGAATGATGATTAAAATGTAAAATAGTATGTTTTAATGGATTATTGATTCTGTCGGTATTATTTAATAGAAACAATAATATAATTTGAATAAATTTAAAATAGTTATATTAATATTCAATTGATGATTATGTTATGAGTACTGAGTATTTG
The DNA here is from genome assembly GCF_002803265.2 of Melanaphis sacchari. NCBI lineage: Eukaryota > Metazoa > Arthropoda > Insecta > Hemiptera > Aphididae > Melanaphis > Melanaphis sacchari. The sequence continues at coordinate 25,850,336 of NW_020270366.1, read as the reverse complement.
GAAAATAATTTAGTTTTAACAATTGGAATGAAAACAAAAAAAAGAAAACAATTTTAAATAGAAGTTATTTATAAAAAAAATAGGTCAAGAAATAGGTTAGCAAATAATATGTTGATATTGGGATAAATACATTTTGAAAATTTTTTGTATTTATTCTTATAAATTTTAGGTATGTGATAATAATTATTATTTATTAAAAATAATAATAAAACATTGTAAGACACATATTTTGCAGTTAGTAAATTCAAAAGAAACGAATTGCAGTTTTTTTTCTAACCATATTATAATAATATTTTAATTTTTCATATTGATTCGTTATAAGTTATAATTTATAACTTATAACTTAATGATTATGGAATTTTAGTAGATTTTATTGTACATATTAAATTTAATGAACATTTTGTTACTACATATTTAAAATTATAAATATTTTTCAGTGTTATATTATATTAGATAATATGTCTTTGCTTTATTAAAAATTTGAGATATAACGGAAAAATTAAATGAATCCATAGTTGGTACTTGTATAAATTAATTCTCTTTATTTTAATTATTCTTTTAAGATATTTTAATAGCACAATATTTGATACAACAAAACTATGCATTTTATTTACCTATTAATATAGGTAAATCCTTATGATCAAATAATTGAAATGTAATGACTAAAAATAGTAAAAAAAAATATATTTACTGTAGAACTACTGGAAAATTTAAACATATAGAATTAAGTACCTATAAATTATTCGTAAGACATATTTAGACTGGAAAAGCAGAAAAAAAAAATACATGGAACCAACTTTATATTTAGGCAAAAGTAAAAACTAATTATTTAAGTTTAGTTTTATTAAACATAATATTAATATATATATATAGTACAAAAAGTGTTGATAGTTTTATTAATTTTCTAATTTATTGCATTATAAACTTTATTAACTTTCAAAACAAATAACAAATAATTTATTAAACACGCTGTATTTATAATACAGCCTTACAACATCAACCAATAAAATTTAGTGTCAATTTCATAATTGGTAATAAATGGTATTAAAATTATGAAATAATTTGTAAATAGGTATTTAATAAAAAAACTAAAAAGTATCTATAACTAATAATAGGTATTTATGGTAATGGATTTATATTTTTTATTAATAATAATGGATACAATATTGATTTTATTGTTAGTCAATAGATAATTTATTATTTTATGTAATTTTAAAATATTTGAATTCCATTTTAACATTGAAATTATTAATCATTACCTATGTATTATTTTAAAATTATTTTTTTATGTCTCATTGAAATTAATAATTTTTCAGCTTTTAAACATAATCTATATTTTTAATTTGGTAAAAGCTATCTAAAATATTAAACATCATATTTTCAAATTGAATAAGTATAATTCTAATAATCTAATGAAGGCAATTAGGCAATGCACTAAATGAAAAATAAAAATTCTTAAATAATTGAAGATAATCGATGTTTATTGCCTATGCCTATTGGGTAATTATTAAAGTAGTTTTCATTATACTTTATAATAGTTCACATTGGGCTTATTCAAAGGGTAAGTAACTACAAAAGAATTTTTTTTATCATTCTTGAATTTTAGCTTATTTACAACAATAATGGTTTTCAGATTTATTAAATAATTGTCCTTGGATGAATAATCAAAATTATAAAGTTTTATGGTTATTCCAAATTATTATAAGCTTTTAGTTCTTATATTTTATAAACGGATAATAATAGGTACCTACCTATTTATAACTATAAGCTTTAATTAATATTTTTCTTAAAAATTAACAATAATTGAATAACAAGACATAAGTTATAATTTATAAATGGTTTAATTTTTAATCGATTGCCTTTCAAATTAAAATATTTAATTTAAAATCCATGTTTGTATTACAATTTGTCTAAAGACTAAGAATGAAATTAAAATTAATTATTTTTATATTTTTCTAGGCTATTAAATTTCTTGTACAATATAACAATGTTGTGAAAAAAAAATACATAACACAAAATATTTTACTCTGTTATAGATAATAAAAATAGAAAATTGTAATTTCAATGATAATAGTTTTACCCATAAGTACTATACAATGTTAACTTTTGATAAATAACTTTAATATTATTTTAGTTAGGTATCGTATATCTACTTGGATAGTGGATAATTATTCTCTACCATGACTAATCTGCTTATAATAAAATTGATGGTACCTATAGGTATAATTAGTGGCGGATTTAAGGGTCGTTTAATCGGCAAATGCCGATGAGGCCCCCTCCTTCATTGTGTACTGAGGCCCACCTAACTTATGTAATTGATTTTTTTTTTAATTTTGACCAAAAAAAAAAAAAATTGTATATTTTAAACTAGAATAATATAATTTACTATTGTTTTATTAATAAAATAATTCAATTATTTAGAATTACTTCAGTATATACGTAAATTTAAGTAATTCAACATTCTACATTTCTTCGTAGTAGCTAATGGGCATTGATCACAAATAATATTATTTATAATAACTATAATCGATGTTATAACGTAATCAATTACGCTGCATTTCGGATGCGGTCTTCCCATATAATACAAATTAAAATACACCAATACAAAGTAGGTAGCTACTTTGTTATCGTGTAAACTAAAATAACCATTAAGTATCAACAGTCGTTTGTGTTTGTGACTACTAAAATAGTAAAATCTATTATTTTAATCGTTTGATTCTAATTCGACGTAGGTAACAACAAGTCGCGTGAAGACGCAATCAAGATTGAATGGCAAATAAAAATAACAATTTTGTAAGTATAATAATATTTTCATTACTTAATCAGCGGCCCTGTCACGTAAATTATGATTTATTGAATACCGTTTTCGCGATAAATTCGCCAAGTTGCAAAGTATATAATATTGAAAAATATGATAAACAGAGCCGTGTAAAAATTGCATATTGCATATGTTTATACATTAGGTAACCATTTAACGGGTTAGGACATTGTTTTCGCCGCAGAATAAATATAAAGTTTTTGTTGATATTATTATAAATAGAGGCAGTGAGTAGTTACCTCCATAACACCAATTGGTATTTATTTGTATTTCTACATTGTATACCATTAACTCGTCGTTGGTTCATATATTATAGTTTGTACCTAACACGATTGCTACACTGCGGCGTTCATGCTTTACTTTTTATTTTATTATTAATTGATCGATTAACTTAAAGAATCAAATTATACCTAAACATATGTACTTTTTTATCCTTTAATAAAAAGTAAATAAACATTTTTTGTGTACAGTTTATATTTTATAAAATAAAAATAAAAAACATTTTCTATTACTTTTATAAAAAAAAAATTTTGGTTGGGCATTGTTTTCGCGAGCGATTTGGTAAAATAGGGGTAAGTATGTTACTGAAATAGTTTACGAGGCACCTCTTATGGATTTGCCGACTTTATTTGAACCTTTAAATCCGCCACTGGGGTATAATGATTAAACCATGATTTCATATACATTATGTTTTTGGTAGCTTAATTAATTATTTATATGAACATACCTACCTAATAATTTAGGTATAAATAAATAAATAGGCACCTAATAATAGTTTTAACTTAAAATTGTTTTAAGTAGGTAGTTTATATTATTGGTGTTATATTTGTACCTGGATAATCACTAATATTGGTATCTATTAATATAAACAATGTATAAATATTTTGTTATTTTTTTTATTGGTCTTTATTACAAGTTTGCAAAGGCCATTGCCCATTAGTTACAATTCCTTAGATAATATACTACTATAATTATTATTAGTTACACTGTTATAGTATTTACAATAGATCGAGTTCATTATAATAATTATAGTTATATATTATACTATATGTATATTATGTTGATAAGATTATTTAATTATAAAAAGTAAAAATTTGCTTGTTTTGTTCAAGGTTTGGAGTTTTGGACCGAAGGTATAAATATTGAAACGAGTGTATTAGTGTATACTATACCAAGATTTAGAGAGCTACTCGATTATGTTAAAATCGTTGGCATTCCGTTAATATATTTTATTGAGAGCAATGATAGCATAATAGCATATAAATTATTATAATAATTACTTTAACTACATATATTATATGTTATGTATTATGGTAATTAATAAATCATTATGTACAACCGATTAAACAAAAACTATTGAAAACTCAACATTTCTAAAACAATTGTTTATGTGTTACCCAGTGACAGATTCTGGGAGGGGCAACAGACCAAGCTTACACCAGAGCTTATATCTCACACATAATCATAATATCTAATAATTATTGAATAATAATAAAATTTCGAAAATTATTTGAGGAGAAATAATTTATGTTACGGATGAATATGCAACGTTATAAAAATTTGAACTTCAGACGATCATAAAATATTAATCTGACTGGCAGATTTTTTTAATGTAAGTTAAAAATTTTAAAAAGAATATACTTTACATTTTTAAATGTTAGTTATAACTTATAAAATAACAAATTTTATGAATTTTTACTACAAAATAATTTGAAAATGTTCAAAATTTTTAATATTTTGTTGAAATTCTAAATTTAAACGTTCTTATATTATATTAAAATATAATAACTTTTGAAATTAGACATTTTCGATATTTTGTAAATGGTAAATTATCAACTTATTCCTATGTTAAATCTTATATTTAATTTTTAAGCATTTTTATCTAATGTAAATTTTTGTTATTGGAATTTAAAAAAAAACTAAAAACTAGAAAATTTAAAATGTCTATAAATAGCTCAAAAAGTTAAAATATTTTGAAATTTTTTTTTATAAATAGGAAATAATAGTATAAACGTTTGATGAAAATTTTAAATATCTACACTCTACAGTTATTCGTTGTTGAGTCACCAATAAAACAAAATTGATTTCGTCGTAAAATGGATGTAAAAATTTCCTTTCTCTTTAATTTTTTTGTTTGTTTTTTTTTTTAATTTTGAGAAAGGATGGTAATTTTTTAAGTAAAAATTACATTCAATTTGCTACCCAAAACTACTTTCAATATTAAAGTTTTTTTTAACTATTTATCATGTATTCAAACACACACAGATAATTGCAAAATCAATAATTTCATTGCTCGGCTCCGAATCTAAAATAATATTATGGACATAAGTCTCCATGTTAGGTGTTGCTATTAGAATTTTTAAATATTTACATAAATCAATTTCATTAAAAAGTTTTTATTTCATATTATAACAAAAAACATGAAACAACAATTTAATATTTTTTTTTATATGTTTTTGTTAATTAGCAAGTATTCTACATTGTAACATTATTATTGTACTGTGGACATCTATAAAAAAGTAATTATTTTCTAACATTCTATTTTAAAGTAAGTAATATTTTAATGGAAATTAAGGGCATACAGCTATTACACAGGCAAACATGTGGCTTAGACTTCCGACACACCTGTATTATAAGTTAGTTATAACTATTAGTATAATATATGTAGGTAGTAGGTACCTATACATTTAATATATCATAATATAGGTAGTATATAGGTACCAATAGCTGAATAACCAATAGGTTATAATCTGTTGTAGGAACACGAGTAACGTTATTTAACATATTTTTGTGCACTGGATAAATTATAACGACTATTATAATAATAAATAATATATTTTATAGATAATAATAATAATAATAATATTATACGTGTATAATACTGCATTACCGTGGACTGTACAATTATTACGACACTAATGTTGACGCTGCTTGTTTTACTCATTGTCGTCATCAATCATCATACGTTCTGCTGTTTGATGTACAAACTATTAACCGTAGTTATAGGATAGATAGATTATAGATTATAATAAATACAATCTAAGGTCCAAACGCGCTTACAACGAGAAAATAAAATATACTTATTGAGATTTGAGGTCCGCGTTACGATCCAATTACTGGTAACCATATAGGTATTAAATATATATTTTTAATTAATATAATTAATTAAGTCTATTTATTTCTTTAATAAAATTCACCAGTGCGATAGTGCAGTACTATCTTACTATTTATTATGTAATAAGAAAATATATTTTTATGTTACAGAATATATTATAGATCATCAGTTTTTCTCAGACTATTCTTTTATGGTTCTTTATCAAACATATTGTTGCGATTTATTAGTCATGTTGAAGTAATTTTATTGTTTAACACGATTAATAGAACAAATTTTAACTTTTTGGTTTTTTGTATTAAGAACGTAATTTGAATTACTACTTCGACCAAAGGTAAGCGTTTTTGTTTTTTATCACGCTTTATTGTATACATCATTTTCTAAAATATAAATATAAAATTATAAACCGTTATTATTTTCTTTACTTACAATAGTTACAGAAGTATACTTATTGCTTGTTAGATTGAAGAAAGACTATATTGTCTATACTTTTTCAAACCCCTAGACTTTAATAGTATAATGTTAAATATATAATACCGTTAGTATCTATAACTATATTAAACATAGGCAAGTTGACTAAGACCGTATTAAGTTCTTTTTAAACCCAAACTTGGTTGTGATATCTCTTTGATGAAAAATATCTAATTTGTATTACTTTTTATCAACGTTTTGAACATTGTAAAATGTATGTACAACTGACCAGTAGCTAATATCTATATACTTAAGTAATTAACTTAATATTACATACGAAATCAAATAAAAATTGTTTATTAATTATAAGCATTATGAAGTATTAAAACTTATAAGTAGGTTCTTATATACCTAAATAAGTAAATATACAAATACAATGAAAATCTTTGAAATTAATTATACTTAACTTAAATTTAACATAATAATGAATTTTAATCAATACAATTAGTTTATCTATGAATAGTATTTAGTACTTATAATATTAAATTATTTATATTTATTTTTCAATAGATTTTTAAAATAAGTTGTTAAATAATAATAATATTACAACTATTTTAATGATTTTTATATTGGAAAGGGTATAAACCACGTGATTTAAATTTAGACTGACGGCAAAACCGTTATATTTATGTGAGCTCTAGGGGTTTCTCTTGGCTCCTCTTTGTTTCCTCTAGGCTTTAATCTTGGATTAAATATAGTGATTATAATTTTTTTCTCTTATATTATATTATATACACGTTCAGGAATTATAAATACTGCAGAGTATAAAAATAAAAATAAAGGAAACTTTATGGCTATATGATATTTAGATGGGATGTTAAATTTAAAACAATGATTTTAATGTAATGATATTTTGTTATATAGGTGTACCGATTTTGAACTTTGATATGCTATAAATTGAATTAACAAAATATTTGATATCTAATGTTATAAATGTTTTTCTTGATCATTCCAGTCACTTAGCATCCTTTTATTATATCATAATATATTATTATGATAATTAGGTTATAATCACAAATGTACCCATTTATATAACGTGTAATTATATTTTATTCACGTCATGGCAGTTTCATATGAAATATATTTGGCAAAAATTAATTCAACCCCCTGTGTAACTATCAGTAAAATAAATTACTTTGACAAAAATATGATCATATGATAAAATGCATTTAGTAATTTAGACTTCATTAAAACAGATTGTATTCGTTCAGAATTGTTTTTTCGTATTTCATGAGTTATCATTGAGTTAAAATTTAACACACATTTAAGTGATTTACTTTAAATTATGAGGTACCTACTTTCAGCTCGTGATTATACAGCAAATTGATTACCACCCCTTTTTTGTTTTTACCTGTTATTTCGAAGTACAGGAAATTTTTTACTTTTAACCTTTTATGGTACCAACTAAATCGAATTTGCTAATAAAAATAATTTTTAAAGTAAAAGTACTTAGCATTTTTGCTGCTCCAAAAACTTATGACAAGCAGAAAATAATTACTCCGCTCAAGATTTAAATTTAATTATATGAACTATGATCAATAAAATCACATGATATTTTATTTAATAAATCTTGTTTAATAATACATTTTTTGGTTTATTGGTCATTAAATTTATCTCTGATTTTATATTGAATATTATAGCAATAATATAATAAACATAAATATGTATGGATTTTTATATACTTAAAAATTACAATACAATGTTTAATCATTGGGTAGATAGTAATTTAGCAGTGGGTTACGCACATTTATCTGGACTAATGTATAACGATATATCAATAAAACACGTGACATATAATAAATTGAAGTAAAGTTAGTTATTGGTACTTTGTTTATGAATCAATATTGCACTGTTTTTTATTTTAAAAATAATTTATGGCTTTAAAATATTTCGATTATCATAATATGTTCATTATATTTATAACGTAGAGTACATTAAAAAAAAAATATATATTTGTTGTATTGGTCTTTAAATTTTAAGTACTTGCGTTAATAAAATAGTGTGATTAACATTTTTATTTATTAAAAGTTAAAAATATTGCAAATATATCGCGATGACATATTTTAGTTGTACCTACACATTTATTAATTATTACTATTCAACATTTGATAAACTAAATAAAATGTAACTAATGTTCTGTGCAAAATATTATTTATTTATAGTTGTGTTAATATCCTAAAATTTATTGGCAAATGGAAATTATGATTTATGAATTTAACATTAAAATAATTTAAAATAAAATAAATTTCATTTATGTTTTTGAAATGTTTATCGAATAATACAAGCCGTTTTTATATTTTAATTAGTGTAGAATAACAATTAATTATCAAGCAACATTTATTCATTGTTCACTACTTAGAATTATTTTTATTTGAAAATTTTTGATTAGATTATTTTAATTTAAAGATTATTCAACTCCTATAAACTTCCTATACTATGTACTCGACTAAATAAAATGTCATTCTTTACAGTTACTTTTACGAAAAAATATTAGCACTTATTTACTTTGCTTAATTCAGATTTTAAATTCAATGGCACGCCCAAATATTAGTTAGGTATAGTTATAGGCAGTTTGGTATGTTTTAACTCGGTCAAGGTTGACTTAGTTTTTTTATTATTATAAAAAAAAAAAAATGCGTTCCTAAAACAATAAATACGTTGAAATTTCAAAAATTATCAAGTTTATTTAGTTAAATAAAATATTGGTATTACACAGCATATTATATATTATCATATAATTATACAGTATACATTATATTATATAAGAACGTGTTCTAATAATATATTATTAATAAATCAGTATTCACATTTTCTCTTACTCTGTACATCCTTTATAGGGATAATGGTACAGTACTAATTCCTTATATTTAAATATAATCACATACAAATTAAGCTTATACAAATTAAAACCCTGCCATAATATTATGCTATATACAATTTGAGTAGGTCATTGGATGTTGGGCCAAGAATGTTTAAATTTGAATCAAATCTTTCTAAAACGATTTTAGTTTGCCTAATAAATGATCATATTTGTTTAAAAATTAATGTTTTATGTTCTTATTTGTTTCTGTAGGTTTTAAATTGATTGATATAATCTTAACTAGTAAATAATAATAATAAAAAAAACACAAATTTTAAAGTAATTTATGTTAAATTTAAAATTTAAAAGATTAAAATTTAAATTATATTTGAAAAAAAATACAATCCTGATATTAGCTTGAATAATTTATTAGATTTTATTTACCAAAAAACAATTTAGGACTTTAATGTTGGAGTTTATAGGAGCTACATCATAGAGAGTGGGGTTTATTAAAACCAAATACTAATAGTTATTAATTTTTTACTCTTAAGATTTTATCAGTATTTTGAAGCGATATACCTTCGTATTAATTTTAATATCAGAATTTAGAATAATTAAAGAATGTTAAAATTGATACTGTAAAATTCTAATATCTAAACAAAAATTACATATACTCGTAATAAACATTGTCTTAATTGGCTTAATATTAATACCATATCGTGTTGAGTTTTAATTTATAAACTATACTTCATGTTTTAGTTATAAATTATAATATTATTATGTAAACTTAATATGTTGATAGTCTAGAATATACGCAAACTTAGAGTAGATTAAAAGTTAAGGAATTAAGAGTATAGGAGATTTAAAAACAATGCATGTTATTTTAAAAACTTTGTTTCCCTAAATTAAAATCTGAAAGTTTTAATATAACAATATTTACTTTGTACTTTTTGATATATTGGAAGTTGAGGCCATAAGTTTTGAGAATGTTTAGTATTTTTTGTTTGAAAGTATTTCTCTAAACAGTTCATGGTCTATACTATTTCCAGGTTTATTATGAGATGTATCATGTATAACATAAATATATTTATAAACTTATATTATATATCGTTGTATACATTGTTTTGTTAATATGTATATTAGTATATTAATACGTTGTATAGTTATTATTAATATTTTATTTAAAATTGTATTAAATGATTTTATTTATTGTAGTGTTAATATAATATAATAGTATATTCCGGTAGACAATAAATAACTTTACCTAAAATTTAGATTTTATAATTCTATATTTGCTTAGAAAATATCTATTTAATGAACATGGCATTGCATTATTTAGTACCTATTAAATATTTATTACATATAATATGTGTTTACTGCTTATTATCATTTGTAATGTGCTTATAAGACAAAAAAAAAAATCTTACTAATGCACAATTGTCAAAGAATGTTTTCTTACATAAAAGTTATTTTTTAATGTTTACTCGTCTGTTAATAAAGCATGTAGGTATAGTTTTAAAATTTAATGAAGGAATTCAAAATGAAAAATAAAAATTCACAGTCGTTGCAAAATCTTTAAGAGTTTTTTTTTTTTTTGTTTTTCAGAATAACGAGGAGACGTTGTTTGTTTTTTTTTCACTTCTGGAGGTGAAAGTAACTGGGACTTAAGAAATGTATTGGATGCATTATTATAAATGATTGAACAAAATTATAATAATTTTAAATATTTAACGAACGAACGTTGTGAAACATTATTAAGTTAATTCCTCCGTCAAAAATACATCAGCAGCGGTAGTGGCGATTGTATGCTCGGGTCGGGTCGGGTCGGCAGCGGGGTTAACGTTGGCGTAACAAAACAAGTCAGCTTCGGTCTGCACGGTAGGGACGGGGTCGGCGGAACTTTATATTCCATCCGGGGCGGTGGCGGCGTGGCGCTTCCGAGCTTTTCATCAGTGTTTCGCCGACGATTTGGCCGCACTGCGCGCACGTTGCCCACCGTATAGTCACGCCCCGGTCTGCACTGACCCTTGGCACCGGCGCTTGTGCGTGAGCGTACGCGATTCCGACTCCTCGTCGTGCGCGGCGTGTGTCCCCCGTGATAGTAGTGCTCATTATCCGCTCAAGCATTGTTCGTCGTGTCCCGCCACCGCCGCCGTCGTCGCGTATTTATAATAACAACATAAATATTACTATTAATATTATCGTTGTCGTTATCGTTGCCGTCGCCGTTTTCGCCGTTTCGCCGATACCGATCCCGCGACGATAACCAGGTATACGGTTCGCAATCGCTCGAAATCGCAAAATAATTTTTTAATAATAATATCAGTTGTGGGCGCATTTTAAACCGTGCGAGTGATAATTATTCGTTTTACCGGTTTGTTTACCTGGCGAGTAAATTAACTGTTATTACATCGTTGTTTTACTAATCTCGTCCGATTAAGAACAACAACAAAAAAAAAAAAAATTGCTGCACGACGATACGCGATATGCCGGTGGTGGCTACTGCGGTGGCAACGATCACCACCGCAACGGTCCTGCCGGACGGGCGGTTCTCTAGCTCGATGTTGACATGTTGACGACAGTGGACTCTACTTACTCATGTTGCTCCAGCAGGGACAAGGTGCGCACGGCCAGAAGAACACGTCACATCTCCTACAGTCCATACAGAATAGGCTGATACCAGGATGGAGCGTGCATCTGGCCAACGACAATAGACTCTTCTATTGCAAGTGAGTGATACATCCGTACATAATACTCTATATTATCATATGTTAATAAGTCTCAACTGTTGATTAGCGAATATAATAGTATAGTAGAATTTTCAAAACCATTTAAACTTAAACGGTTTGTATCATCGTTTTCGTTTGTCGATTTTTTGGTCGACTTTAAATCGTTTATTATGACTTTAAATTGATCGGATAGTACATAAACGAATATTTTGAAAAATGCAGACGTATTATATATGAAACAATTGCTGACCCCTAAATGTAAGACCAGGATTTGCATATTTAATGGTTAGTTTTGTTTTGCATTTTTGCGTTTTACTGTAGATAGATTCTCTGAAAGCCTTATTCTGTTAAAAATAAATAAACACTACGAAAGTGTGGAGACGACTGTCAACAAAATCTTTGCAGTGTATTTAAAAAAAAATAATATTATATTTATCAAACTCTTAAACGGGTAATTTCAACATACAATAACGGTGTAAACTTATTCTTTTGATAACGTTTTGTTATGATTACACATTTTTGAGTAAAAAACAATTTACACATTGCAGCTTTGAGTTTATTCCACGTTAAGTATAGGTACACCCTTCATACAATAATTAATAATCTTAAATGGTATCGGACGAAACATTTGATAATATTGTTATTTGTTTTATTTATTTATCATCCTCTTATAGTTTTATGTATGTATTTGACGGTTAAGATTAAATATTTATTTTATTAAATATGAATTATTTATTTGCATTTTTAAAATGGTTAACAAAGAAATGTGATTTATGCATTTTATAAAGATAGGTAATTGAAATTAGTAATTGGTTATGTTTGCATCTTAATAAATATTTTTGACATTTAAATTAAAGTTTATGTGTAGGTAGAATTATTGTTGTTTTTAAAAAGAAATGAAATAAAGTTTCCTCAAAGTAAAATTACATATCATTAAGCTTAATAAAGTTTAGTAACTGATTAAAGTTCGTTAAAATGTATTTAAATATTTAAGATAAATTATATTGCTTAACATCCATTGAGTAATTTTAAAGTACTAAAATTTAATAATACATTTTCGAGTTTTAAAATTGTATAATATATTAAATACATAAGCTTTCATAATTCTTTGTCGTTATTTATGAATTCCTTTACAATAGTTTAATCTGATATATTATTTTATAATGTTGTAAGTCCAGAAACATGTTTTGAAAAATTTGTTGTTTCATAAAATTATTATTCCGTTGATTAATTTTTGCACATATAAACTGATTATTTTTATTACATTGTATTTGGTCATCGAGTGTTATCAATAGTTACTTACAGTATTTATATTTTAGTCACGAATTAAAGCAATATTTTAATTCTACCAATTATTGTAATAAAATATATGTAATATACAAGATTACTAAACTATTCCCTTAGGTGGTTTGGCCAACAAATTATTCAACACGAATTATACATTACTATATAAACTTTGTATAACTACAATATTCATATTCTATAATCTATACCATTCAACCATTGTACATGTCCGTCGGCATTATTGAAAATAGGCAATGTACATTTGGACCTACTTGAAAATATTACAATAAACTAAAAAAATTATTTTTTTAAATTTATTTTTATTTTTGTAGGTAATAATTTATGTACCAAATAATATTGTTACGTGATATTTAGGTGTAATAAAACATATGAAGTGCCAAATTTGAAATTATTTAATTACAATTATTAATATAAAAAAAAATGTATCTATGTTACTCTATCAATTTTTTTTTTTATTATATGGTAGATATACATTTATCGATTGATTTAAATTTAAATATTTTCTGTATACTATGAAGGTCTAAAACAATTGTATTTAAGCTGTTAAAATACTCAATATCATTTTTAATTTTATTTAGATCATATTAAGTGGAAGGTTAATTTATATACGTCTCGGTGTTCGTTTAGTGTTTTGAATGTTTTTATGAATTTATTAGCTTTTTTCTAGATTATGTAAGGAAAATATATTTTTTTAATTTAATAAGTCTTATTATTTTTAAAACAATTTTTTTTTTTAAATTTATTATAATTTATTTATGAAATTTTAAACGTTAATTTTTTTTTTTTATATAATCTAACGAGAAGGTTAATGAATACTAATGTTTTGATAAAATTTAAATCTGATCTCTGGTAGTATTTGAAAAAATTTCTCTTTATAAAAATAAAAATACATAAATATGTTCTGGATCTGTGCCTAGGGTTTAAAAAGCCTCATTATAGAATGGACTGGTGTGTTCGGAAAGTTTTCGCTGAAACATTTATTGGTGATATTCAGTATAGTTCTAAACTTGTATAGTAAATAGATTACTGAAATATTTTCCTTTGCTTATACTCTACAAAGCGATTGTTTTGGTTATTTTGTCTAAACTTTTTCTAACCTCCGTCTTGGTCGTTCTATTCTTGATTACGTTTTTATTTGTATTAGCAACTATGAATATGTATTGAATTAATGTTGTGCAGTGGCAAATTTATATTGTGTTAATCTAAAACTGTTAGATATGCAATGTGATAAATTTCCAGCTGCGAATCTTGATACATAGAAATCTGTAATACACAATAATTTATTAGTGAAAACCGACTGTTTTTGCGAGTGTATATTATAAAGACATAATATTTTAAAATTGTGCAGCGGTGAAACGAGTTTTGATCTTTTCTTATCTTATCCAACAGCGATAGCCATTGTTTTCTGAAAAAGATCAATTTGTTTTTATTAATATTGAAAAATATTAAAAATATAAACATTGTAACATTTTTTTTTTTTTTTATATAATACATAATAGCATTTACTTTAAACTTTTTACGAAATTTATCAAAATTTTAAACATGTGAACTGAAATTATTTTGTTGTTAAAAATTCTTAGTATTTTTAATTTCAACACCTAAAACTTAAAAATTAAATTCAAAATTTTTCATATTAGTTTCAAGTTTAAATTAAAAGAAAAAAAATTAGCGTAAAGTCATAAAATATTTGCATGAGTGATTAAAGTTTTGATTTAGACAATATTGAATAAAAACGTACTTAATAATGATATCTGTTACTTTGTTGAACTTCAATCGAAGAAACTTAAACATTCAACTATTACTCAAATTAAAAAAATAATATTTAGACCAATTTAAGGTGTTTATAAACATTTTCAAATTTTTTTTCAAGTATTTATAACAGTAATTTTTATGATTGGATAAAAAGCTCAAAATTTTAATACAAGATCCCACCTAATTTTTTTATAGAAACCTAAATGTATAAAAATACAAATGCATAATTTATTTTTATAGGCAATTCAAGTTAATTTTTTACGAAATTATAAATTTAAAAATAAATAACGTTTTTAGTTATTTTACTGTAATTTAAAAAAATATTATACGTAGGAATTCAGTATTTCTTGTTATTACGTAGGTATAATTTTATTCTCTACATAAAATAACATTATTAAAATATTAAAATATTTTTAAGTTATTTATGCTACACATACTTGTATCTACATCGCATTATGGTACGTTGGTATTGATTTTGTAAATCAATTTAATAAAAATAATGTAGTAATAATTAATAATATAAAATATATGCCATGTTTTTGTAAAAATTGGTTGAAAATATAATATGTATTAATTATAGTAAAATAAATTACTTAAATACCAGAATAAAAAATATAACTTAATAAAATATTCTTTAAAATCTATGAGTTTTTCACCATCATAACTTACTTTAAATGATTTATCATTGAATTTAAATTTAAGCATTGAACCATTACAATGACTTTAATGAAAAATTTATGGAATACTTATACTATCATACAGTAGTACTATTTTAATATTACCTATTAAAAAAATAAAAATAAATATCCCCCTGTTTATTAAAAATGTGTTAAATCTTTCAAATCTTTCGTAGAAACGTCTTAATTTCAGTGTATATATATATATGTATATATATGAATATCATTAAATATTTCCTTATGTACATGAAACAGCTTTACAGTAATAATGTTATGTTATGTTTTGCTTTTAAACAATTTTATAGTTTTGTTTATTCATGATAAGTATTATCAATACTAAATGTATAATGATGAGTGATGATGTATAAATATGGTGTAAAGATAAATTATAAGGACCAAGAAATTATTGAGTAGGCGGACATCTTTTGATTGTTTTGCTTTTGACACGGACATAAATTTGATTTATTCTAATGTTGTACCAGTACGCAACCACCAGCTCTACCATAATATCTATAATAATTACTAGGAGTACTTGAAATTAAATGTTATTTTTGTGAATTTAATGTTTTAAACTTTTAAAAACACACATATCTATTATTTTACTTTTTTCTAACAATAATATAATACTATCAAGTTAAAAATGTTATATTAGTATGTATAAATTATGTTTGTAAAATAATAAGACATATTTGAAACATATTTCTTATTTCTTTAGTTATTATTTCAAACGTAATATTTGATTAATAATATTAGAAGTGTTTATTTTTAAATACTGTGGCCATTGGGTTTTAAATACTGATCTGATAAAAATATAAAGAGATTGTTATGTTTAAGACTACTTACATACAATTAAAGTTATTTTAATATATTTTGAAACCATACGTTACTGTTTTATTTAAAGTTTTTCCATTATCCGTAATATATATATATATATATTATATTGTATAATACAAATTGAATTAAACAATTTTTTTATTCCATAAAAGTAGAATGTCAATGAAAAATTGAACTTCAACTGTCGGACATTCATTTCGTTTTAATGAATCTCTACGTTTTTATAATACTTTTTTTTTACTCAAACTTTGAATTATAGTCTTGTCCGTGGTAATCATTTGTCATGTCTACCGACTTTTCAATGATTAATAAAACCACCAACTGCGAGACCCATTTTATATATTTTAACAAAAACATATATATGTGATATATAACCATATAACAAAAAAAAAAATAAATAAATAAATATATAAATAAAAAATATTAGATCATAATCTTATTGATTTTGTTAAAAATGACTTGTGTATGTAGGAAAAATGAACAGTAAAATTTATAATATCGTTAATAAAATTTACTGAATTTTAAATATATAGTTAGATAGTTGATAGTTGTATGTTTACAAGTTAACTCTTATTTAAAGAAAATAACCGTTAACCAATAAAGTATGTTTAATATTTTAACTATACATCAAATATATCAATTGATACTGAATGAGAGAAGTATCCATTGGTTTTTGTAAGGGGTTACTTTATTAAAATTATGGCTTGGAAGTTGATGCATTTTGCATTTTTTTTTTAAAACTTATTAGACGATGTTTTCCTGGTCACATATGTGTTTTCTAAACACGTGAATCTAAATTATTAATTTTTATTTTGCATTTCTTACATTTTTTGGCTTTTTTTACTTTTAAAGTCATTTTTTGTCATTTTTAGGTCCTATTTTCCTTTTTAGTTCAATTTATTGTATTTATAATTAGATTTTATCAATTAACATCTTTATACGCATAGTTTTTGTTTTACATAGACTGTATTTAAGTGCATACATCAAATTTATATTTTACACAAGTTGTATATTGGTTAGATAAAGACAAAGATTCGATAGAATAAGGCAATTGCTTGCTGTCATTTTTACTTTTGACAATATAAAATATGCTTTAATAGTACAAAACCAATGTAATAATTTTGAATAATTTTTATTATTATTAATATTCCTTTTAAAAAAAAATATATCTTTACTAATTTTAAACAAATAATTATAATTTTTTAGGTTATTTTTTGTCATTTTTAAGTCATTTTTAAGTCATATTTGCATTTTTTTTAGATAATTTTTTAATATTTTCAAGGTCATCAACTTCCGAGCCCTAATTATCATGTATGTAGGTAGTTTTCTTCTTTTAAGTTGTAGTTTTTAGTTGATGAATCTATTTTCTGTATATTTAATAATTTTATAAATTATTTAAAGTAAATCATTATCCAATGAATTTTTTTTAATGTTTCTATTGTATTAACTCATATTGGTTTTACGGTGTAAATTGTAAACTACACATCCTGCTTGTAATCTGTATTTATTTATGCTACTGTCTACAACGTATACATATATAATTAATCTTTTCTGTAAATGTAAATGTTAAGTTTTGGTTAACGTTATTATACTGGTACATAATTTACATGTCAAAACTATGGTTTTTACTTATATTAAGTACTAATGATATTATACGAGTATGTACCCGGTATCTATATAAGTACAAAGTACACATGTATAATACATTACAATATTAAATAAATACCATTAGTAAAAATGAAAATAACATAATTAAGTATTTTAAATCAGAATAAGTTATGTTTTTATAAAATCAAGGTAATATAACGAATTTTTTTTGTGTTGAAGTAATGTGGTTACGAATTACTGAAAGGATTTTTTAAAAGAAATATTACTATCTATGATTTATTTTGACCATTATTATTCTAGTATCTGTATTTTACAAATGATTCCATGATAAACTATATAATCATTTAAATTCTCTCGTATAAAATTTATCTTCTCTAGATCTATCCGATACGATAAAATAAATACAAATAAATACGTCGACCGAAAAAAAAATGGTTCAGAGGTCTTTTAACTTAATTATTACTTTTACTCAAGTTTATACAAAAAAAGAAAATCGATGATCGAACTTAGATTTTAGATAATTTATTAATGTTATTATTACTTATGCATACATATTTTTTATTTATAGAGATCAATGGATATTATCTCTACTCGTGTCTTCCACTTGTAATTTTTTTTCTCTTTTCATCAAATTTACTTTTTGTATTATTTAGTATAGATTATAAGAGAAAAAAATGATTTATTTTAGAGGGTATAGTGTAAAATATATAGTTTTGTAAAAACTATAGTTAATTATACTAACTTAGTTAACTGAATATTAAAAAATAGTTGTAACTTATTAACTTATAAACGATCAAACAATAAAATTAAAATTTTATTGTTATTTTAATAAAATTAAAATTTTATTGTTAACAAATGTTGTCAAAGGTTCTGCTACAAGCAATTATCCATTTTACAATTATTTTAGGTCGAAAGATAAATAATTACTATAACTATAACCAGTATTGACTAATTTAGATTTCAATAAAATCAGAGGTGTTTTATGAGTTCTAATATAAGTAATGTAATTATAATAATTAAACATGTTTGTATACAAAATTGACAAAAAAATCTGAAAACTGACATTGAAAGTTTGTTTCAACGTGTATTTTCATAAAATTAGTATTTATATTTTATCGTTATAATTATCTATACAATTATTATATCAACGGTTTAAACAGTATTTTTTATTTTTATTTTGATCTTCATTATTAGGTATCTATATTATTATAACCTATATAACCTAATATAAAATCATCAAAAATAAAATTTAACAAGCATTAAATATAATATATTTAGAGTTATAAGATTCTTTTTAAAAAAAATATAAGAATAGTAGCATTTTTTATTTCGTGTTGAGAAGTAGGTACATATTAAAGATATGTCAAGTATTATTATCAATTTCTTAAAAATGTCTATCATAATTACACCGTTAAAAAGTATCCATACGATTCTTCTTATAATTAACGAAAATGGGATTGAGATTTTATTTAAATTTCTTTTGTATAACTGAAAATATATTTTTAATTTATTTAATTAACATTTGCACCATAAACAAAATAACTTTAAACATATTTTAAAGTTTTTTTTTTGTCCATATTCGAATCAATAGTAACGAGTTATAAAAGAATAAATAAAATATCAGATCGTGTGTATGTACTTCATGTACAATGAAAAATAAAAGTATAAATAAATCAAAAAATCTGGTAATCTGTATAAAAAAAAATAATTTTTCATTAAACTTCAATATGAGTGTAAAGTCATAAAGAAAATATTTTTCAACAAAAGTTTGAGAACTAAAATCATTACTCTTTTGATGTCGAAGATAGGGAAAATTGCGTGGTTTGTGTAGCGTTAAAGTATAGTGAAAAATAAAATATTAAACTATGATGAATGACAAAAATTATAACGCCAAGATTTTGTTTTCGTATATTCTACATTTTACGTAGCAAATACGTACATCGTAGAAAATTCCCAGTAATATAATATATAGGTCTTTTCATAAAGTTTTATATTTTTTCAAATGTACACGTACATAGGTATGTATACAAACTATTATTTCTGCGCCTCGTCGTTTTGTTTCATCAATCCGCAATCGTGAAAGTAAACACCCACGTGACCGCCCAGCTGTTCTATCACGCGATTACAAAACAAACGCTTTGCGTATATTTTACGAAGGTGTATGTATAAACGGAAATCATATAATATAAATGATCGCCGAACGCAACGCTTGAAAATTCGCAATAGAAATATTATAATTAATATTATATTTATTGTTTTACTCTTATGACGGTCCAGTAGATATTAATAATAATAACAACAGTAAACGAGAGGAAAAACACACGTGTGAGCGCGTGTGTTGGCGGTGCTCATGTTTTAGTGGGTTGGGTGAAGAGGATAGTGAGATAGAGAAAGAGAGAGGGTGAGAGAGAGAGAGTGTGTGAGAGAGTGAGAGAGTATGAGAGTTTGTGGAGGAGACGTGTATGATAGAAACGTAGAGCGACGCGCGGGCGTCCATACATGGCCAACACGGAAGTGTGCCGCAGTGTTGCGTCCGGACGAAAATCCGTCGCAAGGTGCGGCCCGTATGCGTCGTGTCTCTTTCGCCATGTTTCGACTGTTTCAAATAATCTTTCTGTGCGTAACATTATTACATACATATTATTATCGTATACTACAACGCCGTGCACGTGTCAACCATATGGTTCCTATATATAGATCACACGCGTGACACCTTGGCTGCCGCCACTGTAGCAGCAGCAACAGCATCCGACTCTTATGACACATGTATATTATATATATATATGCGTATATAAATTGTGTCTCGTCACTATGGCGGTATATATCGGGGACAGGAAAAAAATTCGAAATATCTGAAAATGTCGCGCACCCTTTAAGTCCGGGAATCAGTTTCCGGTGTTATACTGGGGTAGCGGCAGTGTATAGCGGGCGAACGAAGAGCGACCATCAAAAAAGTAATATGCTCGTTTTCACTACATTCGGTATATCCACGTAGGTCGTTTCTCTGCTGTCAATTCCACTACACGACTTAATGTTCTACGCACACGCACTCATACATACAAAATATACTTACCTATAAATTCGTTTCCGTAGTGAAAAGCAATACAAAGATACACGTACACATAATACAATATGACAGTGTATTCATTTAATATTACAATAATTGTTGCTATTTAGAAAAGTTTTAAATTTTTTGAAAATATTTTTTTTTTAGTAATTTTATATCATTGTAAATTGATCAAATAGTGTTCAAAATGTGATTTATATGTATCGAAGTATTCTACATTTATAGTCTGATTTAAAAATGTATATTGCCATTTAAAAACGAAAAAAATTATAATTTTTTTACTATATTTTAGAGCTGAAATAAGTCTTATGCACCTATTTACTTATGGATCACATAATTTTGTATATATATTTAATACCAATTTATATTTTTATCTTAATAAATACGATGTATCGACTTGAATATATTATAATTTTTGAAAAATATTTTATCAATACAAAAATTTACAAGTTGAGTTATTTTTAAATCGAGTACCTACAAACAAGTATTGAAGTGTATATTATATAACAAGATTTTTTTCGGAGGGGGCTGTTCTAATAATAATTTTCTCGAAATTACATTCAATAGTTATATCAAAAGAAAGGGACATTTTATGGAAATATATTTCCACGATTGAAGACATTTCGAAAATACTGTGATTCACCGTAGTTGTTTAGAAAATATATCTCTAGGCCTCTAAAAGTGAACAATACTAATTACAAATTTTAAAATTAATTTAGTACTTTTATTAGTACCTATATTAATAATAATACAATAATCAAACTTTTGGCTCGTGGTCTTGAAATTTGCACATAAGTTATACGAGTTCAAATTATATTATTTCACTAATTATGACTTAAAATAAAGTTTTAATTATCATTATTTAGCAGCTTTGTTGAATGAATTATGTACCAATGTTTCAACTTTTATAAACTTTTCAGTTAAAAATCAAATTAAAATTTCAAATGGGATGTTTTCCAAAAAAATATAGAGCTGCTAAAACTGAACTATTTTATAATATAATAAACATTTATTTTAAATTGTTAATAATAATACATTTAATATTTAATATCTAACTATAAATTATAATATTCAGCATTTCAATTTGAATAGTAATATTCTAGTGTTATTAATCGTTAAGATACCCATTATTAAATTTTAAAAGTTTTTTTTTTATTTGACATAAACAATTTATACAATTAGCACAACATTTTAAAAGTTAAAATCACTATTATAATATAATTTAAGTTATATATATATTTTTTTATTGGTTTTAATATTTATTTATAATTTCTGATTTTTTTATTTCTTATCGTTTTTATTGCTATAGGAATATTTACATAACAATGTTTTTGTAATTTTATTGATTTAATTACACTTAAAAAAAATCAAACATTAATATCATCAAACAAATATTTTATTATTCTTTGATGCTTTGATATTTTTTTACGAAGAAATACTTAACTGTATATTTTTATTGGTGATTTTTAGTACTGGTTAGTGGTTACGTAATATTTTTTCAATCGTTTTTACTTTAATTTTTAATAAAATCGGTAGGTACTCAATATACCATTATTTTATACTTATCTAATTTATTTTTGATACATTTTTAAAGAATGGGTATTTCTTGAAGTAAAACACAGGGTTTTAAATATGTCTAAAAATCTAAGTCAAAACATTGTGAACGGAGTTTAAAAACTCTTAGAGGGAGTAGATAGATCATGTAGTGAACTATATTATAATTTTATTGGCATTAGCGGTAGAAATATTGATGACTTTCAATGTTCTCGGGGATAAGAGATAGATCATAAATTGAACCTTAACGTAATAAATAAATAACGTTTTTATATACTTATATCATCCTTCCAAATTATATTCATCATTGTTTTAAAATATAACTTCTAGTTTTAAAAAAAATACTTATTGAATTAATATATATATATATCTGTACTTGCCAAGTAAGTAAATTGAAAATTTTAAATTGACTATTGTATTTATATAGTTCTACGTACCTACCTACATTTCAAATTGATAAATTCATGAATATAAATTAATATTTAGTAAACTAATAATTACTATAATAAGTATATTATTTGATACGTAAATACGCTTAGTAAAAACTTAAAACCTAGTTATTTTCACAAGTTTTTGATACGTCTTCTTTAAATGAGATTGTACTTTTTTTGAGTACCATATCCTGTTTTTCTGCTTAACTACAAACATAACTCTTCTTGTCTCGTTTTATTACTATTATCTTCTTATAATAATTTGTGCATAGAAGAAAAAAATCTCTAAACAAAATAAATACAAAAAATGTTTTTACTGTTTAATATTGAAACCAAAGCTATAAAATACAGTTTTCTTGGAATGACCGTCGAGTGGTGATGAAAAATATTATCAGCGATAAGCATGAGACATGTATTATATTTTGTAGATAATTTATTATGAATACCAGCACGATTGCGACGTCACCCTTTACGACAACTCTTCTTTACCTGTTAGACTTCGTCTATAACTGGCCTTTATCTATAAAATATTTTTTAAATGTATGAATTATTAAAATATTTTTGGATTTCTATTTTTCTTAATTAATTAATTTAAAAAAAAAATGTTTTCTTTTTTTACTATAAAAGTTTATCTTATTCTGTGAAGGTATAGTGATTATTTTTAATTTTTATAAAAATTACGTACGTTTTTTGTACGTTTTTACGTACAAATATTTATATTTTATTATAATTATTCATTATTCGGAAAATTTAAATATTTTATATTGGAAAAGTATTTTTGGAATAGTATTTTAAAATGTATTTAAACAATTTAAAAATTCAAGAAATAATTAAAATTTAAACTATTTCAATTTATTAGAATTATAAGTTGATAAGGCTGTAAACATACATTATAATATATTATGAGTTATATTATTATTCAAATAATAAGAGGTAAAATCGCATGGGTAGGAATTCCATTATTAGTTGAATGATTTTAAATAAAAATGTTTTTTGCGTTTTAATAATATGTTCTAAAATTTAGTACTTAAATATACTGTAGTATAATATTCTGTGGCTTCTATATACGTACATATCTCTATAGGTAGTACAAAGAAATATCAGGTTTCTTGTTTTTTTCCGTTTCGTCAACCTTGTCAACGTACATTATGTTAGAAAGTTAAATCGCTTGCAACAATTGAATTTTATAATCTTATATTTTTATTGTATAAACTTTAAATATCTACTATAGTACTATATGTTTTATTATTTCATTTTTAATTTATTTATTGATTGTTCTTAGTAGATTCTATATAAAGTATAATGTATATATGCTTTAATTGTTCTTGTAATATTCAAAATCTCATTAACTACTAAGAACTTTTGAATATCAGTTTAAGGATTTATGTCTACGAACACGTACTACGATAAAAATGTCTTTGTTGTAGCTTACCATGATAAAAAAGGGGTTATAGATTGGCGGTGACAAGTGTATACTTAAAAGATATCGGTTTTCATTTTGAATTTTTGATTTGGGAAGAAAAATAATATTGTATATATATTTAATGAAAGGGTTTTGAGATGAAAATATTGTGCACCTATCAAAAACCAAGTATTATTAGGTACATTTGAATTTTTGTTTTAGAAAATTCGTTTCAATTTTTTCAAAATACTATATATAAGGCTTTTCATTTATATACTAAAGTAGGTAAATTAAATACCGTAGAATAACTTATGGTAATAAATAATAATTAAAAGCGATAACATTTTTTTTTCATTTATATTATATATATATATATATATATAAACACACACACATAAAGGTGGAGTGAAATCTAAATAATAAAAAAATAATACAATAGTACGAGTATTTGTATTGTATTACATATTTGGAATATTGCTCATTACATTTCTTAGCGATATTAAAAAAATATATTATTGTTAAATATTTGATTCGCATATTGTTTAAGTAACACGAACATTATTATTAAAATTAAATTAATTTTTAGTTTAATGTTATCATGATTTTCAATCCCTTACAAAAAGAGCCATTTTATACCATTTTTTGCCTAATACAAAGTTTTTGTTTAGGGTCAGTATTTAAATGTATTTAATGTATTTAAATTTTCCTATCTTCAGGTATGAGAATATTGTTGTTCAATCTAATTTCATAAACAATCTACATACAAAAATGCTTAAAAATTAAAAACTTATATATTGATCAATTGTTTACTGGTTTAAGTGACTGGTTATAATATATTTTATAATAATATCGGGAATTTTTTGAAAAATTATTATTTTACACATTTGATCATACAAGTATGCAGTGGCGCAACTAGGGGGGTGCAAGAAGGTCTTTAGCACCCCCAAGTTAAAATTTAGCACCCCCTGTTTTTTTATATCTAACTATTATTGTTTTAGTGAAATACTATGAATTTTTGTTTTTAAATGATAGACAATTTCCTGGTTAAATGTATAACTATTTTGGTCGTATAATATAATTCGTTATAACTTATAATTAATTCCATATTCCGATATTTCTATAATTGTTTGACAATTAACGATAAAGTATTACGGATATATTGCATACGAGCTATTTTTAGCCAATAGATTGTATCAAAATCCCTTGTATATAATATTATATAATATTTCGTACACTGCAGTGGATTGCAATATTACTGTAAACCCGCATGAATTTTATAATAACATTTTATTGGGTAAATCTTTAATCATAATACATTAATGATTAATAATTAATATCAAATCTTGTTGACCGTCAACTGTCAAGACGTCAAGTCACTAGTCAGACATTTTGTCTATTTTTTGCGTTATTCGGTTAACACGTTTACATTTATTATTATTTTAAAATCTTCAGTTTATTTAAAAAAACTACAAACGTAGACTTAGATGACCCAGGTGTGCCATGTTCGTCGGGCACGTCAAAAAATATCATAGGCGTTAATGATTTATAATTGTATAGGGTATTTTAAGTGTAAAGCTTGATGTATTAAAAGCCGAAATGATGGTTGTTAATAATTGCCTAGCACCAAACTTTACACTAGAAGATATGAAAGAGAAAAAAAAAGATTCTTTATATAAACTAATGCAAATTGCTATCACAATTCCGGTAAGCTCTGCTACATGCGAGCGAAGTTTTTCAACAATGCGACGAAAAAAAAACTGGTTAAGATCAAGCATGCTTCAGCAACGATTTACCAATTTATCTTTATTGAATATTGAAAAAGATTTATTCAATCAGATAAACACGGAAACTATTTTGAATAAATATTGCATGAAACCCAGAAAACTTATGCTGATTTAAAATGTGTAAATTATTATTTATTTAATAAGATTAAGAAGTTAAAATATTCCAATATGTTACCTATTGATATTGTAGTAAAAAAAAAGGTTAAAAAAAATTATAAATTTTGTTTATTGTTTTTGTTAAATGTTTTAATATGTGTTTTAAGTTTTGAGGTATTGATTGATGTGGGTTATGTGTAGGGGAGTGTGGGGGGCTTTGCCCCCTACGGGTTTATGATGCATTCACATATTTAGCACCCCACGTTTTAGTGGTCTAGTTGCGCCTATGCAAGTATGAATTTGAGTAATAGATGGAAATAAGTTTTCATTATCGTTGGATACTTATCATCCTAATTTTTTGATTGCACAATTTATACTGTACTAAACTATAGTAATACTATATAGGATAACACATTTATGATAGCCGTTACTTATATCTTGTTGTTTAGTATTAGTTTGAATTGTAAAAATGCTTAAATGTGAATTATTATGTAACTGATATAACTTTAATTTTGAATAATTGATTATATTTATTTATTCATATTATATCATGTATATATACTCGCAAAAAAATCGATTAGTGTATTCATTTATTATATAAATATAGCTATAATTAATAAGTTTTCACCAGGTCTTTTAAAATGTTTTGAATGCAATTAGTAAGCTCCCGTTTGATAGGGTATGGTACAAAGGTTTGCTTTACAAATTAAAACCTTATACCCCCTCCTCAACTTACTATTTGCTAATCAAGTCTTTTTTTTCCGACCGTTATTTTCAAATCAAAATTAACTCGTCATATTCGGGTATAGCTGAGATAAGTGCAGAGTTCTACAGCGTGTCTTTCCTATATTATACAATATCTACGTTGCTGATTAACCCACCTCATCTAACCTACTGAGTTTGTAGAAAATAAGGTTATTATTTCTATTCATAAAGATTATCATACTGTTTTCCTTAATCGGCTCAATCTCTAAAACTATCTTGATATAAAAATTGGCGTTCAAAGTCAACTAATCCAAATCACTACACCTTACATTCATTCTTCGCATTCCTTGTTGTCCTGTGATGTTTCTAGTTAATATTAAATTCTTAAATCTCAATCGACTGAATACTTAGGTTTAATTATTGATCATCTGTTCACTTGATCACACCACATCAAAAATTTAATGCACGTCTTCACTTACTTAAAACTCTTATGATCAATATCAAACACACTTAATTAAATACGAAATAATTAATAGCTAATATGAACCTAAGTTCTCCAGCTTTGGGTAAATGCTAAAAAAATCAATCACTAACAAAATTTAAACCTCCCAAACAAATATCCTTCGTAAAATCATCAATTTACCACTTTATGTCTCAAATCTAACATTATATACCGATCTAAAAATCTAAATCATCCATGAAAAATTAAAACCTTTTATTTAAGACTCCAGACTCTCGTCTCATATCAACCCACTCTCTCACATATAACTTTGCTAATCTCACAATTCCCGGAAATATCTTAAGAAGGCTAAAAAATAACTGGTGTTATGATCTTTTTAAGATTTAATGTTTAAATATTTAAATTAACAAAAAAAAAAAAAAATAATAATAACAAGTTAGGATGATGTTACTACTGAGTGACTTCTTCTATTATGCATATTATGTAAAATATTAATTATATTATCACATATTCTTATTGTTCTTTTGGAACAGTTTGTATATACCTTTAAATGAATAATAAAAATAATAAATAATTTTCAATAAAACTTGTCATTATTTATATAGGTAGTACGTATATGCCATAGAAGAATTACTAAATTATACTATCTAAAATAAACAAACGGAGGACAAGATCATTAATCTTGCGTATTTTCATTAGTTCTATAGGTAGAGTATGCCATGTCTAAGTACGCTTTATTTTTCTCTCTTCATTTATTTAGTAAATGGTTTAAGTTCCTGTTGTAAGATTTTTAGTTATTTTGATCTATAAAATATTTAATTATTAGGACAAATATTTAATACAGTATCTACTGATAAAATTTTTTAGTTTTTAAAGAAATACATTTTTATATTATTTTTTGAACATCACTCATAAGAGAGTGTTATCATACGTATAATATAAATTTAAATTGATTAAATAAATATTATTATTATTATTTTAAAAGGTTTTGTAGATTATATATTTTCTGTACCTAAAACTATATTATAAAATTAATTAATACCTTAAATATTTTACAATATGATTGGTAGGTAAAAATATGGTAGGTACTTAGAATATTATGCATAAAGTATAACTAATAAATAAAATTCACTTAAAAAATTTGAATAATATGATCGTTAATAATCCTGCATTTTATCATTTTATAAATAAAATAAATATTTTAATATAATGTAGGTATATAATTAAATTACAAGAATTAAAAATCTATCAAATATATATTTAATTACTTTTGTGTTTCATCTGACACTAATTGAAAACATAATAGATAATTTATTTTATATTTTTGTAAATACTTAATACCGAGGTAAATTATTTAGAAAAATTAAAGATGTAGAAAATTATTTATTTTTTTTATTGATAATATTATAAAATTAATTTAAAATAATGTAATATAAAATTTAAAATTTTTATGAGTGAAATTTAAATAAATTATATTTATGTTAATTAAAAGACTCAAACTTTTTTACACAATGTGTTTTCTGTGTATAATATATTCATATTATGTTACAATTTACGGTTAATGTTTTGTATTTTTATTTGCCTGATATTTGCATTACGTTTTGTTATTTTACTATGAAAGTCTAGTTTTTATAGAAGTTTTACATTTTTTATTATGATATGTCATATACATATTTAAAATAATGATAAGTGGTTTAAAGTAATAAATTTGGAACATATAATCTAATTCCCGTATATTGTACATTAATTTAGTGAATCATTGTTAGTAATTTTATTATTAATTCCAAGACCATTTATTTTATTAAATTTATCGTTATTTTTCTGTTAAATAGGCTAAATTTATATGCATCAAAAAAAAAAAAAAAAAATTGATAAAAATATTAGAAACAACAGGTTTTGTAATATACTTTAAAATAATTTTGGCCGTTAATAATTGGTATAGGTGTGGTGTAAACAAATTATAATGATATAGAAGCTTGCATTATTGAATGAATGAATAGTGAATCAAAATACATGATGTTTGAATATAATTTTTTATTGCAGAAATCACATGTAAATACTTCAAGTCAAAAGATAATAATTTCTATAAGTAATATCACAATACATGAACTTACTAGGGTCGTAAAAGTTCCTAAAATATTATATTATTAAGAACAATTTAAAATTGTCTTTAGGTATTTTATTATTAAAATGTGTCCATATAATATTATAATGTAAAATTTATATATATTTATATTAATCATAAAAATTTAAAACAAACAATATTGTTTTTAGGTCATGTTTATTTTAATTATATAATTTTATACTTTAAAAAGGTTATATTATATTATATTATAACAAATTATGGTAGAATATTATATTAAACAATTTTTATTTTATGTATTAAGCAAACACAAGCACAAGCGCCAAGGATGTACCAAGAAGGTGAGTCATAATTTTCCTGGGAAATGTCTTGCCTGCCATTGCCCTCTCTTTACCCCTTCACTTCTTGAGCACCCTTAAAAATAGACTGTATTAAACTGGCCTACTCTAAAATTGTGTATAAATTATGATACCTCGACCCTTAAATGTTATTAAATATTACGAAAAAAACATTAAGAAAATGTGTATTTAAATTTTTAAAACTTTGCTGTTTCTTTCTAATATTTAGTAATCCAATAATAATATTCGTCTAATTCCATGGTTTCAAATTCCCAATTTACCACTATACATTAAGGGAACTGAACTCACCGAAACCAAGGTGAATGGTTTTCTCTTTGACGTAGGTTCTACGATAAGTTGTTTTAAATTATTCTATATTTACATTGAACTTGTAGAAATATATTTTTACTTTTTTTATAGTTTATTAAATAAATATTATTTCAACGTAAAATATCTTTGAGGCTATCATTTTTAATAATAATAAAATATTTAATAAAACTGTTTAATTTTTATGATTTCCTATAAATACTGCATTCTTGAACGCATTTGGTAAAAAGTAAACATTATAAAATAATAAATAGCATTATTATTTGTCTTGTAGCTAATTTTTAAGGAATATTTCTTTATTGAATGAGTGTAAACAATAATTAAACAGATAATATTGAAATATGAGGAATAATAAAATTATAAAAAGTAAAATAAATGTTGTATATAATATTTATTGTGGAATAATAAAAACGACCAAGGGGTTAATTATATGACGACCTTGTTGGATAATTAAATATTTATTGGATATATGGGAGGAGCATAATAATTCAAACAATTAGATAATCTATTAAAAACATTATTTATTAATTAATAATTGTGGTGTAAACTTAATTATGTCTCTAAATTATATAATACAGTACATTACATTTATAAATCTTGATGAATGAGTATTGATTTTATTATTGCCTTTGATTGTTGATATAGTATAAATTTAATACTTTTTTATGTTAATAATAATTTTGATGTAAAAATTAAATAGAATTAAAATAATAACTAGTTTTATTATATGTAAATAACTGATGAATTCTTACTAATACTTTTAATGTAAATATTGTTATACAAACTAGATATGTATAGTAAGAAATAAAATTATTCATATCATAAAATTATGAAAGATTTAAATAAATTATCGAAATGTTTTATTACCATATTTTGAGTACAAAAATATCTAAATAAAAATTAATGTTTTTTTATATTATTTTTAATATGAATAATATAATATGATATGGAAAATTGCATGCGTAAAGACTATTGAATAAAGAATTATCCATCCTTATTCCTAGTTCTAAACTAGTAATCAATAATTATATTTCAATTATTGAAGTATTCATTAGTAGATCTGGTTAAAATTTTACTCTTATTTTGTAAAAAGATACAGAAACTATCTTAACCCCAATATGTTTATAGCCGATATTATACTAGATATAACCTTGAATTGAGATCTAGAGGTCTATAAGATTATTTTGTTCTATTTTTTTCTTGAGTATAATAAAATAAGAATTTTTTATGCAATATCTTTTATCCTATAAATAATAATATATGAATTCATGATTTATACTTTTCAATCTATATATTTTAATAGTAAAATATTCTCAAGAAAATTGATTTAAAACATTTTATAAATTTTTTATAGATAATAATATGGAATTTATTGTTTTTAATTCTGATAGAAAAATTAAAAAATAAATTATACATAATTATAACTATAATTATAATTATTATTATTAGTTTGAATCAATATTTTAGATTCTGAGCAGAACAATGAAAGTTCCTATGTTTTTTTTTTGTGTCTCTCATCACGTTAAATTTTGAAGGAGTAAAATTGTTTCAATCTTCAACATTGAGTGTGGTTTTTTGTTAGTAAATTTAATTTAGTTGGTATACTTTGTCAAAAGTTGAAAAATCCGTGTTTTTTCAAAATGATATTAAATATTTTGTTGATGAGTAATTGTAGAGTAATTCATAAAAGAAAAACTTCAGAGAACATTTTCACTAGAATTTTGTAGATATAATATAATTTAAAAAATATTTAATATTTTAGCTCTTTAACTGTTTGTAAACATTTAAATTTTTTTAGGCAAAAAGCTTTAATATTTAATAACAGGTTCTTCTTAAGTTTTTCTTACAGAAATTTAAAAATATTAAAAATCTAGATACACATTTTTTTATATGTGTTTGAAGTTCAAATTCCAACGAAATTGGATATTTAAACGTAATGTAATGTTTTTTGTAGTAATTTAAAAAATATTTGGGACTTTTTAACATCACTTATATAGGAATTATTATTTTCTACTGAAAAAGAAATTTTCAAAATATTTATACTAATTTTAAGCTATTTTTTTAACCGTGATATTTTTGTCGTATATCACGGTACGTCAATATATTGACTTATAAGTTAGTAATTATTATATAACAATGTATACAGCGTTTTTATCAACAATTAATTTAACTTACTGTGTTACTAATAGAATAATAAATTAATCTATGTAATAAAATTTAATGTTCACTTTTTTATGGAAAATGAATGGTTCTTTTGAACTGTTCAATTGATTCACTTGAAATTCATAGCCATTTGCCGAATCTTTGATAAAGTCGAATTCTACTTATACTACACTTAAAATGACTTCCTGGAATATCAGGTGTGTTGGAAAAACCCATAGGATTTTTCCATTTTCTTCCGTGCCCGTTATGAACAGAATTATTCGTCCAAATAGGATTATAGTGTTAACTATTTTAAAGTGTTCAGAAGCAGCTTTTCAATAATATCCTTAATTTTTTTCTTTTATAATTGATAATTTTTTGACTGTTAAAATTTTTTATTTTTATGTCTTATAATTTTATATTTTTTTTATTTGTGTGTGGTTTATTTAAATGGGAATTTTATACATGATTTTTCAAAGTGTGTGAAAGTGCTTTTAAATATGGAAAACCAATGATAAATGACACAAAATTATTATTTTTGGAAATCTTTTTTTTTTTTTGCTACTGAAGAAAAATAAACTAAACTAAAAAAAACTAGATCACAATCTGACTAAAGACCGGGTAACACCTTCTAGTAATAGTAATAACAATAAATTTAAACATATCCATAGAAAATAGAAATAGAGGCGTGTCAGATGCCACTCAGGGTTGTTTTTTGTATGCAAATATCTATAGTTAATTTAAAATATTCATTTCAGGGATTTACTCAATGTTGAAGTACAATCGAAACAGTATATACAGTAGAGCGATTTTCACGGTTTTTCATTTTTAGCTTACAAAGTTATGACTCAAACTTAAAAGTTGAGATGCTTATCATGTATATCTCTCAGTCAGAAGTATACCTTTTATTGAAATTTTCCAAACCTAAATTTTGTATAGTTTATATTGCATTGTTCAATAAACCTGTTCCTTAATACCAATTATATATTATTCATCAAAAATTATCTAACTTATTTAGTTCTATTTCACATTCTGATGTATTTTCTTTCACATACTATACGTTTTCTTTGTTTAATTTTCTTTCAATTAAAATATCTGAATAATATTTATAATGTCTTAAAGACATAAGTGATTTTTATAGCTTTTTGAAATTGTTTTTAGCATAGTTTTAAATATAGTTTCAAATGTTATAAGATTACATTATATGTGCAGTTACTTGTTATTGTGAAAAGTGTGTTGAAATCATTGTATAATTTATAGTGTTTGGCTGATATAATTTTGAGGAAGGGATTAAAATAAAAGAGTTAATTTATATTATTATAGAATTACTGTTGTGTTATATACATATATGTTTTATATATTAAATATTTTGCGTAACCTACTTCAATAATTATCGTTAGACTTTTACCTTTACAAATTCTGCGTTTAAATAAAAAAAAAAATGTTGAAATTGGTATGTAGTCAGATTGACAATTAGTTTTGGGCTGACCGTCCGATATCTGTCAATTGCCGCTTGGCCGGATAAGACCTGAGCGTTCAATTGCGAACCCCGGAGAATAATAATGCGACGATGAAACGCGATCTGCATTCCTAACAAGGTGACATTCCATGCGTCCTAATACGGAATCTAATGGTAGACTAGGATACGGCGGGCTCCACTTACACGACACATATAAACATTTATGTTTGTCTTGTAACTTCCTTTCCACCAGATTCTGATTCGGTCCATAATCAGATATTATTATGGGCAAATTAAAAAGAAATCTCGTATATTTTGAACTTTTAAATAAAAAAGTCATTTCTATTCAATTTTATAACATTATGAATATTAATGAAAAACATTACATGTTACCTTTGCTTAAATAATTATCTTAGAACATATCGAAAAATTATAAAACATCTAAGTAGCAACAAATTTATAACAATAAAACATAATGGGTAATTACTTAAAATAGTAAGCAATAATTTCGTATAATTGTTTTATTAAAATTCTGATTTCTTTAAAAGCACAATTCTTGTTATTAATATTATTATCTACAAACTTGATTTTATTAATTTATTTTTGACAGCCAGATTATGTAATATTTGTGTTACCTATTGTTGATTTTGTATTAAATTTTGTATTTTTTTCCTATTACTAAAAAACTACTCAGAGACTGAATAAATTGCGAGTTTGAAGTTGAAACAATTTTTAATTTAATTTTCTATCCAAATAATTTCTGTGGTTAAGTTTTTAAGTTTTTTTTTTAAAATACTTTTTTAGATTATTATTAATTACTCGGAATCTAAATAGATATATTTTCTTGAAATTACCAGTTTGATCATGTACTAAAAATTAACTTTTGTTTTTTTAATTAAAACTTAATTTGTTTAAAGTATTTCGAATTTTTTTTCGGTAATTTATTTTTTTAGTTTAAAATACTAAGTTCAAAATAGTAAAATATTATATAATGATACGATTTAATATCTTTAATTCTATTTATTTGATGTATATAATATAATATTATCATGACCCACGATTTATAATTCTTTGCTAATTTAAAATTATTTAAGTATAAGTTTATTTAGTCAATGTTCATTATGTTAATGAATAATTGATAAACATATTGCTGTAACGGTTTTTTTCTGTTGTCATTTTACTCGCCACCGACATTGAAATTGGGCCAAAAAAAAAAAAAAAAAACTTATAATAAAGTGATGTTATGTTAATAATGTTAAGTAAGTGTTACAATTGGTAGTCACACAAAGCTTCTCCTATTATAACTATATGCTATGCTTTAAATAATGATAAATATATAATATATATATTAATCTCAATGCACAAAATGTTTTATGTCATTGTCAGTTTTACACACACTATTTAGCAAAACTACAAATTGGACATTGTAATTGTATAATATTATGTATGAAGAAAATATAAATTATTTTAAGTTTTGATAATAACAATGGAAACTAAAATCTATAATATCTTACGTATAATTTGAAAAAAAAAAAATGAGTAGGTACAGTAAAATTATTTAATAACGCATATGGAATTTTATTTTACTGAGAAGCTTAAGGATATGTTTATCTAGCTGAACCAAAAAAACTATTTAAAGTCAAATAGAGGCATGTAAAATGCAAATATTTTGTTAAACTGTATTAAAAAAGATGAATATGTTAAAATCCTATAAATTAATTTGCTTAGATTGAATAAAAATTTAATAGGTACGAGTATAATGTGTATAAACAATTAATAAGATAAATAAATTTTCAATATTTTTCTGTATTTTTTTAATATTAATAGCTACAGTTAAAAAGAGTTATGATGGTTTTAGAATTTTCTTATAGAATATTAATCGTATTTTTAAGTTATTTTTTGGAGACGCTATAGTTAAAAATATAGTCTATCAATCGTGATACCGTGTTTTATTGAATTTAACTGAGAAGCATCACCGTGACGTATGAGTATGACTAAACGAAATCAACGGCAATTTATTATTCTTTATTAAGAGAACTATAATAATTATTCGGACATGGCTCGTCTAGTTATTTTTTATTTATTTACTCAATAAGATTGAAATAAAAGTGTATTTTAAATTATTAATTTTTTCAAGTTGATAGTTTTACGTTAAAAAATAAAAATGAAAAATAGTTAATCCATTACATTATAGTTTCATACAAATAATGCATATTTTAAATAGATATAATTATTTCTCCAAATCTTGATCATTAAGTTAAGTCATGCCTAAGTTATCCCATAAAAACAAGACTCATAACAATTATTATTTTAGTGGGAAGTGACAGTGGTATTATATTTATATTTATCTGCATATTATAGTATATCCTTAAAAACAAATTAGAAGTTTGTTTAAAAATAATTATGACATTATATTACGATTACTTCAAGTTAATTTTAATTTTATATTTTCATAAAATACTAAAATAATTAAATGTTTAACATTTTTTTCATTAATATATTTGTATTGTTCATATTTTGAAGTTGATGTACCTAAAACTTGGTAGACTTTTTGTTAGCATAATATTTTACTATTTTAATTTTAATGTAAAATACCTTTATTATTTTTTGTTATTAAGGTAAAATTAAAAATACAAATAAAACATATTTTGGCTCGATGTGGGATTTTTATTTTCCTTGTTTTAGGCATTTAGGTTACTAAACTAAAGACAGTAATAAATCTTAACTTCTATCATCTAGTCTTACTAAAAATATTTTACAAATACATTCAGGATACACTTTTAAATATTTAGTATAACTTATATTAAAACAATTTTTTTTTAAATCAATAAATTTGATAGTTAACTATTTGTACGTTAATAATAAATAGATACTTAAACTTATTTATAAATATTTAAATAAAAAAGGTATTAGATATATACTTTAATTATTTCAAGAAGTTTAGATGTCACATATTATAATATAGTTACTAGTTATTAAGATCAAGGTTAACTTCAGATATGTAAATGTTGGTTATTTGTCATTTGCTTATTTGATGAAATCTTATTATTAATTCTTAGAACCATTATAAAATATTATTTTAGAAACAAAATTTAAAATAATAAATTACAAAAATATTGGTCTTAGAAATTAAAAAACAATGATGAAATAAAAAAAAGTATTTAGTATCCTGGAAAAAAAAATTACGAATGAAAAGTATTTTTAAAATATTTTAAATACCAAAAAAATACTCGTATTTTAATATAATCTTTTAAAAAATTAACATGAATGTAGTATCATATATTAGTTATTTAATTTCTTTATAATATTATAAATAACCAATAATTGATACTTTAAATAATAATTTATAATTAATACTATATAGCAGGGGTGGGCAACTGGCGGCCCGCGAGCCTTTTTTATCTGGCCCGCACTAAATTTTCAAATTGCATTAGGTATAGGTATAGAATTTTAACCTATGTCCTATTTCATTTTATATACAAAATAATGCTATTCAAAATGTATATTTTGAATGACCTTTTTTTGCTATCTATGTTCTGGCCCGCTATATTTTAAATTTCTAAAAATTGGCCCTATAGTAACTTTGAGTTGCCCATCCCTGCTATATAGTATTAAATTAAATTAATACGTATTGATCTACTTACATTATAAGTAGACAATTATTCATTCATAACAGTTATTATTTTAACATAAAAATATATATACATTTTAAATAGGATTAAACTAATAATTTTTAATTGTACTCATGTTTATTACACCTACTAGTATTTTGCTTTCTAATATTCAAAGTATTGTTTTTAGTAGTTTTGTGAATGCATTTTAACACAGCTTGTGATTTATACTTACATGTTATTTATTATTTGTACTCTTAATATAATAAATAGCATAAATTCGTTTCATTTTAACACTATGGTAGTTGATAAATTTAATTTAAAAACTATTTTTTTTTCTTCTAAAAATTGAATGTATAATTTATATTTAACATTAGGTGAACTTCGTTAGACTAAATATTATATAATATAAAATTTAATATGTGAGACAAATATTCAGTTTTTGTTAGTAGAGATAGTAAAGTCGTTGGTATTTAGTATGTATAAATGAATGATATATATATCATTAACACACTTTTCCTAAAATCTCTAAGAATTAAATCTTTTATATTATGATAAAAACTTAAATATTTTAATTTAAAAATAATTAGTTACATTAAAATATATTTAAATTTTAAATTATTATTTATTTTATTATTTAATTAAATAATAAATATAGATTTCAGTTCTAATTCATTTTTATTTAAACTAAATACTCACAATACTGATACATACTTAAGAAATCTGATAATCATGAGCCATAATTATTATGGCTGATACTAATAACTGTAATATATTTTATTATATATTTGTGAAATTAACTTCTAGTAGTGTTTAATATTCTCGATACTTGGATATATGTGAAGCTATTATAATACAAAAACAATCAATTTTTATTTTTATTAAATATAAATTATAATTTATAAAGCCAGTATTTGTTGTATTAAATGTTTTTAAAAGTAATCACTCACTTTTTTGAAAAGTCTTAATGTTTTTTGAAATATATTTTTTTTTTTTTAGATAGTTTGAAATTATTAACAAACAATATTAAAAATATATACATCTATATAAACATTTATGAATTTTTGTTATTTTTGTATTGTTATTATTTTTTTAAATTTTTTTTTTTTTTTTGAATGACAGCAAACACTTGTATTTCAAGTTTCGAAGCAGAATAAGAATTGTAATGTGTAAAAATATAATTTCGAACAAGTAGTTTATACAATTAGTTTCACACTACTCAATCCATCAATACTTATAACTTTTAACTCGTTCAAAAATTGATTTTCATACATCAAAATACTCAAATTATTTAAAATCTAAATTCTGAACAGTGAATATAATAGTATATTCTAAACTAATCTCCCGTTATTCGTCAAATATATATCCGTAGTAATTATCTATTTTATTTTTTTAAATTATACTTCATTTTTTTTTACTTAAGAATTTTATTCGTAATAATTAACTTATCGCAAAATGTAATACGATTGATTAAATTGCATGCTCCTATAAAAATAATATGATAGGTTTAGGTGTTAACATATTAAAGTATAAATTTAATATTATTGAAATCAATTTAAAAGAAAACTGGCACCATCTACTAGTGTTTATCGGTGTGTGCTCAGACTTGTTTGTATGAATGTGTGGCAGCCGGAAGGTTACTCGTTCGTTCAACGGCAACACTACTATTATACTACACTCAAATATCATAACACCGCGTAGTATTGACCTGCGTGTTTAATTATATGAGACACGAGTGCGTTTTCTGCGTACGACCCCCGAGAGCAGTAGGAATTAACCATAACACGACCGTTGAATGTACCAAACATTCATTGATCACGGTTTTGTAGTCGCATAGCAATGGCATAATACATGTGATGGGGTTACATTAGCGGTTTTGAATAGAGTACTGTTTTAAATTGGAAATCGCGTAAGGTGCGTGGTCAGTAATTTTGGTAGCTATATATGGTTACGTACGAAGAAATACACAATTATACGTGTGTACAGCAAGGCGTGTTTAATGTGCATATTGAAATTGGAGTTAAATACGCACTATTTTTAATAAATAAAGATTTTCAACTGCGGTTAAATGACAATGTTGTGGTTTTATTTTAACAGATGAATTTATTTCGTATGTTTATTAGAATTAATTATAATTTATTATCGAGTTTTTTTTTAAAACTTTTTTTTCGGTTATAATTTTGTCTTTTAATATTTTTCCAGCACTTGTTTTATGTATTAATATGAATTAATTGATTTAATAAATTACGTAAGTTCTCATTAAAAACTTACATTATTATTTTGATTTTTGATTTTTAAGTTATAATTTTACTTGTAAACTTTTAAACAGATACTCGTGTAATTTAAGTAAGAATTAGTAATTTTAAAACCATATACTAATCTAGTTTATCAGCGCTGTTTTGTTTAAATATTGTTAAATACAGTTTTTGTACAAATTAATAACCAAAAACTCATTGCTTTGAGTGATTATATACCAATATACTGTATTACTGTAGTTTATGTTTATTTGTTTTTAACTATTGTTAACACTTCATTAGTAATTTTGACTTCATTTCAGTCAAAAATCATAAGTTCCGTTGATTTATAAAGGCAACTGTTAAGTGAATTATAAACTTATGGTGAAAGTAGCTTTGGCAAGTAATCAGATTTTAGAATGTGATATTGGTTTTGGCTTCTAAAAGATGTATACCTTTTGTATAACCAGACTAAGTAACACTCATTATAAAAACAAAGGTTACTGCTCTTTGAACTTAAGAATTACTATTTTTAAACTTGAAGTCGATATATTGCAAACAAATTTTGGATCAATTTGGAGTACACCCAGTGTTAAATCTAGTAGCTGTATTAATACAAAAACACTTAAGTAACAAAACTAATGATTAGATTATTTGTAACACAATTGACGAGTATAAAATACTAGATTTAATTAAAATCAATTATGAATTTATTTTAATTTAAAATTGCTTAACTTGGTATTTTAGTAACTCATTTGTTTAAACACTTGGAAGTAGTTGAAACAATTGATTATTTTAATTTAAGTA
Organism: Melanaphis sacchari; assembly: GCF_002803265.2. Lineage (NCBI taxonomy): Eukaryota > Metazoa > Arthropoda > Insecta > Hemiptera > Aphididae > Melanaphis > Melanaphis sacchari. The sequence goes on along the minus strand of NW_020270366.1, from coordinate 25,809,730 downwards.
TGAAAAATGAATATATGTTTAAATGTATAAATATAATGAAAATATTATGTTTATAAAATTGATCAATATATTAAATATTAAAAATATAACAGTAACTACATATATTATGCACTTCTTTACAGTGCTAACATTTTAATTAAAACTAATTAATGAATCTTAAATACCGTTAGAACTATTTACAAATTGTAAGTTTGTATTATAATGTTAATGACATAATTATCTTTTAGTACCGGGTTGTTTGTTTTTAAATCACCTGGTTTTTATCTTATTTTTAGGTGTTTTAAATATCTATCCATAATTAGGTACTTTAGAGATTTAAATTGAAAAAATGACCTTCGATAATTTTGACTTACAGTCTATTTGTAGAAGGACTTAAAATCGTGTGATTTCGGTTCGTTAAGTACTGCCAGAAACTGATGGACAAAAAGAAAGGAAGCCGCGAGACAATTGAATGGCTTTCTAAAGAGAGTTTCGAGAAAGATATGTGCCCAACATTCAATGACAGTACAACGGCCTTAGCACAAGGATGTATTGAAAAAAACCAGCTCGGTATCGATAAGTCCATTTTAGGGATTCTGAAGAAACGCAACGAGTGTTTGACGAGTTCTTCCTTCTCTACATCACTCGGTCGCTGTGCAACGGGACTCGACACGGCTACCGTTTTCCCATCAGTTTCCCACTACTACCGGGTTTGCTAGTCGTCCATTCGTTCGCGTCGCGGTCACTTGTTCGTAAATTTCGGCGTTCGTAAAGCCTAAAAATTAATTGTTTTCAAATAAAAAATATCGAGCGTTTATTTTGTTATGTTTTGTGGTGATGTTCGGTGCGATCGCTTGTGTGGCTGTCAACAATCAAAGGAGTCCTCTGCTGAAAGGTAGAATCGAACCTATAAGGTATGCCGAGTTTAAAACATATATTATGTAGTATTATTTTGTGTCAAAATTCCCATTAGCCTATGAACAATTTATAGAATTTTTTTATATTTTCGATGTTATCGTGGAAATTAGACACTAAGGATTGAATGATTAGTCTTTTATGATTTATATCGGAGTTAGGTGATTCATTAAGATATTTTTATATATTTATAAATAACTCCGATTTCATATTATACATTATTGTTTGATTATTTCGTTATTTTGGTTAATATTAAAAATTTTATTATTATAGTTTATATTATTTAAATTAGAGTTACGTTAAATTTATTATTTAATACTTAATATACCATTAAGTATTTGTTATTTTTTTTTTTGTCACTATAGATGCCACTGCTAATAGAATTGATAAAAATTGATTATTGAATTTTATATATTCAGTTTTAGAGTAATTTAAAACATTAATAACACTTGCAATATTTGTTTACCATATTGTTATAATTTATAAATTTTGTGCAATGTATAAATAAAATAAAAATATACATAAAAAAGTTATATCCAAGGTTAATTAAAGTATTCATTTACATTCTGGTATTTAAGATAAAGAAATAATTGGTTTTTAAATATGTTAGTTATTTAGATAATTAAAAATTAATCATTACGATAATAATAAAGTATGTCAAAAAAATAAAAATAAAATATATTTCAAATAAAAAGTTGATATATTCTAAGATTTATAACTATTAAGAATAACTTTATTATTAACCATGAACATTATTACTTACTTATTATTTATAAATTTCTATAAATTTATTTAATTTTGAACTCGCGTTAATGAGAATAATTTTATTTAAATTTTCAATATAAAATAATTTAATGTGATAGGTACTTATAGACAATAAAATTAAAATATATTTTACTAACATTTCCAAATAATTTAATGTGATTTAACTTATGATTGGTAGTAAAATATGAATTTATGTATTGAATATTGATTGTTACAAATGAAAAAAAATTTTGTATATCAAACATATTTAATATTTATTAAAAATTTATAAATTTAAAAATGCAATTCAAATTCATTCTAAATAAAATATTATTTTAGATTCTATTACTTAACTGGAAGAAGAGTGATACTTATTAAAATTATATTAACGTGTACCTACCATGATCTATGACCTATAAAAAAAAGTATTTTTTCTCAAGTGATTATCTTCTTTGAAACTTTTTTTACATTTATTATCCTGAAGTTTAGAGATTTTAGATATGTTTAACTGTCTTATAAAGAATACTAATACCACTCGAAATGGATAAAATATAAATATAGATCGGTAATCTAATTTTCATAAAAAAATCAAATGCAGTGATTTATATGAACGGTTAAGAGATTATATTCCATATTAGACACAATCTGGTCAACCGGAATAATACCATTTCACTGTATAAACATTTCCAAGGGAGCTATATTGAACTTAATAGAAATTTTGAAAATTGCCGTTGTTTGTTTTACATCAATGATCATAACAATCAAATTAAATGCTTTTTTCCTTTATGTTTTTTTGTTCCCCTAATTTTGTAGATTATCAACGGTTTTCCATATATGACGTACTAAAAATGCCGTTTGATATACAGCAGATTCTAAATTCGTATTTTTTATACTCTCTCAAAATTCAAATCATCCGAACAGCTAGGCATGACGGCTCAGGGGACAAATAAATAGTTACTTTTGTGCGCTATTGAAGCATTGCGACGGGTCACGGACAACGGGAAAACGATCGTTATAGAAGACACTTAAAAAAAAATTATTTCTCATACTAAAATAATTCAAAACTACCTACATAAAAGAAAGGTTGAAGAGTACACTATAGTGATTTGTTATTACATGACTGTTGAAATTTCAACGAAAAAAATATTTATTTTGGACGTAATACTTGCCAAATGCCCTGTATAAATTATGTTAATTTGTTAGTGTAGTATTATGGACATGACTGTAAACATAGTTCGATTTCAAGCCGCTATTATTGACCAAACACAAACATTAATATATGTATATTTTGTCTGTCAATATTATTTACCTATACTATTAAAAATTTATGAATAAAAAAACACTTTTTCTAATATAACATTAAATACATAAATCAAAATAATAATATACTGCTTATAAATATTATGATTTATTATATATTTCAAAAATATGAATTTAATAAACTTTTTCCAATGGTTTCATCATGAAATAAAAATAAAAATAATTTTTGTATCATTTAAATATAATATTCAATAGTTATGTTCGAATTAATGTTTGTAATAGGTGAAATAACATTATTGAGACATTTAAGTATAAGTTAAAATAAAATAAATAAGATAATAAACTCAGGAGTAAGTTTCAGTTATAAACTACTATAACAGACAAATAAAAACATAGAATAAAATTGATTTTTATTATTATGGTACAAATTGTGTACCTACTTTGAAAATAAATACACAATTTTATGAAAAAAAAAAAAAAAAATTAAATTATTATTACTAAGTTTAGATTATTGTATGTAAAAAATAATGGTTAATGGTTTCATAATGATTTTTTTCAATTGTAATGCTTTTTAAAGTAGTTTAAATGCTTTAAAAGTTATGTTTGACTTAATCTTTTAATTAAAAACTTACTGGTGGTTATTAATTATTATATATATAATTTAATTCAAATTACATCATAACTGCTTCTATGAGTCCATCAAACATACTTCATATTTTAAATAATACCTCAATGTAATAATTATTTGAGATTATTATAATTACATAGTAATGTGGAATGTAAACTTAATAACACAATACAATTGTCATACATAGTTATGAATATTTATTATTGATTTTTATTTATAAATATTGGATAATTTGCATAATATGACTACAATATTATTTATTAGGTTCCATGTGTATTTCTTTTACAACTTTAACATAATTCAAAGTAGAATTAAAAATGTATGAAATACATATGAAGTATATAATGTTTCTATTATCTATAAATAATCTATTCATTTATACATATAATCTATGATAATTTAAACTTATTAGAGATTATTATGAGTTTTTATATATCCATAATTTCACTTTAGTATAAATATTGTGTATTTACAAAAATACAAGTTCAATAGTAAATTGTTATGGTTAAATTCCAAAATTTTATAATTTATTTAAATTAAATATGATTGTTGTTGATAATTAAACAAAAATAAATTTATTTAAAAATAAGTTTAGTAACACTCCCATAAAATATTTGTACAATGTTTAAATTTTATTTAGAAGTCTTCTGATTATATTTCCCAGCTGAACGTATAAACAACATATCATTTGAATATTTAAAAATTGTTTTTTTGTGTTTTTTTTTTGGATTTCCGTTATACGAAGTTTATATTCTATAGAAGTATATTTTTTTTTATTATTTTAAAAATACATGTCATAGGTAACTTCAAACTTTGGAAGTTGTCAACCGCATTGTTATATAAATATTCTAGGTTTTTATATGTCATGATGGTCAACAATCTGCAACATTGCGTCCCATAAATAGCATCTAATAATTTAAACGTGTGCTTCTGATCATCAGTTTTTTTTTAAGTCATTATTTTTGAACATACAACGATTGTATAGTGACGGGAAGTTGTCTAAACATAGTGACAAACGACATACGGACATAAAACTGTGCACATGTATACCGTGCATACGTGTACAATAAGTGTGTCTATGTACTACGAGTATGTATTATATATATATTAATATTATTTTACCGCTAGTTCCGGTCTGTTGGTATGTGTTGACGCTTGTACGCAGGAAAATAAAACTGATATTGTTATAATAACTGTCGAGTAAAAATATAGGAGGTAAATGAAAATGACTTTTACAAAAATGTGTTTTATAGTTAGTAGTACAGTCCATTTAAAATATTATATTTACTTCAGATATTAAACAAAGTTAATTTTTTTTAGTACAGTATACTGCATAGATAGTATTATATTGCTTAAAATTAATAAACACATCATTAAACATCTTTTAGAGTTATATTTTAGGCTTCTATTTATCTCAGACATTAAAACATGTATGACTTTTAAACTATATTATTGGTTCTTAAAAATAATATTGGAGATAATAAAATATTCAAATGTGTTATAAAACTTCAGTATCTATCAGACTATTACTTTATTTTAGAAATAATAAACATTTTTTTACTTTTTTAATTTATTGATAGAGATTATTTTTTTGGTAAGTTTTAGTAGTATATAATTAATTAAGTTCAAAAAGTTTCATGAAGCATCTACCTATGTATTAAACACAGAAAGTACATACTTAAAAAATGTGAGAAAAAATTGTCAATGATGAGTAAGAAAAAAGCAATAAATAAAAAGAAAAAAAATGATACAGAAATATGTAACTATAAGCTTATCTAATTTAAAAAAAATCTAATCGATTTCCACTCCAAAAATCAAAATTATTAGAATGATATGTATAATAATAATAATATTTATTAAAGGTATGATAAAATTCTAATTTATGAATGTATAATAATTTTATATATTATAATTTATAATATATTATATTATATAGTACATGTATAATGTGTTACATTAATAAAAATTCAAAAACGTGCTAAGTAGAAATATAAATGAACAATGGAATAACTGATTAAAATAAAATTAATAATCATGTAATAATTTAAAAAATAATTATTTAACTAATTCAGGGTTATATTAAATAGGTTACTGATAGTTATTGATAGATTTTCTAATTTACATTTAAACAGTAGTGAGATAATACGATATATAGTTTGTATTTATATTAACTTTTAAAATTAATTAAATTTACTTTAAAGTTTATTCATTCTTAGCTCAGGAAAATTAATTAAATTATGTAGTAGTTTAAAGGGTAGGTTAACATTTTAAATCTTTTATTTATTGAAACTATTAAAAAAAAAATACTAATATTATTATATTCTGAATTGAGGACGTTTTTCAAATTTATATTTAAAAGATAAATATCTTACAAAATATTTTGGACACTAGATAAACTCTAAGTTTAAAAAGCGTAATCAATATGGAAACATATTAAATAATAATAATATAATATGTTGACTGCTGAACTATCATTACAATTATTACACATAAGTTATTCTCAGATGCATTAAAGATTTACTACAAATATTATATACATGATTGCTGAAAGATAGTTTTATGTCCGATACATTTCCTGTTCTTAATTAATATTTATACGTACAAGAATTGTATTACAAACAGCGTAATTGAAATAAGGAGTTTATTTTTTTTAAAAGAATACGATATAATGGAGCATTTATCTACATTTAACGATATTCATTGTTGCACTATTTATACAAAGTATTTAAATCAGCTTGAAGTTCCAATTAATTTTTAATACATTCAATTGTTTTCAATATTTTTATGTTATCAGCGAATAACACATTTCAAGTAGGTAATTTAGAATTGTACTGATATTATTAATGAATAAGGAAAAAAGTAAAGGAGATACGTGATAACTTTAGGGCACAGCAGATAATACATTAATTAAATCAGCTGATATAAAATGTTTGTATTTTATAACTTAGACAGGATTGGTTAGATTAGGTTTAAGACTTATTATAGTAAAAAAAGCTTTTTATTATATGTATCAAAGGGTTATTAAAGCAAATTTAAATCAAATTTTAGTTTACAATATTTAGGCGTGTTACTTTTTAAAATAATTTTATTATTACTGTTATTGTTTTTTTGTTATTATTGTTACAATAATAGACCTTTTATCTAAATAAAAATTAACTAGTTTTAATTTAAATACTCAGTTTCATTGATTTTGAAGTAGGTAGTTCACGAAAATGTTTATCACTATTCTTATGAATTGTAAAGGACGTGTCATATACTTTATCAGCTGGATGGAAAATAAAAAAGGAATTTTACTCTTGTTATCAGTGCATTAGTGTTAATGAAATAATCTCAACAATGGTTTTTTGGAAAGGATGTAGTATACTATACTCATATAAAAACGTGTAAGAGACAGCAGAAAAAGAGTGAAAAGAAACCGTGGTAAAGCATTTGGAACAATAGTTTTTGGGTATAATAAATTATGGTAAAAAATAAATTTTCTTGCAAAAGTTAAAAAAGAGGCCTTTCTTTTTGCTATGGACATAATATTATCCAGAAGGTTTTGCTTTGTTTTGTGAGATTGTGTTTCGCCGTTACTGGTCGACATGGCAACGTTATATAGCACTGTCGATCATTTACCGTCGACGTCCTTGAGTGTGATCAATTAAGTTTGTACGTAAGCATAAAGGTCTCAATTGGTTTACACATTTCCCATTTTCTCATACATGAGTTGTAAAAATGTAAAAATACGTAAAATTTTCTAAATTAGACAATAAATTAATAATTTAAAAGTAACACATTTGTAATATATTTTTCTCATCTCGATAATTTGATGTTAATGGAGTTATATGATATTTTTTAAAGAATATTTTCTAGATACGATTGCGTAAAAATAAAATAAAAAAATATTAAATTTTATTTGTATATTTAATGTACATAATAATTAACAGTAATTGTATTAAATATTACTGTGGTATTATTTTCAATAAGTACTCTTGTATAAAATTATTGAAATTTTATACAGTTTATAAAATTCAAATTTTAGTAATATTACTTAAATTGTTTATTATATAAAATATGTGAGATTTTCCATCATAATGACGTAATATTTTACTTTAATGTAAATGTTATAGATATTTTGTTAATTGTTATTTATTATATGTTTATTGTTGTCACATAAGTTTAAATAAATCGATTTTAATGAAAAAAAAATATATGAAATATACAACTCTACAAATTCTAGTGCTCGAAAATTAAAACCTTTCATAGTTGTTCTTTTAATAAATTGTATTTTTAAAAATTCACAATCAATAAGATAAATACTTCGCAAAAAGAAATTAAAACCTAACAACCTTTTTGTTTATTATTGTCTACTCAAGTGGTTAAGTCTTTTAGATGATTTGTTTAATAAAACTATAAAATATTTATGAAGTAATTCATGTAACAAATCTAGTTCAGCATTTATCTTATATCGCTGTTAAATAAAAGTAGAAAATATTGTAAATGTACTTATTCATTCAAATGGATATTTCAGTAGGTACTTGTAAATAGGTATGCAGTACTCCATTAGCGTAAAATTGGTTGCTTAATACACGTCCTTTGCTATTTTTTTTTTATGTTATAGTATCTATAATCAACAACATATTAAATAAAACAATTATATGTTACTCGCGTGGACTTTTATTTCCGTGGGTTTTTTTCTGGGATATGATTATTTTTTTGGATTCTTTTTTTCGACAGATTATTTTTGGGGGTTTTACTTCCGTGGTTTTTTATCTGCCTTCTATCATTCTATCAATCCTGTTATTGTATTCCATAAAATTAATTTAAAAAAAAATACATTAAAATTAAATATATACAGAGTGATTCTTTTATCAAACAACACTCATTATTTCAAAATATTTTAATGTTTTTAAAACTATTTTTTTTTATATACATAATTTATAATCGAAATGAAACAATAATCAAAACAATAAAAATTTATATTAAAATATTTATAGTTTGGTGAATAGATGGTGTAATATAGGGAAACCTGCAAAATGTTATTCTTGTACTTCGCTCCTCTATATTTTAAATATTCATAAGTCATAAATTACTCGTCCAAATTTCGATTTTAACGTACTTAAATATCTTGAAAAACATTCAACTTTAGAATATCATTCAAAAAAGTAAAAACTTAAAAAATAATAATGATAAAATATATTAATTTTTTTTTTTAATGTTGTTTATTTTTTTCTGGAAATTATATGTAATAATATTTTTAAAAAAGTTAAAAGATTATAAAATAATGAGTGTTGTCGATGAAACAATCACTTAGTAAATAAATATTTCATTTTATATATAGTTTTTTAGGAATATCTCAGTTAAACTATTCTATCAAATTAAAAGATTGATTTGTAATATTATATTATTTGATCCAGAATTCAATTTATTAAAATTAAGTGATACGTTTACTGAAAATGCAATACTATTTTGAATGTATGGTTTTCTCCCCATACTATAAATAAAATTGTAACATTTATTTTAAATAGTTATAGCAAAATATTAAATTTTCTTCTTTATAAGTTCTTTATTTTTTCCCTTGAAAGTATTGATTCATATTAAATAAATAAATTAACCTATACTGATTTTAAAGTTTTTTATAGTTTGTATAAAATCAATTATTATTCAATATTTTTGCTTAAATCTTTGTAAATATTTAATTTGTCAATAAATATAATTAAAACTTATATTTGATTGGTTTATTATTTCAATTAAATTAAAACGAATAACGATGTACGCAGTAAACAATATAAAACTATAAAAATTTTTGACTTTTGGGTACATGTTGTTATAAAAAAAAAATTCAAAGCTCTTTTAATTGAAAATTCTCGATATTAATGAAAGAATACATTTCAAGTCAGCATGGATTATTGATTTTTAAAATTTACATAAATTTAGTCGTATTTATAATTTATTTTTAATTTTTGGCTTATAAATAACAGACTTTTCAAGAGTTGCATCTCTATTTTTATAGTTATGTCAATCTCTTTTTTGTGAATTAGATTACATTAAAAACAATTGAAATCATTTCTTTTGAATCTTTTTTATGAAAACGCTATTTTATTTTAATATTTAAAATAAATATTTTTTAACATTTTTACAAATCAGAATTTCATTTAATATGTATTTATAGTTAGTGTATAAGACGAATGTAAGCAATGAATGCAAAAAAAAAATTTACACATTGCCATAAGTTATTTTTTAAATTATCCAAGAAAAAAACTATTATATAATTCTTCTTTTCGTTTGTTATGAATTATAATAGTGTAACTTCTAAACGACTGGACAATTTTTAATACATTTTATATTAATATAGTATTTTCAAGGATTGGAGAGTACTCATAGCTTATTTTTTTAACTACAGGTTGTTATAGAGTAGCTCATATATAAATTGGGTTTGGCTCACGAAAATCTAATATTATTTTGTTAATTTGAATGGTTTTAATTTTATGATTTACAATAAAATTATGACTTGCTTTCTTAATTTTAGATATACTTTTTTTATAAATATAATATACTAACGAATACCAAATTAATAATTTTAGATTTAGATCAGCTTATAAGCATTCGTTGGATCTGTCTCAATTTTGTTAGCGTTTACATAAAAAAAATTCCAGAATTAATAAATGAAAAATCTTAAATTTATTCATTGTAATTTCAGTGTTTGTATTTTATATTTCATCTGAAGTAAAAAAAAAAAAAAAACTATAGTTAGATAAATTAATTTTAACCCGGTTGGAATCCTGTAATATAGATATAAGTGCTATGTATATTATTATAGAGTTTTCAAAGGTTAGGTTTATTACATAGGTAAATTCTACACCCTACTCTCATAAAAGTTGATCTCTTTGAGATTTTCGTTCAGATTTAATTTAAATAATATTTTTCATAATTTTTCAAGTTTTTCTTTTTTTGAACAATAACTTACATTTATATCATTTAAGAAGCAGAATATTTTTTTGAGTATCTTAATACAAAAAACAAATTTCTGACGAGCAGAATTAATTAGTTACATGTTAAATGTATTTAAAGTTTTGTTAAGCAGAGTAAAGTGACACAATGGCATAGTTTACTTCAAAAAATGAACATGTTTGCTGTCATTTAAAAAAGTACACAAATTAAAATATAAGAAATAATAATGATAAATAATACAATTTTTTTTTCCAAAATGTTATTTAGCAATTTTATTAAATTAAGTGTGTAAAAATAATATTAAAAAAATGTTAAGACTTCGAAATAATTTATGTAGACATTTAAATGAATCACTTTTTATTTTATAATTTATAATTATTATGTCTAATTATAATGTTATCATAGATGTGATGAATTTATATATGCATAAAGGATAATTGTAGGTAGTTGTCAAATAATAAAATTGAATTATAGGTATAATTATCAAATCACATTCATATTAATAAATAGGTACGTAGTACATAATTTCGTATAAAAAAAAAACTTCTGTGTGTCAAAAATCGTGTCTATCGATTATAAATAATATATCACTATAATACACGCTCGTTATATTCGTAGACCTTATACCTTAAGGTCTATGGTTATATTCGAAAAAGTGGATTGTATATTTCTTACATGGAAGTATATAGCTCATCGATTTAACTTCTAACAGTGTACCCACTTGGCAGCGACGGACAATCGTATCGGCCAATAGAGCGCCAATATCACAGTTACTTCAGAATTTTAAAGACCGTTAACAAAAATTATCGGAGTGTCTTGCATCCGCATAATATGAACAACAATGTTAACTGTGCAAAAAAAAACCTAAATGTGTTGTATGAAATTACAAATTTAAATCTAATAGGATTGTTATAACTCGTGAAAAAATTAATATTCGATATAATAACCGTTATTATATTTTCACTCTACTTAGTATCGTCTACTGCATTAATGATAATAACAAGTCAATCGGTTCTGAAATGTTATTTTCTCATGATTATTACAACTCTATAATCCGTCAAATCTTTGTGTTCATCGTTTAAATGTCATACCATGAACGGTTAGGTTAAAATACCGCAGATGGTTAAATTCACCCGCAATTCTCCTCGGAAAATCGCCGTCACAGTTCTTCCGATATCGCTACGCGAGAGAAATATGTGTATATAATGGTAGACGCGTTTTCCCCTCTGACGATGACGCTAAAGCTCTGGTTACCATGGCGACCGGATGAGCTGTTCCGCTGCCACTACCGCGGTAGTCTTTGTGAGAAACGCGGCGAAAACGTTATTTGCACCCCTAATTGATGCCGACGCAATGAATAGTTTCAACAGTAGTTGTTGACGAGACGCGAGTCGAAGCGATATCGAATTTAAACTCCGTATAAAATATAATTAAAACAAACATATACTTATAAATAATACTATATGACGTGTTGATATTTGCACGCGGTCGTGGTTTTTTTCACCCCCTCGTTCCTCTCTACGTTTATTTTGTTACGGTTGGAATGCGTATGCTGCGTGATTTTATACGACTTCGTTGTCTGCGGAATGCTTTTTGACTGTAAGTCTTCTGTGGGTACACACACTACAGACATACACGAAAGAGAGAGTTAGAAGAGAGAGAGAGAGGGGAGACGACGCGTATGTGCTGTAACCATACAGTTCTAAAATTCCCGGCAAACTAAAATACCTACCATGTATAATATTATAATAATATAATAATATGATACCTCCAAGGCACCACAAATAATTAATTCTCTCTCGCACTCTCCGTGAATATAAATACCTTTAGTGGTTATATAGTGCGTGTGTGCGTGTGTGTGTATGTGTATAGTACTCGTGTGACATACGAAAATCAAATAACGCATTCGAGCGACAAAATATCGAAATATGAAACGATAATCCTTAATCCACGTGTTGGTTTGCTTACTTTCTTGCGCAGTGTTACAACACAAATCAGTCCCTGAGATTTGTTTGGTCTAACTCGTTTTTAAGTTTTGAACGTGTACGGTATGGACATCATCACCTATTCGAATATGATATACATAATAGTAACTATAATATACCTTTCAATGATTTAAATTATTAAGTTAATAGTTAAGATAATTTTTTACAGTCAAATTTGTTATTACATTTATACATTTGTCATAAAAATTGTTTCATTATTTTTATTTACGTACCAATTATGCCTAGAAAGTATTGTGAAAAGTATGTTAACGCTAGTTTTGAAATTCATAATAATCGTATATTATATTATTTTAAGTATTATATTTTACATTTCTAAATACACATAAGCTATTGAGTTATATTTTAATTATTTATGGAAATAATTTGTATTTTAAAATTCAAGTGTTAAAATTATAAATTAGATTGGACTTAAAGGTTTCTTTTTATGCAGTATAAATTATAATATACATCAAATAAACATACAGCTGAGTAATTATTAAGTGTGTTTGCTGTAGTTGTGACAGATAATTTAAACACCATAAATTAATTTAATTGATCTTTCTGTATTATCTTTAAAATTAAGTTAAATATCCAACAACATAAAAACAACAACATTAGATTCAATAAATTCATAAAAAACTAAACCACCATAACTTTAGACGATTGAAAAAAGTCCAACTGCTGTCAAAATATTTTCTTTTTATAATAATAATTACCATAACAAATGAATACGTCGTTACCAATAGGTTTTCGCTTTATTTGACTGTGCCAATTTTTTTGGTTTAGACCATGCCTGCTCACTACCGTCGCTACTCATACTCATTATTCCAGTAACTACTGCAGTATGGTTAATAAAACGAAATATTTAGATCATCTGGAAACGAACCAATTATTTTTTTACTGCCGAGGAGAAAGATTGAAAAAAATAGCAACTAGTGGTAATAAATTATTATTAAGCAGTAGACGGATAAACTGACCGTAAATAAAGGCCTGTGTGGAAATTGGCGCCTTGTCTGAAAAAATTAAAAAACAAACAGAAATAATAATAACGAAAGGTCTATTTGGCAAAGATCCATCGGATCTCCAGATCGGAATATATTTTGGTTTTAAACGTGACGCAATTTTAAATACCCCATTAAAAATTAAATTAAAACTACTAACAAATGGCATATATTCATCGATTTAAATAAGAGTTTGACGTTAAACAACAATAATTAAGATTGTTTTATGGTTAGTTAGACTCAACGATATTAGAGTGAAATGTACCTTTATATTGTTGGACTTTTGGTTCACCGTGAAAAAGATTTCCACTCAATTTGCTGACTAAAACAAAACACCAAAATTAAAGCTTTACTTATAATGTAGAATTCTAGACATTTGTAATCAAAAGTGCATTGAATAAATTTTGTTTTAAAACTTATTACATCATTAACATTTTTTAAACAAATTATATGGTGTTTTAATTTAAAAACTGTTAAATAATTTACTTGGTTTTCAGTTTTGAATAACTAACATGTTCATTTGTTTATGGAAATCTTTTGTGTTGATATAGTTTTTAAAATTAATTAAAATACACACGATTTTTTTTCTGTTAATATAATAATATACGTATATCCTATATTGTTTTTAATATTTAATTAAATGGTACCACTGATTGAATTATTCGTTGATTATCAAAATCATAATTATTATTAAATTAATAATAATTTTGTTTACAAATTCCCGTTTTACCCTAATTTTTTTGTTTTTTTTTGTTTTTTGTTTTACCCAGTTATTAAGAAAAGCACTGGAAAATATTTAATTTTAACCTCCAAAAGTACCAACTAGATTTACTTTTCTACCAAAAAAGACATTATTGAAGTTAAAAATTAAATTATTTTTCTACTTTAAAAAGTGTCTTTGAATATTAAAAAATCACATTTATCATTATAAAATCAATATATTGTTCCGCTTAAAATCTATAGTTAAATTAGTGTTACTTGGATTCTGTAATAGTTTAGTTTTGCGTTTTAGAGGTATTACATTTTGCATAGGTCATATTTAGGGTAAAGTACGTATGTTAAAATTGAATAGGAGTAGTGTATTTTTAAACTTAATACTGATGTATCCTAAGACATGTACGCGTTATGGAATAATGCTATTTTTTTTTTGTAGAATAAATTATAATATATATATATATATATATTAGATACTAAGTATAGCAATAAGAGTATTAAATATGAATTTTATAGTTATGTGGTTTTTACTTTTACGTCTGGTTAAAAAACGTCTACTAGAAAAAATATTCTGATTACAACTAAAATGAAGGTTTTTTGTTGCAAATTAGATTTAGTTAATACTTTTTAAAATAATCGGGAAAATATAAAACAAAACATGATAATTTGTTAAAATTTTAAAATTATTATTAAAATAATTGTTTGGCAACCTTGGGTACTAAAAATTATGCAGTCTTCACTCATTAACGTTTTTCATTGAATTAAAATTCAACACATCCATTATAATGCTTAATCAATGACGAGGTACAACTGACTCCTACACTGTACAGCAGAACGATTACCTACTTTCCCTCTTTTTCTTTTGCAATTGTCTTGAAAAATAATAGGAATTTTTCAATTTTGACATGTCAATCGAGATTTTATACGATGTACATCGTTTATAATAAAGTGACAATAATAGTCACCCCGGCACTATGTTTAATATTATCGCAGTAGGATTGTACGTGAGTAACATACTAACATTATATATAATAAATCGCATGTATTAATTTTATTATGTGTTTATTATATTATTATATTCCATACAAGTCTGATACATAAAATGTTTACTTGTTACTAATATTTAGAGAAAGTTAAATAAATTATACAATTGTTCGTTTAATTTGACATGGTGTAACAATGTTTTATTATACAAATCCGGATGGTGATAAAACGGAACACGGGGTAACAATAATTATTCAGGAGGAAGAAGAAGATATATAGTATCATATGTAATCTTATAAACGTTGGCATAAATGATCAGCCAAAGAACATAAAAGCTATTATTCGTATTTAATAACTTTGACTGCGGAAAAAACGATTAAATATTATCCGAAAGGAAAATAGGCTCTTTATATACAGCTCAACGTGAAATAATTTTCAAATTAACTATATATTAGATATTATAATGCAATAAAAAAAAAAAACATGACTCTGCGCATTAATGGGAAATTACATTAATGCACTTATATAAAATTTATTGTAGGTACAACGGTTTTTGTAAGATAAATTTGTCGATTTTATTTAATATCGAAATATTATAATTTAAAAAAAAATCTTTAATATTTTTTTTTTTGTAAATTTATTGAGTTATATGAGTTATATGACTTGTAGCCGAAAGCATTATATTTTTGGAATCGTGATCATTAGTAGTCGAATTTAAATTCTCTTAAAATCCTTTAAATATCATTATTTTATGTCATTAAAAATATAAGCAATATATTTTTTTTAAATGTCAGATATATGATGTTTTATGTTCTTAAAAACGCAAAATACGTATTCTATAAATATTTTTTAAAAAAAAAATTATTAAAGTAGTTCAATTTAAATATATTTAATTAATTTGGTTTAAAATAAAAGTTTAAATTTATCTTATTGCTTTTTTTTAATTATAAAAATTAATCAGTGCATAAATAGTACATAAAAATGATATGCAATATAATAATAAATTATAAATTATTTTATTTGAAAAATATTTACAAAACTAAAAATATTGTTTTTATTCACAAATATTCTCTATTATTCTCCAACAAATTGAATATTCTCTAATCCTTAAAATATGCTTTTTTATGAAAAATAAAATTGTTTCTACGAATCCCGTGATTTATGAATCGTTAATATCTTAATCTCATTTAACTGCATACACTAAAAACAAATATATAAAATCATAAAAATCCGATCTATAGTGATCAACTACATATTATAATATTAGATATTGTTAATTTATAAAATAATTATATTTAAAGAAATATTGAAACTAAAGAAGACATCAAATGTGTATGATATTTACGCTGATTCGTAAATTAATTTATATACGTATATCTCACGAAGATCCGAATTTTTATATTATATTGTAATGTATCTATCGACGAGCTTATGTGTAGATCTCTACCTAGACGTCTATACTCAATTATTATTTTTACCCTTTTTCTTCCGATTAGGTTAGCCTATATTATAGACGTATAATACGTCGTCGGCACTCTTGCAGATGTGTCTGTACTACGTATATTATGATATTCACATGTTGGCGGCCATCTCCTCTCGTGCATAACGACATTTTAATAATAATTTTCAAAGGTAAATTGCACACATTTGCATAGTAATGTCACCATAGTGCGTGCGATCAATAAAACGTTGTTGTGCATCGCTTTAAAGTTTTTCCTCGAGCTTAAACAACAGGGTCGACTACACGGTTGGCACTTATCTAATATGATGCATATGACAAAATACGTAATACACGTAATCATAATATATATTATAATTAAAATTTTTATATGATTTTTTTTCTGCATTTTTGAACTCTCTCTGAAAACGCATACTCAATATTGTCTCATAATAATACTAGCAAAATGGCATTAAATATTAATCGACGATCTTGAACCTCAATTGACCAAAATCGTTGTTAGTATTTACGCGATTTCGAAACTTTTGTTAAACAGCGATTGTGAAACCCGCAAACGATTCCGGTTTTGAATTATACACCATAATAATAAGCAAATTACATAACAAAATTGTTAACTAGTTTTTTTATGATTACTACGATATAGAGGTATGTAAATTATACAATTTACAGTAGGTAGTAAAAAATAAAACAAAATAAAATAAAAAAATACTCCTTATGTTTATTTAACATACGACGCTATAGGTATTATTCATTTGGCAGAAAAGTCGAAATGAAAATGTTTTTTGACAAACGTATATTTTCTAAAATGTACGTGCTTTGAGTTGACTATTTAAAAGTATTATCTTGTCAACACGTTTGATGTCAAACATTTAATTAAAATTTTTGTCAGCACGTCATTGCGATAATTTATTATAACACTTCTAATTACACATTTAATATTTCTGAAAATATCAATAAGACTGTTTAAATCAAGAGTCGAGGCGCGTTATGTTTGTACTTTTGTTTATCATAATTTAAAATAATGCATGGAAAATCCTTGGTCTTTCTATAATATTCATAAAAACATATTTATATTATATTCAATGTACATTATATAGGTACTGATTCTATATAATTTATAGTTCGTATTAAAAAAAAAATATATTATATATTAATTATTAACGTAACTATGTTATATTTAATGAAAACAGTGATTTAATTAGTTAATAGTTCGATATTATTTATACGTATATAAAAGAAAATATTGTGAAAATAATGTAATTCAATTTTAAATTAATAATTAATATTAATCTACATTTTGGTGTATAATAATTGTAGAGGATAATGCGTTTGTCTATCATTATAATAATAGGTACTTTTATATTTTTCGTTTTTCCTTGATTAATATTATTATACGTTGTCTACAATTTGTTGTTATCTCCTTCTATATTTATCCAAACTTATACTTCAAATATACATTATAATTTTCTCTGACCTATTTACTAAATAAATAAGTTACAACAGTTATAACTGTTCTGCTATCTGAGACGTTAACTCGATGTTTTGACTCTTAGTACTAAATTATGAAACACCGACCAAACTTAAGTTATGGACTTATAGCCGGGCATTGCTAAGTAAACAAAGTTAATAGTTTTTATTTACAATAAAATTAAACATTAGTGTTTATTTTGTTAAATTATATACGTTTTATTTAAACTTGTTATTAATGTTTAACTACGACTTTCAAAAAATTATCTCATAAAAACCCTATAAAATATGTATATTGTATAAAAATAATATAGAACAGTAGAATGCATATATTAAAATTAAACGTACATTATTATCAGTCAACTTTTTAAACAGCCAAGTAAATTGGATAACCCAGTTATTAATTTAAAGTAAATACACATAATTGCATTGAACTTCTAGAGTGATCACTCGGATTCGTGAATGTTTCACCGAAATTAAACAAGACGACGGTTATAAATGCATTATACAACTACACATTAATATATAATATTCAAATGATATAATACACCGTTAAGTTCATATTATATACCCATACAATATTTGAATATTATACTACACTACGCCATAGTATACGTATAGTTTTGATCCATATAATAGTAATATATTTCGTGCGCGCATTCTGTAACAATTTAGGTACTATTCGAAGGCGTGCAGAATTCTGAAAGGAAATTGAAATTTCTAACCAAAACTCAATAGTAGAATGTAATTATTTTAATTTGATTTTTCTTTTCGTTTTTACAGTCACGTCACACAAACGGCTTCTTGGTTACCGCCTGTAGAAGCGTGGCCCAAAGATCCTGGTGCCAAATCTTTGCCGTACGGCTGGGAGCAGGCGCTAGACAGCGATGGAAGACCTTATTTTATCAAGTGAGCATTACAACCCACGTACTATATTATTATAGCGAAACATTTGTCCGTTGTTGGCCAAAATTCCCGACTATAATAATAATACTTATGTTAGATATATATAGCTCCGGAAGTCCGCACTATGGACGAAAAAGGTGATTCAATCGCAAACCCATCAAATGAACAAATGTAAACAATACTCATAAGCGCTAAAAAAAATATTACCTTTTTTAACAACCCACGAGCGTAAAAATAAATTATCGTTGACCTGTTATTACAAGCCGGATAGGTAACAAGTATGAAAAAACTCTTTTCATTGGGCAGGATTTTTTGGGGCTATACTGTATTGTATAATATCAGTCCTTTACTCCTTTGACCCTCCAGATATATAATACTGTAATTAAATCCCAGACTCCAAGTCTGTATTCTCCTTTTAATTTAGTAGATACAGACTGATTATGGGCAACGAACTTCACGTTTCGTGCACAGTGAAGTTAATCATATTTTTTTTTTTTTTTAAATCATGTTTTGAAATAATATTTTATGTGATTAAATACGATAAAAATTGATAAGAAATTTTATTGACAACTCAATCACTCGAAAATTTTTTCAGCTGGTTAAACAATCTTAATAGTTACTGAACCGAATAAACCGAAACTTAGTGAAACTTTTTTAGTGACCATTTTATTTAATATATATAAACAAAATCCTTGCGTCTACTCATCTACTACTAATCGTTTTTTATCTGTTCAAAGCGTATACAAAATAATATACACATTGTAAATGTTAAACTAAACGAAAGCACATCGAAAATAATAAACTGCAATCAATCTGCTACAGCGTTCATAAATCATGAGGTCATTTAAACGGTTCGATAATAATTAGTGACCGAAATTTATCTTCCAGCGAAAAGTCGACAGTGTAATTTTTTTTTTTTATTCTAATTCCTATTCATATTATTATTATAGTATAAAATAAAAATCGTTACGGAATAATTGCTACGCATCGAACGCGTTAATTTTGCGTATAAACTATAAATATCGTTGAAAACAATGTATACGCTTTGCTCGATATATTATTATTTATTATTATATTATAATATGTATATATATATATATATGGTATCGCTGTCCTAAATTATTACGAGGTCGTGCCCTAATAAAATCAATAAAAAGTACATGTATAAAAAAAAAATAAATAATTTTTCACCGACAAAAAATAGTAACGATCGTTTCATATTTAAATTTTTTTATAAATAATCATATTTTATTAGGTTTCTTACCAACAATTGTGCATTTTTGCATAGTTTATTTATAGTATTATATAGAATATTATTGTTATAATATTTATGATGCGTATTATATTATTAATATCTAATGTTTTAACTTACCTATACATATTATTTCCATATTATTTATCAATTCTATTATAAATTATAATATTAAAATTAAAAACTCAACTAATAATGTCAATACATTAAAAGTGTATTGATCATGTACAATTCTTTGATAATAATATTATATTTTTTATATTATATCAATAAAAAATAATATAATTATAAATAATCATATTCAAATAATATATGATATTATCAACAAATTATAAAAAAGTACCAACATTTTGTGCCATGTGCTTGTTATCTTGTAATATTTTCATAAGCGTATGATTTATTTTTTTTAATATTTATTTATTTTTATATATATATAATATTATGCATAACTAAGCACGCAATTTGAATAATTTTTTTTAATTTTTTGTCAACAATTATGTTTTTTTAGAAATATTTACGTGAAGTTTGAGATATTATAATATATAATAATTTTTTAATTATAAATAAATAGATATTAGATATTATTTAATAACACAATTGTTTTAATGTTTCAAAAAAATTATTAAAATTTACAACAATTATGCACCGTTTAGACTAATTTTCAAAATAAAAATGAAAAATATATTCTCCATTAATATTTATCCATGCAGTGGTTGATAGACAGAGAAAATATTTGAGAACATTAACACATTTGTCTTACTAATATTCAGGTCAGGTGATGTTTGCGGAGGTGTTTATTCGTCAAGTCGATATATCACATTCTAAATATTCATACCCGACGGTCCGACATGTTTCCCAACGTTAATTGATATAAATCTTTACAAATTTATAAATTTAGTCAGTAACAATAAATCTAATTTTCAAAAGTATAAATAGATATTAAATGAGTCTACACGGGTAAGTTTCCACGTTCTATTTATTCCGAGGGTTTGTAAAATAATATGCATAGCATATTATAACTATTTTAAAATGTGCTTATAATAATATGATGCGCCTACAATCATAATAGTCATTGTGGAGTTATTACGTATTAAATTTTAACTAAAATTCCGAATTAAATGTATGCACATAAGTTATATTCAAATGATTACTGTGCATTCCTTGAAAAACCAAAGATTGAAAACTCCATGTATCGAAATAAAATACGTGATTTATGGGATATCTACACACGTACAGAATTCATGTTATTATCGTTACAATATATTATATACACTTGTAATCGTTTTCCAGATATCTTGTGTAATCCGTTTAAAAGCCAATTCAATCGAAGGTATGAAATTGTTTTAATGTAATTTTCCGAGTGATGGACTAATAGAAATAACAGTAAACATAGCACTATAACATTAACAACAACTGTTCATTCAGTCGTTTCCTTTCAACCATGTTGTTATGTTCCCAATACCATAATGTCGTTGAATTGTCTATCTAACGCGCCTTCTCTACGTGTACATCCATAATAATATAATATTATTATTGTGATTATACGTTATGTACTAATATTTTAACACATAACAAAAAGAGCGTGTGCGTGTTTTTCTATAACTAAATGTGTATTTATAAATGTATATTTATTAATTATATACCTGGTGTGAGAATTTTCTACTAAGTCTGATACATATATGCATCATGCATACTATTTATGTAGAGTCATATGACAAAAATAGTAAATAATTTAAAAGTTTTTTTTATTTTTCTCTACTATTATAGATATTATGTTACAATGATTTATTATTTTAGTAATTTTAGAAGATTTCTAGTCAACCGCCCTTGAGCATATATGTTGGAAAAAAGTTAATTGTTAATTGAAACAGTTGCATAATTACAATTTACAATTCGTATAAAACGAGTTTTTAATAACTCTAATTGTTACATATATTTTAAGCTTTTTTCTCTATAGTCAGCTAGTATATCAAGTACGGAGTTACACCATTTGGTTTTTTCCCGAATCGTTTTTATTAAATTACCCATTATAAATATTTCTCTTAAAATTTTATAATTTTTATACCTAGGTAGTAATGTATTTTATTAATAAAAAATGTTAAATAATGTGAATTAAATAGTAAATAATGAACTGTAAAGGAGTTGAAAGAATATAATATTTTCTTTTATTCATCAATTTTTGTCTGCATTTAATCGTTGAAATCTGTTTTAATTGAATTCAGTTAGTGGATTCTCGTGAAATCGCTTATGAATTCAGATGCAATTAAAATTGCATAATTTGAGACACGCTATATAAAATTAACCTATATAATATGTATTATGTATATAGTATGGAAAACAAATAATTAAGTGTAATATTTTACCCTCGTTCCGTTGAATAGATTAAAGTGCTATTTATTCATCAAAGGTCAAAGTAATTTTTTCATTTGACAAGTTTACTGGCATATATCCTCCATTATCTTCAGATACTACTTATACAAAATATAAATACAATTATATTATTATTGAATCATATTTTTGTTTCGAGCCAAAGGTAATATTATTCTGAATGATAAAAACAATCAGATATATTGGTAATATATTATACTAAATTTTAAATAAAATAATATAGTTAACCATTTAAGTATATATTATATTTCTATGTTTAAGAATAATTATTGTAAATCAATATGTCCGTATATATTATATAGTCAATATATTAGCAAGTAACGACTACGTTCTATAAGGCAATTTTATTAGTTTTTTCAACTATTGTAAATAACGCTGAAACACATACCTAATAATACGAGTATATTAAGTGGTTTTTTCATCGGTAAATCATATATTTATATGCATTTTATTTTTGTGGGGTAGCATTTAATATGAAATAACCTGTTAGATGCTTAATATTTCTTCCCCGCATTGTTGAAGAAGCACAATACTGTATTTTGTACAAATACAAAACATAATAACCCTGAACTATCTCATAATATAGTGTATAATATATCTACAGAGTTTGTTTACTTAAACGTTGCAAAGTAATGTATTATTCAACGTTTACATAAACAAGATATTGAAATAAACTAGAATTTCTAATCATAATAATATAACAATATTCAAATTGATCAATAGTCAGCATTGAAACACAGAAAAATACGAAAAGTTAAATTTACGAGTATATATTTACCGGGTGACTTACCAAGTTCCGGCATATTTTACAGAGTCATTGAAATGTAGACAAAGCTCATTTAGCAATAATGTGCTTAGGGCGAATTAAATTAGGTACATTTCCGTACATGTCCCTACGTACGCGTTGTATATAAATAGTTGTGTAACGTATGGACAATGCATTATGTAATAGTGTACCTACATTTAAGTTCAAAACAAATCCTTTACAATACTAACGCTTGTGTTATAGTTTATATAATGTAAGTAGTGTAAAAACTAAAAATCGTTGCATATTTTATTACACGATTACGTTTATTCAATTTATTACATCATTACCTATTTAAATTTTTGAATTCTTGATTTCATTTGAACATTTTTTTTTTTTTTTATTTTACAATTTGAAATACACAATCTATACAACATAGCACAATAAGTATAAATGATATTATAATAATAACATGAATATCTTGAATTAAGAAATCACCCATTGGTGACACTTTGCTGGGAATTAAATTGAACATTTAAAATTTAAAAAAAACTCTCGCTAAAAATATTGAAGTAACTCTGATTTTCCCGTCGTGCTCATACTGATCTCATAATAGTTCACATTATTTTTATTTTTTCAACTACACTAGTGATCAAATTTATATATTATTATTTATATATTATTATATATGTATTACAGCCATCAGTGCTTTTTAATATAACTCATATTATAATGTTTATGATTCATGTGCACTTAGTGGTGGCAAAAGTATTTCAAATATTAAAATAAAACATCTAATTTTTTTTAAATTTGATGCTTCAATAACAGATCAATTTTACTGTTACATATAAAAAAAACAACAAACCAGTATTGATTATATGTTACGGGTGCTATATATATTGCCCGTATAATGTACATTATATATTATATTATAGGTCAGTACACCACTCATCAGACAACAAATCTTGCGTGTACGAGTATATTGTATTATGTTTTGTACTGGTATAAAAAACTGCTTGCTCAGCTAATAAAGGTAGATAGATCAATTAGTTATACTAAAATTCTTATATCTTAAAAACACATATAGCACTTTATTTTATAGATAATGTTTTCTTATTTGATTAATTAACTTTTAAAAATAATTATTAAACTTACTGCAAAACAAAAATACATAATATAAATATTTATACAATATATATTATTAAATATTTTTATCAATCGATGTCTTTGTAATGGGCAAGTAAGCTGTTCGCCTCTCTTTCCGCCTTAACTGAACTTTACTATATATGATTCTTATTTATTCAATAATACAAAAAAAAGTTCAAATTATATATATATTATTTTCAGAATAAGAGGTAGGTACACAATATAATAGTCAGCAAAACAAAATAAAAATAATAATTTACTACACAGCCATCAAGTGAATGCAGGAACGTTTTTAATGAATTTATTAAATGTCAATGAGCACTATGTGGAATTAAGTATGATTAATTTTAATTTCGTTTTTTATTATTTCACATTATACTTTTAGCTTTTGATCTATAACAATTTATTTACAGAGATTATCATATAATAGAAAGTATAGCGCTCTTTTTACGTAATATTATAAATTGTAAATGAAAGGTTTTTTTTAATTCACAATAATAAAATTATTTTTTTGGTATACTATTTCATACTTGATTTTATTTAGCGTCTTTGATAAATGCCTACATTATATATAATAAACTGGTTTTGCAATCATCAATAACATTTGTGACCTATTCAAACAAAAATAAAACATTAATTTTATTATTATTAAGTGTATATTATAATATATTTTATGTTTAGTAACCGTTGCTGTTGTTGTTGGAATATTACTTAAAAAGGGGTTAGGTGAGTTAGGACGTATACACGTTCCGTTTTACTATCCAAATCTTAACATAGAATATAGTGACATATATGTAACATTAAGTATTAGTATATAGATTATAAGTATACACAATTGTTTCCAAGCAAACAGAACCTATAAATAAAAATCGAATTATCATTATTATTTTACGAACTCTGACACTTAGATAAATAGATAATATTTTTATTATTATTCACTATTATTATTATCACCATTGTCGTCGTTATTGATTCACCAATATTGCAGCCGCAGACAAATATATCGGTCCGAAATACTCGTGCCACCCACATATATATTGCATATTTTTATTGAAAAAACGGCGACGTGACATGCTCGGCGTTATAACGATAATACATTATCGAGCATAACGTACGTTGCTGGATATGAGTGGGAGGTGTGACGTGTATAGGATTTTACGATTTTCGCCAGTCTGAAAAAAGTTACGATCTTCATTGTATAATGAAAAAAAAAATCAAATGTAAAATTACAAACCTAGGTGTACGAGTAAAATATCGATTGGTACTACACGCGTGTTGGCTAGCTATTATACACGCTATATAATGGACTATACAGGTTATTGTTTTTGTGGTCAAACTTTGTTTTCCATTCGAGTTGAATTTGATTTTATATATGTAAATTTATGAAAAAAAAATTAGTTAATGAGTGACAAATAAAAAGAATTGGCTTCAGATATGTTATATTATAATTATTTTATTCAAATACATCAAACAATCAATATATAGTCTTATATAAATATTTTTTTTGTATAATATACGTAGATAATAATTTTATTACAAGCCTAATGGCTTTTATCATTATTCGCAGCCCGAGAAATTTGATCAATCGGAATTATATCCACTCAACTTACCGTGATCAGAAATCATAGTTTATAAATCTTTTGACCAACAACTGGCTAAAACGGATGAACGAGTCGTCTAAGATTTTCCCAAAAACTTCAGACGGTTTATAAAAGAATAATTTCCATTTCATAAATAGCCCATTTCGGGTAGAACGACGGTGCGGATTTAAAACTTGTTATCCTGTGAAAAAAAATCTATCACATAAAAACATACGATAGAGTTCGAAAATATGTTCAAAACATTTCAACATAGACTAGTGAAAAAAAAGCTCTTATTAATGTAGCTCGCCTAGTTAATCGGTCTATTTATTTAAAATATAATAAGTGTCCTGTATGTCATATTTAATTATGTACCTATACCTACTATTTTGGGCGTGTGTTACCCGTAATACTCTGTAAAAATTAAAGCTTTTTACATTAGTTAAGAACCTTTATCCTTTTCAGTTTTAATTATCGCGTATTGGATCGTATAAGGTTATTTTTTGCTAAACGATTCATCATACCCTCTTAATGTGTTTTGAAATCGTAAACTATCGATTATAGTTTGGTCGTCGTCGTGGAATGGTATACATTATACGCATTAAACAATATCATAATAACGTGTTATATTATTATATCATACAATAAAACATAATTTGTATAAATATTATATACCTAGTAATAATAATAATAATAATAATAATATAATAACAATGACATAGTCAACCGTAAAAAACAAGAGAGAAAAAGCATCACGCTCTCCAAACTTTCATTGCCCTTTTTTTATCCCCTACCGATGCATATATATATATATATAGTTTCATAATCGTTCATTAATTTCTTACGAGACAGTCAACGTTAACTATACAATATTATTATATAGTTCCACCATGTATGTATACGCCGCATGTATATACAGTGCACCTCGCGTAATCAAACATTCATGATGCCACATGCAGCTGGGAACATTTTTCCGTCCACTTTGTCATAATAGCGTATAGGTACGAGCGGTGGGGTTTTTTTTTTAATGAGTTTCATTTTGCTCCCTCACTCTTGTACCTACACTGAACACACGCGCGTGCCCATTCTCTCTTTCTATTTTACTGTTTCTGGCTCGATCCTTACACGTGTGCGCGTAAATTATTTTACGAAAACTACCATCATAATCTATAAAGATACGAGTGGTAGACCCGCGTACAAACTGTAAAGGACTACGGTGCACCGG
This sequence comes from Melanaphis sacchari, assembly GCF_002803265.2. NCBI lineage: Eukaryota > Metazoa > Arthropoda > Insecta > Hemiptera > Aphididae > Melanaphis > Melanaphis sacchari. Next base: position 25,782,419 of record NW_020270366.1, on the reverse strand, counting down.
GAATGGTTTAATTTAAATTTGGAAACGGAAGTTATTCAAAAAAATAAAAGCAACACCGGAATATTTACATTTTTTTTTTTTTTTTTTAATGTACTCGTGTATTTATAAACGTTTTTGTAGAGGGACGAATTTTTTTCAGTGCACATATTGCACGTATATTATGTACTTTAGTATGAGTATGTATGTATGTATGTCACACAGGTGCGCGGGTATTCACAATATAGTTTAAACTCCAACACTAATATCATACTGCTGTGATGGACGTGGATTTATGCATGTTAAACAAAATGACATTTAACAGTAATCGAGGATTTGCGTATGACAGGAAACCAGAACACCAGAATGGCCGTATTTATATTGTCGAAAAATGATTGGTAAAAATTTTATAATAATAATTTTAAGAACAGTGAATTTTATTATGAGGGTGGTACATTTCTCGCTTGTGGAAGTCCTGCAGGACTAGTCCTATACGCGCGATAAACTTTTTACACACTTCCACACACCATTATATGTAGGTACATTTACTACACAACTATACTCGGGTGATTATTTGAACAGTAAACACTCATTACTCGTATCTCAAAATTTATGTAACTTTTAACTTAAAATATATACATATAACGAATTCGCTAGACGAACTAAGTTCGATTTCGATACATCATCAAAATTCAAAAAAAATATTCTGTTTCGGAACATAAAATATAAATATATGTTTGTCATAAAAAACTTAAATACCTAAGTAATTGTATCTTTAAAAATAACGGTGTAATTATTCTTCTAATATGTTTTTATGTGATGAATTACATTTTATGAAAAAAATATTTTCACAAACGTTAATTTTTCCAAGATAATATGAGTATTATAATTATATGTTATAACTGTTAGAATAATATTTTGCTATGTAATATATTTTTCGATTAACCGATGTTTTTTGAAGAATATAGGTATTTATTTCGACTTTTCAATGTTTTCGAGTTATCGATGTTCCACAGTACTGCTATGGTATTACATTGGTATTATGAATTGAGAAATTCAGATAATGCATTTTACCATGATAGATAGGTACCTACTGTATTTATTGTACTTTACTATTGGACTACGTATAATGCTTACTCGCATATTTTGAAGTTTCGGATCGAGTTAAATAATACCTTATTAATTTATATTAGTTTATTAATTATTGCCAATTATTGATTTTCCGTGACAAGTAAATTTTATTGCTATATAATATTATATAAATTGTCAAAAATTATTTTTATTTATGAATTTAGGCGGGTATTATATTTTAAACACCGTATTAAATATTTTATATTCAATGTTTTAATTTTAATTAATGGCATAACACTCGCATATAATGACGTATCAGTAAGTATAAAACACTATAATATATACTATTCAGAAATATTAATAATTACGTGTGAAAATTGACAAAATTACAATACATAGATTAAATTAAGTGCGCAGGTCACAAACTGCTGACTCGGTTGGAATAAAACAGATTACGGTCTAAAATACAAGGGATAATAATGCACATGAAACTGTGGATGTCTGTTGATACCTATAAATTATAATGCTATGATGTATGTGTTAATACAAATATCAATAATATAATTATTATTATCATATCGCATTTATACGAAGAGACGCAATAGTCATTATTTGTGCGTATTGTTGCATATATGAACGCAGTACTTATATGAATTTGAGAACTGGCTGAAAAGTATATTTAAATGAATAAAACAAAAGTGATCCGACAAATAATTGTATTTCTCATTCGTGAGCTACCCGCGCACCGGTTACCGCCGTCGGGATTTCAAATGTTTTTGTTCGTTAAATATTTACAATGGTATCCATACAATGTTCTTATGATTTGTATTCGTATGTAATACAACAGTTATAATTGTATTAACAAAAACTAGGTCGCCCACCGATAGTATATAGGTAGATACATTATACCTAATATGTTGAGTGTACCACGCGTATACGCTACCGTTGTGGCATATTGTGTACGAATACAACACAATTCGAATGGTATGTTAAAATACGTATAATATTCTGAAATGTGATTTAAAACGAATTTTTGTAGTTTTACATACATTTGTGAATTTGTGATGTAAAAGAGATTGTTATTCGTTAATTCATAATTCAACTGGTACATTTAAATATCAACTGTGAGTTTATAAATATAAATGTACATATATTTATTTATTATTATTCTTATTTAAACTTTGTTACAAAATAATTAGATAACTTAGATTCTAAAATATCATAATAATAAATTTAAATACTTCACGTCGCCAATAGTAGAGAATATAGTTATGGTTTACATTTTTAATTATAAAACTTTATACCATAATACAAAAAAATGTCCAGGAATATAAATACTCATTGTATTGTATCTTAACTTAAATAATATAAATTAAGAAAACTTTACGGGAAGAGTGTTTTATTCGTAAAAGGTTTGACGGGTAAATATAACGCCTCTATCGGAGTTTTTCAAATGTATCAATTTAAATAGGTAATATCAATTTTTTTTTTTTTTTTAATCTAATAATGCTTTTCTTACAAATTTAATCTTAAAATATTATCTTCAGCCAATCTAAAATATAAAAGTAACTTATATTTTGAAAAATTTAAACTTTGGGAATTGAAGACCTTTTATATACTTTTTCAAACTCTTTTACAAATCGTGGTTAACTTTGAGAACCTAAAAGTCTTACGCAGCCGATCGTCAGTAAACGAGTTTGGATTGGTAAAAGAATCTCTTTTTTATCAACGATATTCTTTATATGTGGTTCGTGGAAACCAAATGTGATTTCCTTGTGACCTAGTTTTATATTAAATAAAACTTCCAATTATATGTCTAGTTATAAACGATTTCATTACTTGTTGGTAGGTAGTAACTATTTTTCTTTTCTTCGACTAATCTTCAAAATAAGTCGTGTAAAAACTTGTCATTATATTTAGAAGTACCTTTTATATACGTTGTGATATATTTGGTTAATAGAAAAAATTTGTATTATTATTATTATTATTTTTTCATTGCCATTTTCGGTGGATACTATTAAAAACTCAAATTAAAAAATGGTTTTATATAAATGGATTTATTTCTGAAATCATTTCTCGCTAGTCAAAAAAAAGTTAGCATAATACAGTATACTACTTACTGTTACGTATGTACCTAATATGTATATTTAAGTTTAATATCTAAGTTTTAAAATTTTTTAACTAAAATAATATACAAAGATATGTACAATAGTAATTTAAAAATCACATATACAATATATTTATAAAAACGTTAATAAGAAAAATTTTAACTATTTAATTTTTTATTTTTAAAAACAATAATAAAAAAATTAAAAAATTACTATTTAACTACTAATAATACTATATCAACGAATATTATTGTTGTTGTACTGAGACAATTTTCACAAACTTAAAACCCTAATATATTAATGTTAAATATAAATTGTATAGTTTTGAAATTAACATATAACTCCTATATCATTAAACTTATGACTATATATACCATTATCTTAATACATAAAGTTTGATAATCCAGAATGAACTCGCTCAAATTTCAATTTATGTTATACATCCATCAGTTATTAAAAAAAAAAATAATCTATTTATACTTTAAAGTAAAGAAAGATTTCTCATTTGAAAAAAATAAGTTTATATTCCTTACATTACAAAACATATATAAATATTTAAGTCTTATGTTTAAGTCTAAATTCTAAAGTATATTAAAAAATTACACGAAATTTAAACAAACAATACATAGGTACCTTTAAAAAAATGGAGATGAGCATGCTGTTTATATCATCTTGTATATTATAATGTTTTTATAACACCTATATTTAAGTTTTAATTATTACTGAATTTAAATTTTTCATTAATATAAATAATTATTTATTTCTATAGACTCTATCGCCTTCATAATTATACAGAATTAACTATATTAAATATTAATTATACTTGACTTAATATTAATTTATAAAGGTCGAAGTTAATAAAAAAAAAACTTTTAAATGTATAAAATGTTTTAAATAGGTAATTTCAAATTAGCTGAATACGTATTTTTTCTATTATAATATACAAAAGTATACTATGTTGACTTAAAACTTTGATTTGTAACAAAAAATTGCTAATGAATTATGAATAACATCTCAATGTAGGTATATCTATTAATAATAAATATAAATTAAGAAATTAAATATATGTAATATATTATATTAATAAAGGCATAAATTAATTATACATACAATATACTTGCTAACATTATTAGTTTATGATGTCTAACTGTATACTATTTACGGTAACTCACATATGTTACGTATTTTTTATAGAAATTAGTTTAACTAATAATTATTGTAGTTTGATGAACGACAAGGAATCTAGGATGTTCGTACATAAACAAATAAAAGTACAAACTATAACTGTTGAACAACTTACCAATTATTCAATAATTGATATTGACTTTATAGTATTTACATTAATATTATCATAAGCAATAAGATTGGATCAAACAATCAAACGTCTGTGCTGAAAATAGCAGTTTTAAACGCTTAATGTACATATTTAATATTTAGTATTTCAATGATTTAAAACAACTGCAGAGTATAACAACTATAGTTTAATAAATATATAAGGTAAAGAAAGATAAATTCAAACAAATGCGGTAAAACAATAGAATGAATATTAAATGACGATAATTTAACCCTTTTAAATACAAGATATAACACACGACTAAATCCACATAATGGAAACTTCTCAGCAATCGATTTATCATTCCCTAATGCAGCATTAGCCCATCGAATTTTTTGGACAGTCGACAGTTCGACACCGAAATCTATAGCAGTGACCACATACCAATTTTTATCTTAGTTATACTAAGGAAATGTGACCCAATAAAAACAACCCCGGTATAAAATAGAATTTAAAGCATTTAAATTGGTCTCTTTATACAGACATAATAGAAAATAGAATATAAATGTAAAATTCAATAATCAAAAATTCAACACCCAAACAACTAGTCGAATTCTTTATAAATTGAATTTTAAATACCACCAAAAATAACAATCGGCAAATTCACAAATAATTATAAATCAAAAGTGTCACGGTAAAACAAAAAGATAAAAGCAGCAATAAAACCATTAAAAAAAGACCAAAACTCTCAACCGTTTTATTATTTTTTAAAACTTTGGACACATAAATAATATTTAATCAAAAATAGCAAAATAAACTTTTGGCACGATTTTACATCAAATCTAAATTTTAAAGTGGACTCACCCAGTGTCTAGAATATAATTAAATCATTAAAATAACTACAACGAAACAATAGAATTAGCATAATTAACAACAAAACCATCATCGTATAATTAGAAGGAACATACACTAATTTGTATACCTTCCTAGTATACACTAAGTGTATACTTTCAAAAGAATAGTAAATAGCAATTCAAATTGTACCATCGAATTTAGAAATAAAAAACTCAATGCTGAAAATACACCGATCCAATCCAAAGTCAATCCAAATAATCCCTTACAAATACAATTTAACGAAGACATTTCAATAGATGAAATATTTCGTGTCTTATCCAAGTTCAAAAGTATAAAGCACTAGTCCAGAAGAAATACTATATTAATTTATCTATCATCTTTCATTCAACGGAAAACTCCTCTAATGTCATATCTACTACAATATCTAGAAAAAATAACTACATCCTCGAAAGCTGGCAAAGCAACATAATAATCCCGCTTTCGAAACCAAATAAAAATAAATTTCAATGGCTACAGACCAATTTTTTAAATAAACAATATTATTAATAAAATACTAAAAAAAAAATAGCAAATTCAAAGCTAATATGCTAAATAAAAAAACAAATTACTAATCAATATTCTTAAGCGGATTTCAAAAAAATAAATCTTCAATCAACAGCTTAGGGTACATTTAAACTAAAATAAACAAAGCATTTTCCGAAAATCAATCTATGAGCCTCTTAAGCCTTGACATGTAAAAAGCCTTTGACGGCATATAGAAACATAGAATTATCTCAAAACTAAGCACAATATATTATGCCACGGAAACCGGGTTCAAGTTTTCACCAAATAAATTACAAAGCATCTGTTTTGCGAAAAAAAAAAATCAATAACCACCCATTTTCAAAATAAATAAGCCAATAATACCAAACAAAGGCACAATCAAAATTCTAGGCTTCGTTCGACACAAAACTACTCACATCATGAGTACCACTTTTAAAACGCATATAAAAAGAAATCTCAAAAAATAAACATCATTAAAATACCAACTCACATATCTTGAGGTTCCAAAAGCAAACTACTAATAAAATTACATGAAATACTTATCTGATCAGAATTGGAATACAACGCAAAAATATACTCCTCAGTAAGAGACGAAAGCTTTAAAAACAATAAATCCTATACACAAAACCTGATTACGCCTAGCCATCGTGGTACCTTTAAATCCAGCCTGGACAAAAATAATAATAAACCGACTGAGAATTGGTCACACCCAACTCGCATATGGATACCTCATGAAAAATTAACCACCAATGGAATGTACTACAGAATCGTCGAAATGGATAAATACATTTAAGAAAAACACAAACAATTAATTATAAAACCTAGGTCCTCATCCCTATATTATTGTAATTAAACTGCTACCATAAATAAGTAAAATATAATGTATAAAGCTAATAGCCATAGTTTCTGAAGGAAGACCAATTGAAAAAAAAAAGGTAAACCCGGAAAACTCGAATTACCTACATTGTGTAGCTTTTAATAATAAAAAGTAAATAAATAACAAAACATAGTTATATAGGACTGTTGTATTAAATATTAATATCAAAAATATTAATAGAAATGTTCAAATAATTTAAAACCGTTTATTATCTTTTAATTTTTTGTAAAAAATATTATAATAGCACGATAAAACTCGGATTCTTTATGCATTTACATGTCTACAACCAATGTCCACAATTTGCAAAATATATGCAAATATAAATTCGAAACTTATATTAAAGTAATAATTAATATAATTAGGCACCTAGTTAGTACCTTAAGTACCTTCACGTTTTCAGTATTGGAACGAGATGTATACGACCTGAACGGAAAATACTCATGAATCGAAGGTATCTCATACAACACTTTTATTATTGTTATTTAAACATAATTTATTATTGTATAGATTGTAGACAGCTTTGAATTAAGAATAATGTATAATAGACGCTGAATAGATACTTAGACACCATTGTAAATTTATATACCAAGATGAATGTGTCAAAAATAATAATTACCAAATCGAATTCACTTCGTTACAAGTCTCGTTGCATGGAATCATCGAATTCAAAATAGATATACCTATGTTATGCTTATACGAGTTCTTTATATAGTATATACCTATCGGTTAGGTATAATATAATATATATGGGTTAGTTGGTTAGGTTGATTGGTTTTATCGCGCTTCATTATTTAATCAATATTAGATTAATATCTATAGGCTTCATTATGAATGGAAATTATTGAATAATATTATATTTACTGGAATGTATTTTATTCGTTTAAAAATAAATAAAAATATTATCAGAAAAAAGTTATTCGGAATTAATTAAACATTCTAATTATACTTTATCGAGAATTCAACGAGTGCTGAGTAGTTTGTACATAATTTTATACTCATATTTTAATATCGTATAATGATGTATAATCATAGTTTGGTTTTAATATTATTAGTAATGCGTTTTAATTCAGAAAGTTTTCCAAGTTTGGATAACGATATTCCCACTTATTATTATTCACCTCATTTCTTAAAGTAAATTTTAAAATTTGAGTTTTTTTTTTTTTTTTTTTTTTAACGCATCTATGGTTGTATAAATTCTCAAAGAATAATAATTGTGAAAAACATTTTTAGATTCTGTAAAAAACAGTGAATGTATTGATTTTACAATGTGTTTATTTTTTTTATTTTTTTGTCTGTCATCACCTTCTAAGACAGTAAAAATGCTTTTATTTTCAACTTTGGAGTGGTTTCTGGTAGAAAATTGAATTTAGTTAATACTTTGGTACTTAGATATTTATTTATACTATGAACTTATATACACTATTATACGGTACCGTAATGTGATGATGACTCAAAAGTTAATACAAATAATATACTATATTGTCTATTATAATATTAAAGTATTAAAATTAAATTAATCTACCGGCTACCGTCATATTAATAGTGAAATAAATTACTTTAACAGTAGTATTAAAAAACGTGTTGTGAAATATACTCAAGAAAAATCATACTATATAATATAGTTTTAAATTTTAAACAAAAAACTAGTTTAAGACAAAAATGCGTTCTTAACTAAATCAATTATTAATTGAAAAAAAATATGAAACAAAACATGACCTTTTTTGTAATGAATATGAATAATTCCATAAAAAATTGAAATCCATTGATTTACATGTAAGGCGATGTCTTAATAGAATAAAAAAAAATAGAACCATTTATCTTTTACAGATAGTACAGCAGTGTAACACGCTTGCACTGCAATAGTTATATGACGTTAGACATTCAAAGAGTTAGAAAATAAAGAGCTTGCGACTTTCTTCATAACATTTGAAATAATGCTCAAAATGTGGGGAAAATGTTTAAGAAAAATCGTATACATTTTTCTTAGACTAGAAGCTTTTACACAAAAATCTTGATTCCATTATTGTACACTCCCGAGTCCCAGCTAACACTTTTGCAAAATGATTTGTACGTAGCTATCATTCTTTTTCATTTTTTTATATTTTTTTTTTTTTGCATTATTCTTGAACTATGTTTTTGTCGCTCATACTGTCAAATAAATTTAAATAAAACATATTAAATCAATCTTTACTCCGACAGATTTTTTCTCAAAATATTATTGCAGCAATAACTTTCACAGTACTTTTAAATGATTTTGGAAATTCTTTGTATTATATTATTAATTATTGTACTATATTTTGGAGAACTTAACAGTTAGTACATAAATATTGACGGCTAAAAAAAAACCCGGAATTATATATGATAATTTATATTGACTTATAAAATTGTTAAAATGTTTACATAAAAATTCATTTTATTTTTCCTTCGTCATTTATTACTTTTATAATACTTGAATTTGCATTTAAATTCTTTTAAATTTACTTCTTCACTCATAAATTAAATTTTACTTAGATTTTAAATCCATTTAGTTAAGTTATCAAAAACCAATCTAAATAGCTAAATAATTATAATACTATTTTTTTATGATTTTTAAATTAAATATTATTTTAAACTTCATTTATTTTTACTTTTGATTTTATAAAACATTTTTTATTCTAAAATCGATGTTTTTACTTAGCTTTTATTTTATAACAACTAAAAAGTCATTAAAACTATTAAGTTATATTTTTTTCTTTTTGGTACTTATCGTTTTATATAATAAAAAAGCCAAGTTGTAATTTAAATACAAATGAAAAATATTTATCTTTCATTAATAGCTCATTAATATATATATATATATTAAAATTATTATTTATGACTAGCAGTTATGTTAACGCATTGTTTCGTTAGAACTACAATATAGAAAATCAAATATGAATCTAAAATATCTGACATGAGCATTAGTTTTGTATTTATTCCTCAAACAAATCTATATTTGTATATAATATAATATGTAGATAATAATTAATGTATTATATATTTATTTTTTAATTTTCGTCGATTAATTCATTAAATACCTTGACCTTTTTGACTTACTATTTTATCAATTTTTTATTCACCAGACCAAATAATAACATAAATTTAACTTTACTATTGTACTAATAAATCACTTTTTTTATTTACAGCCATATCACAAAAACTACCAGCTACGAAGATCCCAGAAATGATTTGGTGGAGGAAAGTCCAAAACCTAGGCTGGTTACTTTAAAAAGGCATTCCGAACTAGGATTTGGATTTGTAGCTGGCAGTGAAAAACCCGTCATAGTTAGGTAAGTCAATTTATATTATATTATTATTGTTAGATAGTTAATTGATACATACCTATATATTGTATATGCACTATTATATATTAAATATAGAATACAAATATATTTTATGTATTAAAATTATTATTATTTTATATGTATTATTTATTATAATACATTCAATATGATAATACGTCAAATATGTATATTAGTATTTTTTGTAAATATTTAAGTGTAATTTTTATGTAAACACTTTTAGTGTTTAACTTATTATAAAATTAGTTATTTAAATAAATAATTGCGATTTATTCTCAAACTATTTTAGATGTTTTGTTATTATTCAAAACATTTTAATCATATAAACTTGAAACAGTTGAAACTTTCTAGTTTCCACAATGTCTTATAATGTATTATCATTTTCTACATATAATAGTCGGTATGCTGAAATATTTAGTAAACCTAGTTTTAAGATATTTTATCATTATTCTCACCATTCTATAAACAAGTTGTTTATTAACTTTTGAGTAATAATCGATATTCGCCAACAATTTGTTTAACATACCTAATCAATAAAATATTAATAAACTATCCATAGAAATAGATGGTGACCCATCCGCCTTCATCGTTTAGCACTGTTGTTTCGTATACAACTGTTTATCATTAAATTCAAATTTCACACGTCCATCACAATGACTAGATAAACTCGGCATCTTACTATACAGCAGAATGAGATCCCTGGAGTTTTTTTGCTCTTGAATAGTCTCAGGGACGTTCAATTCATCTTCGGTTTTCTTACTGACACACGATTTTCCTCTCTCGCCTGTCGCATACAAATAACCAGTCATATCAGTCCTAATGCGTTTTCTAGTCCCATCGTATTGCCGAGTATATTATATTTACCTCCTCCTACGCGAAATACAACGTATATTCACCGTCATGTGTTTAGTACGTAGGTATGCACGCGAGTTTTGTATACCGAAAAATCCATCTGACTGTTTCCAACAACGACAAAATATAAGATTCGCGTAGCGTCGTTGTATCGTACATTCGTGTGTGTGTGTGTCGTGTAGTGTAAAATATAAATACAGTTCTATCGTGTGTGTGAGTTGTATATAGCTCAATAACCGACAATACACATGGTTTTTTCATAGACATTTCACTCCACAATACAATCACGAATCGTCGTCTACCAGCCATACCATGCATTTACCTCATACTCGCTCGTGTGTATATATGTAGATATAATTGACTCAAAAAAAATATAAATATATATAAAAATAAAAATAAAGAATGAGGTCTATTCAGCGATTTATATACGATGGATGAAGGTTTATATTGCCATATAGGATCTATATAATATAAATAATATAATATACAGATTGGGCTCTATCACATCACGTCTAAAACGTACGTCAAGTATGGTTTATTTATTTTTATTTTTTATCATATCGAAAGCAGAACATAATTTTTCCATAAAGGTCGCGTGTCTCCGCGTTTTTCTCGGGTTTTCTTTCCGACTCGATTTGTCACCCCACACCCCACTACGACAGCCGTCGTCACCCCCTCTACAACTTACTCACACGCACTCACAAATTATTATACACGAGCGTATTATTATATTCCGACCTACCTTACTACCTGTCTACCTACCTACTTTCATTATCTCGACGCTGCAGACATTCTTAGTGAAAGAACCACGTTATCCGCCTGCTCTGACAGTATCCCCGAAGACTGATTTATATTTTTCCTTTCCACGACGTTCCGTGTTTTACACACTACCCGATTATCTGCTATACATTAATCCAGACTCTCTCTCTCTCTCTCTCTCTCTCTCTCTTTCTCTTGTATATGCCTGTACTTAAAATGTAATAAAATAATAATATAATACACGCACGTGATCGTACATTGATGATCGTCCCGAGGGGTCACTGTGATCGCGAGCGAATTAAACGGACATAATATATAGGATTATAACAAATAATTAGTATTTACGTTAAATCGAAAATAAATGAAGAGCATAAATATGTAAACGACAAATCAATCTACTTTGAAGCGGCTATTATAATGGTAAACCCAGTGAGTGGAATAGTAGAAGAAAATGTGTGTCAATATTATAATTAATATTATCATTATTTATTATTATTGAATAATGCTGCTCCGAAATCCCAGTCGAAAAATCACGCAAAGACCGCGAAATGTTTAGTCACGTACATAACTAGGTTTATTATATATACTCGTGTAGGATAATGGTATTATAGTAGGCGTCATGAATGAATAGAACAGACAGATTACAGATGATATCGTGTTACGATTGATTTCGCGTAGATACATCATCGTTCGTCGATGTAATACAATTTTATCGAGACGGTCTGTACAAAAACGGCCATACATATTACATACTGCAGCAAAGACCTCTTGTTATTATTATTTTTATTATTATTATTATTATTATCATCATTTTCATGGAAACGTATAATACTCAAAACAAAAGGATTTGAGCGCGTTCTATTCCACTCTGCGTCTTTTATAATAATATTATCTTTTCAAATCTCTTATACATTAAGGCGTGTAATGGACGGATTAAACCGAAAGAGTATAATAAATAAATATTATGTATACGTTTTCTATACTATCTTTGAATAGTCTTATAAAAACCGAAAAAAACTACAATAATCAGATGACGGAGATCATTCTTTATGTATATAAATCTCATTAAATGAGACTTTAAGTTGATTGTTTTATATAAATACCTAAATTGTATTATTCGTACATGTATGTCTCGGACAGTTAGACACATTCCAGAATCGTGTTATTGCTGTTTAAAAATATATAAAGTAAGACATGCACCCATACACATTTTCTGCAAATAACAAAATTATTGACTTGATGTACCTACACCTACAGAATAACATTTTATAAACCGAAAAAGTTATTAAGAAACAATAAACTGTGTTTAATTTAATTTTCAAAATCATATTAACATTATTTTCAACTTGTTTAATTTACCAAAGTGAAATAAATACTTAATTAAAACTACTTTTATCTATATATAATTTTGGTAACGACATATTATATATATTATAATATGATTAAATGTGGTTATAAAATCAAAATATAATTTGTTCAAAAGTTAAAAACTATTATATACTGTTTTACGAGGTATATAATACGTATATTGGTATACGTGCTTCACTAAAATTTTAAATTAAAAACTCTAATAAATTAAATAAAGCAAAACTTACATTTATATTAATAATATTAAAGTCTAATTAAATTTAAAACATGGATATTTTATACAGACATTTTCAGTGAATTTACCTGCTTTGTGTAAACGTATAATAATATTCTAAGTAATGTAGTTGTGCAACTTTAGCGTTATACAAATAACAATAAACGTATATTAGGTATATAATACTGACGGTTATAACTATAATAAGCTGTACAGTGTACAGTATTGTGCGCACAGAGATGTTATTTACTGTGTAAACAATATTTGAAAAATATTTCCATGTATATTTTATGAGATTTCAACTACAGAGTGGTCAGGGTGGAGTTATTGCGGACGGCCGACGGGCTCTCGTAAACTCGCAAACCATATAATAATTATTACATTACCTACTATATTATAATATTATAGTCTACCATGATAAATAAACGACGTATAAATTATTTCGGCGCACATATCTAAATTACATCACGCATTAACATTTGATAGGCGAGGCTATTGTAAATCGCTTGCGATTAAACCTAAACACAAAATTACAGACACATTGTGTGTGTAATAATCAGTTAGCCGTTTTCAATCGCTATTGATGTGGTTAGGCGCGAGTTAAATATAAATATAAATTTCGAATAATAAAAATTGTCGTCAATTCGATTTTCCTGTGCTACGGATGCGTTTGGCAACCCTTCACCCAATCACATCACCACACCAGTCAACACTCAAATTCGTGTCCGGCGTTTTTAGGCAAAGTACCTACTTCATGGGGCGACTTAAGTCTTTTATTCATACATTATTTGTCGTCCGGTGTGCTCTAATATAGGAACGCGAATGGAAGTACACGTATCCGGTGTATGTCATCGGAGAATATTATTGTTCATGTTGAATGTAAATAATTTATATTTTTTAAATGAAAAACGTCGGTACACGGTAATGGTTTGTAAAAGTCTCAAAGGTTTTGAATACATTTGTTCGGCTTTATCTACAACGCATATATATATATATATTTCAAAGCACGTTACCGCCTACCTATATATAATATGTATTTGTATATATATATGTAGTGTATACATCGACATTTTCTCACTGGAGAGTAATGACTTTAGTTTCCACAAGAATTTCGATTTCGAGTACATTCGTGGCGCGTCTACACTGTTCTATCTTGTTAAATATACAAAACCATAGGTACTTGTGTTAGAATTTGTATATTATTTTTTTTTTTTACAAGACACTTGACATAATGTCTCGAGTAACGCTCAAAACAACAACAACGACAAAAAACAATCTGTTAAATAAAATAAAAAATGTAATTCCATTATGCATTAATTTTGATTTTAAAAAAGAGGGCTCCAAAATATGTCTGTTATTAACACGAACCCTTTAAACACTTGGAGAATTTTGTAACACGTTAAAATTAAAGAAAATACTATTCATTAGTATATTATTAAACAATTTTATTGGTAACATTTTATTTACCCTAATGAGTTTAGCCATTATTTTCGCAATGTCTTTTATAATAATAATCATTGACTATATTCCTATCTCGACGCTCCGTTTTTTTTAACCTATACTCTATAGTTACGTGCATTTCATAACGATTTCCGGGTTCCACTAGTACTCAGAGTCTAAAATGTAATGTCTGTATAACAATTTCAATTTGTATGATTTCCTTTACATCTAAATTCCACGAATATATTATATTCACTATTCAGCACCATAGCAGTACCATTTTTCTTGTAGTAGGAGCCTAATAGTGAAAATAAAAACACTAACAAATGTCTTCGATAATGTATTTCATACCAACTAATTTGTGTTAATTCTTTAAGAAAACAAAATATAAAAAATACTTTTTATTTATTGTGTGTAAAAGCATAAAGAAAGAAGAGATAATGCTCTAAAGATTATTTTAGTCTTAAAATCACCATCAAAAATATTTTTAAAAAATTTATCTTTAAAAATTGATAAATACTGTGAAACATTTAAATTAATTTTATATTTTTTATTTGTTCACACTGTTGATAATAATTTTAAACAAAACTAAACAAATATATATTCAATTCAATAGTTTAACAAGCGCAAACGTATAACCTCTTAAACCATTAATGCAATGTTCAATAATAATAAGAAGGAATAATAAGATAAATTAATTCAAAATAGTTATTTATTTAAAAAAAATTAGAATTGAGCAACGTCTGACGCAATATATTAATGTGTGCTGTAAATGATAAATTTAAATTTAAATTTAAAAAAAAATTATTTTATTTTAACTGTGCAAAGTTTATATCTTTACTACATTAACTTAAAACTTTAAGAATTTAGCATATTCCTTGATCATTTTATTAAGTTATACCTCAATATTTTTTATAACGTTAACATAACTTTATTTACGCAAGATATTTTCCCACTTTGATAAATATTCTAATAACTATTAATAGTATATACGTAATTTCATCAAACGCAAACAAAAAATCATAATTTTAAAGAAAACATGTTGTAATTTATAATAAATTAAAACTTAAAATAGAATATATATTTGCGCCTGCAAAAAAGTTTCATGGAAGAAAATCTCCTCCCCCCAAATTGCACTTATGCAAACCATACCGTAGTGTTACTCTATTGAAATTCATTACAACGTGTTTATGATTTTATATATTGTTATTATGTATAAAAATAATATAACGTACATATTACATAATATAATATTTTATTATACAGTTTTATTTTTAATAGTTATTTTTAGGTATTAAATAGAATGTTAGTCATTGTTACCGTTGTTTTTAAATTAATAATTTCAGTATATTGCCATATAGGTACATAATATAAAATTTCCAATAAATACTAAGATCATAATAATTTATTATTTTAAGTCTGTCCGCTTTTAAGTTTGCTAATATTGGTTAGAACCATAATATATGATATATATATATTTAAATATGTATTATACACAATCTATAACAATATTTAAGAAAAACAATCACTCATTTGTGGTTACCGACTAAAGTGACGCTTCAATTACTATATTATACAAGTTAAAATATTATATACATTACATTTATCATTCATGCATCATGTATGTTTACAAATATAAATTAAGGTGTTCAAAAATCAAATTATCCATATAAGTAGCATTTTAGAAAGGATGGCAAAATAAAAAATGTTCTCAAATATTTATAATGTTATTTCATAATATTTATTAAATTATTAGTTCATATCATTTTCCAGGAGAGAAGGACAAGTTTCCCGAATCCCCCCCCCCATCTCAATGGGCGCACACTATTTTCATTGTTTATTATTGAAAAATAATAACTGAACGATAGAATAAAATATAATAAAAAAATAAAATATTATGTATAGTACCTATAGATATTATATTTCCACTTCGTTAAGCTTTTTGTGAATCATTAAGTTTGCTTGCTCCATTTATTTCTTTTTTAACAGCAGCAGCTGTTGTTAGTAATTTTAAACTCGTATTTTATTAAACGGTTAAATGAAGTACTTTAAAGACTTGCAAAACTTAAAACGTATAAAATTGTCGTAAACGATATTATAGTTTGATTATGTAATTATATTTTATTTTTTTATTTTAAACCAATCAACCTTACCAGATTTTTTATTTTTTTTTTTATTTTTAGTATGCATAATACATATGTTTAAATGCTATCATGAAGCACTCAAGACACGAAAGTGAATAATATATTTTGCCAGAGATAATTTGTCGAAAACAAAAATATTCGACGGAAAATATTCCTAGGCAGCAAGTTGTTGACGTGTATAGACCCGTTTATGATTTACGACCCATAATTGGTTACAGATTAACTTTGTACAATATTTGCAATGGTCGTTTATAAAATGATAAAAAAAAATGCATATTATACGTTATACAAATTATGAGATATATGTCATAAACTCATAATTTAAATCGTGTATAAGGATTTAAGTCAAAAAAAATAAATAGCTACCTAGATGAACAAATACAATATACTGTATCTGTTGACGTACTTTAAATTATTATACAAAGTTATTCTATGTACAAAGTACTTTTTTACTTTATAATTAATTTTATCTAAGCTAACCTCGAGTTGCTTTTTATGAATAAGGTTTATTTTATCTTAAATCTATTATAAACGTATTTAGTATATGAAAATAGACAATTAAACTAGTTATGTATGTATATATTATTTAATATTAAACAAGCCATTGTAGCCTTTTGCACGTTTTCACTAAACTTCTCCATTTGTGTTATATGTTTGTATTGTTTGTATTTGTGTTTATACTTGAGATTTTTTTACTCGCCCTGTCTAATCACCGTTGGCGAGATATCTATTCCCCTTATTGGTTCCTTTTTTGTTAGATTTCTGATCAGGACATTTAATATTAGACTTTTCTCAGTCCACTCCCGTCGTTTTGCTTTTTGAAAACAAACTGATATTTATTTTATAGTTGTGTAACCTCTTTAGATAATTTTTTTTCGTTTCTTATTCTCCATTATATAATTTTGAACAGATCCGTGAATTTTTCGCAAAACTTTTCTTTCAAAGATAAATCTCTTGCACCAATTATATTATTTTTTATTAATAAAACATTACTAAACATTTTAAGAAACGTTTCTAAATAATCTTTAACGAAGTGAATATAATAATTATTGATATGAAAGTGTATTTTATATAACTCACGTGATATATAATATACCCACTGTTAATAAAGACATAATTTTAATATAGTTGAACTCATTAAATTTACTTTCATAAAATATTAAACACAATCATTAAAATTATTATCGTCATCACTTTATGGTAAAACAAAAGACGACCTTAACTATGTTTAATAATTTAGTATAGGTATATTATAGGTATTAAATTGTTTTTTCTGATAATCAATTACAATGACATTTATTCAAACAAATAAATTAATTGCGAAAATTCAAAAAGAGGATTGAAGTTAGTTTTCATTTATAAACCTGCGTCTTCCACCACAGGAGTATGAATTAAAACTAAATTTAATTTAATAATGTACTTAACTATATATCTTTGTGCTTTATTATCTTTATGATACGTTAATTATAATATTTAAAAATGTCTGGGTTCAATACAATCAATGGTTTTGTAACATGTTTTATCTGAGGAAAAAATAAAATATAAAATCCCAATGACCAATACTATATAAGTACTATTCCACATTTCTATACCATTTCTTTAATAACGATTTTATTTGAACTTAGGTACCTATACTTGTTTATGACTATCAACAACAGACGTTGAATGGTCCTTTACAATTTTTCGAGATTATATGATTACTTTGTGATTGGTTTACTGACTTTTCTTGTTACTTTTTCTCCTTTGTGTATTCCAGTTATTTTCATTGAAAACGTCACTTAACAAAAAAAAAAAAAAAACGAATGTCAAATACTCGATACCAGTACACACATTTATATATATAAATATGTTTTTATATATACAGTATATACAGTATATATATTATATACACACACACACACATATATATATATATAAACACGATTAAGAAGTAGAAGTGCGTACCTATCACCAATTTTTATACTAAATAACACTATATACCATGAAGCGTGAAAGTTTTCATAAATATAATATATAAACTAAACGTCCATATATAATGCTCAATATTGTGTAAAATATTAAACAAGATAACAAAATTTAGTTTGCCGTCATTTCGTTTTATCATTATTTGAATACTCTTATTGCGCATAGTGCATTTGTATAATATATGATAAACGTATTATTTTATATCATATTATAATATAATTTAAACAAAAGCTATAATATAATATATCATGGATAACTTTAATTTGTATCGTTTCAGAAACGTCATTGGTATAATATAAAATACTTTGGTCTATAAATTACGTTATTTATGTCAACCGTACACATTACACAGCAACGAGGAGATTAGGCTTAAAGGATTTATACGTTTACTTTTTACATTAAAGATCATTCTTCTGAATTTTGTTATTCGTTATTTCTTGAGGAAATTTAATGAAATCTACTGAAATGGTATTTTTTTTTTTTTAATTTTTACTAAGATCTTATAGTATTATTTGAACGCCTAAATCTACAGCAAACAATTCGAACACAATTTTTTGAAAAGCGAACAAAGAGTCCTGCAGTAATATATAAAATCTCAAATTAAATACGTTTTTTCCTTAGTTAATGCACTCTGAGAAAATTATATTTTACTTTCGTGCTCACTTGTCATCGCTCATTTCGTCTGTACAAACTTTAAACTTGGCCACCTGGGCCGTACATAATGTTTTTCAAATAAATATATAAAAATAAAATTAATTACAATTTTTAAAGTTATATATTTGATTGCTTATTGAATTATTACGTTTTATTTTTCAAAAGTAGCATTAAATTCTGCATAATTTAAAAAAAAATGAATAAAAATGGTAGGTGTACAAGTCTGTACAAATAAAAAGTAAATACTACAATCACGTTTCTCGCATACGGAAAAATAAAAATTGACCGTAGGAAAAACAATTTTAAGTACTTACTCTCGGATATACAAAAACAATATTTTATTTTAAAACCAATTTTTTTTTTTAAGGAATAAACACAACCGATCTCTAATAGTCATATTTTATATAATACATAATAATTTGTTTTATTTATTTTTATTTCTTGTAATTTCTTGTATTTCTCTTTTACGTTCATGTAATAATAATAACTTAAAAATCGATGTAACTGCAATAACATATAGTGCACGAAGTCCGTCTGAACGTACACTTGAATAAATTCAGTATAGTTGATTAGATGCACATATTATTATACAAAATAAATTATAATCATCATGATTGTAGCTATGTATTGCGTCCAAGAATAATATTGAAGAAAATTATATTTTGAATTATTCGTTGACTTATCTATGTATATATATGTGTGTGTGTGTGTATATTATATGCTAGTATTTCGACATCATACATATTAGCTTGAAACGATTTTTCTTCAAGTTATATGTATATAATACGTATATATGAATGTAACGAGCGTCTATTTGTTAAGTGCAATATTTTGACGGTTACTCAAGGGAAATTCAAACATTTTCCATTTTCAACTGACAAAGAAGGTATTGCACTTTTAAAATTTCAAATCTTGCACTACAGACTATAATTCGATTTTGAATTTATATCATCAATGACTGTAGTAGATAAAATAATTACGTAAAATCATGTTGTAATGATATGTGTGGTAGGTACCTACATCAACTTATCTATTTTATATTGTAGACGCTACTGCACGATCGGTGTTGTTTACACATATCAATTACTACTTATAATATATTATATATTATTACATTATAACGTACTGATCTACTAGAGTAATAATTGCATTTATGCAATGATATAATGGAGACTTGCTTCTAATTACTATCGTCAGTATAATACTGAGGTTTATGGTGTGTATATGTATATGTATGTGTGTGCGAGAGAGAGAGAGAGATAAAGCGTATTAATCACTTAAGTATACACGTCCAACAGCGTGGTACTAGATTTTTATTATAACAATTATCCAATACCTACATTTATTTATACATATATATATTATATACTTTATATATATATATGTTTAAATATAAAGCAATTAATAATTAATATTAAACATATACCTTCATTATCCTTTTATATCTTGCGCTTCGTATATAATTTATTCATTCGGTATTGTATAATATATACATTATACTTTTAGTGTACATTTTTGCATTAAAAGGTACTACCTATATATTTATATAAATTATAAAGCATTAATTCATGTTTTTTACGAGTATATTTATTTTAGAGATTATTATTTTATCTCATTTACTCCTTTTTATAAAATGGTCTTTTCTATTTAAAATATGAAAAAAAAAAATCTAATGTTGAATAACAATAATTTACATGTTTACCCATAGTTATTGTAAAATAATATATTATAATATTGCATATTAACTTTATTTAAAAAATAATACGTTTCTTAACCATAAACACAATATATAAATACACTCGTTTTTATTAATTTAATTCTGAAGTATGTACATTTAATATAATATTACTTTGAAGTCATTTTTTTCTAGGTTTTTTAGCTCAGCTTTTGAACTATTTTATATTTCACGTAGACTTATAACAAATGAGTACATATTGTGTATACACAAGAATATTCTAAATTAAATTATTTATATATAATCTTGTGAAGATAAAAAATGAATAAAATGAATATAGATTATTAACCATCGTTTATGAAATTATGTTATTTACATGATTGAAGTCATTATTACAACACACAACACTAAAATTCTCAAAAAAAATAAATAAATAAATAATAAAAATAATGTTTATCTCTTTCTACCGTTATTATTTTTTTTTTATGTTTTTACTTTTTTAAAAAACAAAATACATTTTTAATTTCCTACTATAGAGTATAATTTTTTTCTGAGAATTATTATGATAAAAATTCAAACGAGTAGTGAATAAAGTTATAAACTTCTGACTTATAAGTTTTTAAAGTTTAAATAAGTGGAGTGGATTGGCACAGGCATACCACGCAAAATGCAGGTTCACTACTCCACTCATCTAAACTTTGAATACTTTTTTATTATTATATAAGACGAATATATTTTGCAATTTGTATAGAATTAATACAAAAATTAATGTATATATTATAAGAAAAATACGTATTGCCTAACCTATAACTTTAATTATTAGTATGAAATCAATATTATATCTAAGAATTATCTAAAAATAATTATTTAATGGGCAAATGAGCAGAAACATAAAAAATATGTTTATAACAATTATTTTAAAACACTGTTCTAAAGTCATAAACAAGAGTCGATTGTTCTTTCAAACCGTAATATGCATGAGATAACGTATGTGCAGTGTATTCGTCATTATTGAATTACCTACTTTGCTTATATATTCTTTATGTTTTGTTTTGATTGCGATTTTTACCAAAAAGTTTAAAGTGATATAGACAGTAATGTTTTAAGTTATGATTGCTATCATGGTTAAAATTCTGTATGTATGGATCTGAATCTTGATTATGTGATCGTACAGTGGCTGATACTTCTAATGTTTTCGAACGGCAAAAGAATTATTCTGATTTTTAAAATGAGTAACAACTTAGGATATTTCTTTCCGAAGGAAAAGGAGAAGTGTATATTAGATAAATTCGATATAGTTGAATGGAAAAAATCACGAATTATTAACCTAAAATTTTAACGTAATTTTAGCTCTCCAGCGGTAATAATATTATACTTAATTGATTTTGCGTTTAATATGGAAATTACAATAATTATTTATAATATCAATTCGGTCTAAATTTCGATACGTTTATTGATTATTTTATTATATTATTATTTATAGTAGGTGGTCGCTTGTCAGCTATATAATATTATAGCTGTAGCCTGCAGTAGGTTTATAACAGCTGATACCAGGATACGGATTTAATTACCCTTACAATCAATAATATTATGTATGACGTCAACATATTCATGCATATTGGTGTAGATACGTCAAATTAGTGTAGTACGATATTATATCATAATATATCAAATATACGGAAGCACATATTATATTGTTTTAGTATTCAATTCACGGATAATTAGAGGATCGCACGACACGCCGACGTACATATTATGAGTACCTATTATAATTATATGAAATATTAAAGCATGAAGTACTTGCCTATATTATACCGTATACTAAGTATTCTATTATTATTTTATCAAAACGCTGTTCGTTAATATCCGCTGAATCGACTGTCAACTCTATATCTACCTACCATACTGTCAATACCTATCTTGTACATACCTACATCAATCACGTATAAAATCAAAAACGACTGACACCAATTCGACACGATGCCAGAATTTGTAGTTTTTGATTTTCCCCGTAAAAAATCGTAAGTAGTTTTTGTAAACGTCTCACGAAGTATTAATAATGTATTTTTCCGCTTATATAATATGCCGTTCAACCACCATCTCCACCAATATTACCCACCGTTTTGTAATACCTATATATTTCTATTCGTAGTGTCTTACTGTCCACCTATATTTTGGATCTTTCGATGACGGAGTATTCGATCTATTTAGAATACATATTATTATACAAGCACGCACACGCGTCAAAATGTGTTGGCGCGATATATTATTATTTATTATAATTTAACTAGCGAGTTATGCCTGCGGTTTACATGAATACAACTGGCTCTAGACAGATTATGTGTAAAATAGAGTATAATCTCCCCGGGTAGAAATACACGGTAATCTCTAATCTAACCATGATAAGTACTCACTAACCCATATATTCTTTTTTTTTTTATGATAATTGCATAACAAAATACTATACAGAAGGATTATAAATTATAATACACAGTTTGGAGTAAATAATATAATGAATTATATTATGTAACAAATATTTAATTTCTCAAAAATATTAATTAAAATTTAAAACTAAAATATTACCCGAGACTATAATACGTTTTAACTTATTTTTTAGTCTCAATTTTTTTTGTATTAATTACTTTTTTTTATCTACTATTTTACTATAAATTTAACCAGAAAAAAATAAGAATGGCTTTCATATTCAAGTCATAAATTGTATGAATATGAATTTATTAATAGATACAATAATTATACTTATATATCATAGCAAACAAATAAACCCAGTAAATTGCCAAATTTTTAGCATAATCTCCATCCCTCTAAGGTTTTAAGGTAATTATCCTATGCTCAAAATCTATTTTATAATAACAATATAAATAGAAAAATACCTTATCGAAGTTAGTGTAGTTGCTTATAAGTAATTGTATAGTAAATACTACATTCTATACACATATATACACACACACACTTAATTTTAATTATATAATATAATAATAATTGTACGTTTTGTTGTCCTTTGGGTTTTTATACAGTATTATTTAATTTATTCAATAAAATCGTATTTTTGTATAAATATGACGTGATTTATGATTGAAATAATATTATAGAACACAATATAATATTTTTTTTCTATAAATTAATATATAATATCTATCATAATGATAATAGTTTAATTTTTTTTGCCTACGGAATATATTTATGCTTGTATCGTGCAGCTAATCCGCCGAAGATATAATATATTTCTTCTCGGCGTGTTGTTATTATATTCAGTTGGAGTTACTATAATATAATACTAATAATAATAAGAAGAATATATTTAAGTCGTTTGTGTGTATGTTTTCAATGGGATCCTCTTCTCCCTCCTCCCCGCCCCTAAGATGATCACACTGGCGCAGGTAGTCGTCTACAAAACATGCGAGATTCCCCATTATTGCTATTATATATGGTTTCTACCAAGTATAATAATAATGGAAAAAAAATTGGAAAACACACACGGTCCAGCACACTCGGCTGTCAAAAAAATTCTTCTGCCTTGTATACGCATTTGGATTTTTTTTCCTATACATACCCCGTGTCCAATTCGATTTGCAGAAAAGGATCTATATTATTTTTATACACGTTAATGTGTGTGTGCGAGTGTTAGTATATACATTTCGCAGACAAAATAATAGATTACACGGCCGTAAATAACTGAATGTCAATTTGTGATTGACCCAGTTCGGAAAGTATTAAACGCGCGCGTCGTATATATATATATATATATATATCGTCATTAGTTTTGACGTTTTTATGGCAACGGCAAGAACTGTAACCATACTTATTCTTCGCAACAAATTAAATTATTGATTGTTTAGAATATTATTGAAAATGTATAGGTAGAAAACCATATTTAGTCTATAATATATATATGATACAAAAATAATGCTTGTTTTTAAATCTGCTGTAAACATATTATGATCACGTGCATCGTGAGACCTAAAATATAATACGATATTCAAATGTTGTAAATTTTAATCGACATTTACATTGTGCATACAATTTAAATTGGATATACTCGTATAGTGACGTTTGGTCACTTTAATTGGTATATGTCATCATTTTAAACGTAGGTATCGAAAAGTAATCTAATGTAGAGTAGGTAATATATAAACCTATATACCGAAATCAACGAAATTGGTAAATAAATTCGATGTGTCACCAAAAGGCAAATACTACGATTATTAAGGTATTTATTAGATTCTTACTTAGTAGAATACAAATCGATGCTCGTTTTGTTTTGATTCTTAACGAACGAGAAAACAAATGACGATTTATTAGAATTATAGACTTGCCAAGATAAAAATGAATTTTATTTAAGTATGAAAAAAATAATCATTTTATTTTACTTTATTTACATGTTTGTATTTCTTGTAAATCAATTAAGTGCAAGAAAAATGAATAACTTATTAGAGATATTATTTTATTAATATAATCGTTAATGTTTTGATAAACCCAATTTTCCATTTTGTTACAAGTGAGTACTTTGTTACATACTTTCCTATACCCATACGTAAAATTTTAGAGAAGGGCAAAATGAAAAAAATTCTCAAATGTAAAATAATAAGGATTTAATGTTATTTTAACATATAAATGTAAATATGCAGTTATGCTAAGTATAACTATTAATGAAATAATAATTGATATTTGTACTGTTATATATACAATATACGTATAATTAGTTAAAATACATTTTAATTAGTATAGAAAAAAAAATAGAAAATCAAATAATACAATCAAATCTATTTTTCGAGAACAGTAGTCTAATAAGAACTGCAATTTTTTTTCGTTTCATCCCAAACACATTAATGATACCCTAAATAAAAATATCCTTATTTATGTTCACTTTTTCGTAATGAAGGCTCATCATACACAACCCATTTCAACGATCTTCACAAAAAGTCGACCTAAGTCACTTTTTACTCTTTTTAATGCACTGACTGATCTTTCTAATGTGCATGTTGTTAGAGACAATGATATAAAAACTTTGTGTATTTAAAAAATCAAAGGGTAATATTCACAATGAGCCAGTAAACCAATAAACAAAATTTCATCACACTAGGATTAGACCAAACTTTTATCAATCCAATACTAAATACTGATACCAAATATTAGATTCCTCTATCATATTTTTCAGCGGAGGCAAGTGCCCTGTCTTGCTCCTCTCCAATGGGTGCCCGTGTCTATCAATTAATTTCTATAATCGATTAGCAGCTGTTTTCTGTCAAAAATAAAATCATTATTAATGATAAACTATACCGTAAATATTATAAAACAAATTGATAACACCGGGTGGATGACAGGTTAAATACAATATCGCAAGTAGTGATAATTCACCGAAGACTTGCATCGTTCAACAAAATACTCGTAAAATATAATAATATATTAATAGTAATAATAACAACACAACTATTATGATGGAAAATAACACGATCATAATATTACAAAAGTTTAATAGGATTTGTATCGTTTACTTGGTTCGCTTTACACATTTAACGCGACGAAAGTAGAGATGTTTTCAAATTCATTCTGACGGCCTTATACGTAATATAAACCGTTTTCGTTTACTACTGTGGTTATTCGCTCGCATCGAAATTGAGGAAAAAAACCCATGAAAAATAAATTTAAATTATATGAGCTTTACATTTCATTTGCGTTAATATTTGTTAGTTTTTCTTTTTATTACCCGACTATTGATAAATATTTTGACGTTTTATTTAATTTATATTGTTGGGTAGGTACTAACCAGTATAAATTAAGTAGACTGTATTTTATCCATTCAAATGGGTATTCCAGTACTTGAAAGTATGTAGTTCTCCATTAGTTTACCCATGGTTGTTGAGGTAGTAACTACACGTCCTACGATACAGTAAATCTAGAGTTAAAAAATCTGTTTTTTTTATACACACTATGGAAATTATTAAATCAAATAAAAGTTGTGAAAAATTATGATACAATAGTGATATCAAAGTACATTGAAAGAAGTCCACGATGAAATGCATGGAAGAATTATACACCGATCTTAAAAAAAAAAAAACTCCGAATCAAAATCCAATGATATTTATTCTAAGAGATAATGACAGAATTGTAATTATTCAATTTTTGATCATTTAATTATTTAATTATTTTATGAATTATCGAAAATTGATTAATGAGTGACAAATCAAATATTACTATTTTATTAATATTATTTATTATTGTTGTAATGACTATGGTTATTATCAGTTTTCTATATTATGTTACAGTAGGTACCTATAATTGACAAAATATTAAATAGAATAATTATATATGGCAATAGCATGGACTTTTATTTCCGCTAGATGTTTTGGGGAGTTTTTTCCTCTGATTTGTCTTTTGGGTTTTTTTCCCCGTCTACCGGCTAGTCGTTATTTTCGTGATTGAATAGCAGTACATATTTTGTATATTATATATTAATACGCAATATATACATTTATTTCTGTATCTGTATAACTATATGTCTGTATAATAATTACGTTGCTACCCTCATAATTAATGTCAATCATGTATTATATAAGTACCTATTCCAATACGTGCAAAAAACCAAATGAATACTATTCCAATATGTTATAATCTTTTTAGTTATCTAGTATTTTGTTCCATTGTATATATATATAGACTTATGATTTATCGCGTAATTAGGCATCTCACCATTTTAATAGTTGTAAATATCGCATTTTTGACTTTGCAATTGCAATTGATGTTGTCATTTTGAATAGGTTCATTTTTTATTATTATTTTTGTTTGTTTATTATTGTTGTTTGTTGCCCGTTAATCAATCTCCTGCATAATAAAACATATATAAAATTAATACGTTTGCTGTTTCGGTTTTTTTTTTCAAATTAAGAAACAGCATTTTTGAAAACCACGTAATATACATAGATTACCGTGATATATACCAAATAATAAATAATAAAAACTGTAATTGACTATGCAGTTTAATTATAAAACTTCATTAAAATTTCGAAAAAAATTTATTAAGGGTGGTTAAAACTGACTATCTATTCAATTAATTTCAACGTAAATTACCCACTATAGAGTAATAAAATAAGCAAAACGTATAAAAAAAAAATGATATTATACTTTATCCAATTTATCATATTTTCATTAAATATATTTTTTGTGTTCAAAATTAATTTTTACTAACTAATTACCAGCTATTTACTTAATTAGGTGTGCGGCAGATTATAATAATATAACATTTATTATTTTTATAATAGTTAGACAGAAAAATATATGACAGCATTGTAAGTATAATAATAATAATTTATAATGTGAATAAATAGGTGATAGGTCATATTTAAATATTTGCATTTCGTTTTATCACTATACTATAGTAAATCACATTAAATACTATCACATGGCATATATTAAAAAGTAATCGACATAATTAAATCGGCACATTAAATTAATACCTATATTATACACCAGTAGACATCATTCAGTAAAAATAATTTCCATAAGAAAAAACCTTGTCTTTCCGCGAAAAAATTTCACAGTTATTAACAATATTAGAAATAGTTGATTGGTGTTAAAAAACCAAAAATCGTATTTATTGCGGACATAATTTTATTTTTGTATAGGTTAATATTTTTAACAAATTCAGCTAAATTAAATCAATATTTTTGTTTCTGGAAAATGTATTAAAACTTGTCGTTCGCAGATAGGAATATTTAGAATATGTCTAAAGGTCGATGCGTATATTAATTAACAGCTCAATAAACTTTCATGCAAAAACTATAAATTGGCCGAAAATAATGATAAAATATATAAATATTCATAAAATAAAAAAGTTTTCCAGTCTAAAGGGTTGATTGTCCCGCTCGCCGCTTTTCGCACAAACGCCCAACTGTAATAATGTAATACTAAATTATAGAAGTACGTGCGTTTTAATAAATATCCAATAGAGAACAATTTTTGGAATCGTTTTCGCCAGAATTGTTGGGAATCCACGATAGTTACAAGAATAACAGTTAATTTACTAAACGCTAACACGACATAAGCGAAAAAGCTCTCAACCGAAGAACGATAATAGGTATTAGCAGTGACGTTTTCCATTTAAACACGTACAAACAGACACCCGACCGTTTATGGTTGTGGCGAAATTCTATATTTACGTTATGAATCCAATCATTAAAATACTCAGAACAACAAATGCGGTATATGTCATGATTTTATTTTGATTATCATTACCATTATTATTTTGGTTATTACCATATGGTCGTTTTCTTTGCCATAGAAATTGCTGCTCGCCGGCCGATTGTGTTCTGTGAATATCAAATTATCAAATATTATAACTCGCTAGGATCGGCAAATGGACTAGAACATAATATATTATGTGACGTCCAAATGTGCGTATTCTGAGGGCCGTGCGTTACTCATAATGTGATAATAATTAATAATATTCGCACCTATAATACGAAGGTCTATGTGACATTTATTGTATGTATACATGACTTATTGTTGTAGGTGTTTTACGTTTTATCCTTACGTCGACTTGGTAATTCGTATAATATTGTTGCCTATTCATGCATTTGTTTCTGTACAGTAAATTTCAGCAAGTCCGATCGGAAGATTTTAATTTTAAAAACGTATTCCATTTAAAAATATTTATTAATACGGGAAAACGTGCATATACATTATTTATGAGACAACTCAAATTTAAATATATAGCTCGAATTTCGTTTAATTATTTTACTTTTATTTTTTTTTACGATAGCTGTACGGAATTTTAATGTGTGAAATCTTATTTGGTATATATATACTAACTTTTCAACAAACACGACTTTTAATATGAAAATATTAATAAATCAAATATAATATGATTACTTTCGTCTTTTATACTATTCGAGGATACCGAAGATAAAAATATTGATTCATAATCAGAATAATATTTGAACAAGTAAATTGTACATCGATATAAATATTATTATAATAAAAACACACGCAGTTCATCATTTGGGTACTAAAATTAAAATGAAATCGCATACATATTAATAGAGAAAGCATTATAAAATACCTATTCAATTTGACCTTTTATTAATTAATAATTGCAGTTAAATTTTATGTAAAACTTCTATATTTTTGTTGTGTTCAATTTTATTCAACAATAAATTTGAATACTGATTAAATTATTTGTACTTAAAAGTATTTATTTATTTTTTTTTTGGTTACAGGTTCGTTACCGAGGGAGGACCTAGTGACACTAAACTTTTACCCGGTGATCAAATTCTTCAGATTAACGATGAAGATGTTCAAAATGGTCTTAGGGATTATGTAATACAACTAGTGAGATCTTGTAACGAGACAATCACTTTACTTGTGTGTCAACCTCCCCTCGATAATGTAAGTTTTTTTTCACTATTTATATTGTTGTTAATTGATAATCGTTTTATATTTGATTGCAGTCAGCTAGGAAGTCGGCTTTACTGAGTTCAGCAAAAAAAGCTAAGCTCAAATCTAATCCGTCTAGAGTGCGTTTTGCAGAAGGAGTTCTCGTAAATGGTTCTCCATTATGTCCGGTGAGTTATATTACTTTGATAGCATAATTTAATATAAAGTTTATACACAAAGATTATAATTCCAATCCAGTTAGGTCGTTTTAAATAAATCGATCGACAATAATATAATTTAATAGCATTACTTACGAGAATGATTTAAAATGATTTATAAGCATGATTAAGTACAAAAATTATGTATTATGTAAGAGCATCGCAGTGATATTTTCGAAAACGTAGAGAATCATTTATAAATAATTTAATAATATTTATGTATATACAACATTGTATCGTTATTATGTAGGTGTCGGCGTTCAGTGGAGGTGACCCGAACATAGCATTGTTACCCAATGTGCTCAAAGTGTTCCTGGAAAATGGACAAACCAAATCATTTAAATACGACTCAACGACCAAAGTAAAAGATGTCGTGGCTTCGTTGCAAAACAAATTGTGTATTAAAGCCGGAGAACACTTTGCGTTAGTTCTCGAACAAGTCAAAAGCCTTCGTAGACATAAACTCACGTTACTGGACCCCGAACACACTT
The DNA here is from genome assembly GCF_002803265.2 of Melanaphis sacchari. Taxonomy (NCBI): domain Eukaryota; kingdom Metazoa; phylum Arthropoda; class Insecta; order Hemiptera; family Aphididae; genus Melanaphis; species Melanaphis sacchari. The sequence continues at coordinate 25,751,226 of NW_020270366.1, read as the reverse complement.
TAGCTAGGGTAAGCGTCTCTCGATAAAATTATTTTAATATATTAATTTTAATACATAGATAATTTCATGCCAAAAGGTTGCGTCGAGGCCAGGCTCCCATAATCTTAGATGTTTATTCCGAGTGGCATTCGTGCCTAGAGATGCTTGCGACTTGGCTCAAAAAGATTTGAACGCATTTGAGTACTTGTACTTACAAGTAAGTTTTACGCAGCCCAATTGTTAATACTCGAGATTACTCCCCTGACTGACGCCATTCTTTTTTTTCTGAAGTGTTGTAATGACGTAGTTCAAGAACGATATGCCCCGGAACTCAAGTATGACATAGCTCTACGATTAGCTGCGTTACATATCCATCAACATGCTATGGCTAATAATATTCCCTATTGTAAAGTCACGGTCAAAGCTATCGAGTAAGTACTACTCACGGTGTTATAGATTAATAAAATTATTAAAAAAGTTAAATTAAATACATCGTATCAATAATAATTGTTAATTAATATTATTTTATTTATTAAATAGACGGGAGTTCGGTTTAGAAAAGTTTGTACCCATATCGCTCATGGAGTCGATGAAACGGAAGGAATTGCGGAAGTTACTAACACATTTATTGAAACTTAACCAAACAATGACGGGTACCAATTACAAAACACTTACAGCGTTACAAGCAAAACTTTACTACTTGACCATCATTTCTGAATTGCCCAGTTACGGTGCAAAATGTTTCTCCACCAATGTCCGGGTAAGTGCATTAACAACAGATCGGGTAAATTCAATTTTAATATAAAATTAATGATAATGATATTGTGTGTCTATAGGATTGCAACTTAGAAACGGTGATCCTAGTTAGTCCTAAAATGGGAATTAGTCAGATCGTGGGACTACGTAACAGTATGGTAAGCATCTTATAATTTCACTTATATAGTTTGCGTACAAAAAAATATGTCGGCTATAAAAAAGTATTATCGCTTCGTTTGGCAATTTTATACATGTCGGTATAAAACATAAACTGATATACCTACGCGTTAATATGATAAAGTTATATTGTTATACTCGATAGAGTTCCGGAACAGTTCGCTCAATATGAACAAAATTTAATTTATTTCTACGTATTGTTCTATCAATGTTAAGTGGAAATAAGGATTAGTTTATAAACTTTTACAAAATTATCGCCTTTATTTACTGAATATTATTGATTTTCTTTGCAGCCAGTGCCTTTGGCAGATATTGAACAAGTAACGATGGTAAAAGTACAAAAAGACGATCAAATTTCAAGTACGGTGACGTTGTATTTACAAAACACAGTACAAAAGGTAAACACAATAGCTATTGAAAAACTTTATCATTTTAGTATTAATGTTCAATGAATATTCTTTTAGGAAGTCAGTTTTTGTATGGAAGACCGCGATACTGATGAATTTATACTTGTTTTAAAAGGCTATTTTAAACTTTTGATGTCTATGAATTTGCCTATCGATCGGGAAGGTGATTTATTACACACTGACAGTGGTAAATAACAATTGATATTTGAATAAAATAAAATGTATTTTACTGTGTTATTAACTTATAAAAAATAACATAAATCGTGTATCAGTATCACTATAACTATATACATTCAGATAAAACATAAATTTTATTAATATGATTAGTAATACTTATTTACTAGTATCTATTTTGTACCTTTATCATTTTTCACTTTGAAAGTATATTACTTGATGACACAAAAACTTAGTATATTTTTTTTTTTTTTTTAAACGTCTATATATTATAATAAAATATTAAATAGAACTAATAGTATACACACCTTAAATAGCGAATTACTATAACCACATGCCAATAAAATTGACTAAATTATGTTTTTTGTTATTTTAGCACCACAATATTATTCTCATCATATTGTGAAACCGACACTTTGGAGTTATGGCCCATCAGCTATGTACGCCAAAGAACAAGAAAAATTAACTAATTTTGCTTTTTGTCCAATGTACACTCCATTCAAACACGAAATGGTCGGTATAAATAAATAAACAAAAAAAAAAAAAAAAATTATAAAATTTATAACTGTAATTATTTTTAGCTCAAACCAAATGACTACGGATCTTTAAACAGGACAATATTAACTGGTATGCAAAATGGAAATGTAGACAACAATATGAATACAATGTAAGTGTTTTTTTTGTATTACCTATGTTTTAAAATTAATTTAAAGATTAACATGTAATCTTAGTATAATAATATAATTTTTGTAGGTCTTTGAAAAAACATGAAAACGGTAATTTAGGGTATAAATCGAACGGTGATATAAAAGATAAATCAGGAATCGATGTTCAAAGCGTAGTTTCCATAGAAATATTGGAAAGTGAAAATAGCTTTGTGGATACTCATAACGAAGAAGTACTAAGAAGAGTGGCCGAGATGCAAGAATTAGTGGAAAACTCTGAGCAATATCTGAATAGACATCAACGCGAATCCAGCGACTCGGATGGTTCTCATATATCTTCCGACGGTTCGGTATCGTTGCCACCGCCTCCGACCAACCTGGGTCAACTTAAACACAGCGATTCGCTACTGTTGTTAGCTCAAGTGCGTAATATCTTTTGGCTAGTCGAAATGTAATAACCATTGGCCTATTTTTAATATATATTTGTGCATATGTATAGAAGGGCACCGAAGATAGCATAACTGCCGCGGTCCAAGCGTTGAACTTGGGGGATCTCGAGAGCGACACTGAGTCAATAAATACACCCTCAACCAGTCCTTCGCACCAAGAACGGAATCGCAACAGGGACTCGGACATAAGTTTCGGATTGCACAGTCCGGAAGGGTTGGCCGCGAGTTCGGGACACGAAGCACTGCAGGTTAGTGATAGGTTGGCGATGAACGGGACGCGCTTTTAGACGTGTATATATCTATATGTATAATATAATTGTGTATCGACCGCAGGAACTGTGGAAGAACCTGCAAGAGGACAACCGGTCGTTACCTAGAAGCAGTCTGTACTTAGAACCAGACTTGATAGATTTGACTTTGATACCGCCACCTATTGAAGAGACGAAAATCAATCAGATAAACGGTTCCAACGCAGGTAGCCAATGCAGTCTACCGCCTACGCTATTCGCCGACTATGACCACCAACAGAACGCGGACAGGTTTCTAGGTACGTGTAGATTTATAAAACAAGTTATACGCTTAATAATCAGTGATAATTAACTTCAAGATTTCTAAAAATAATGTGTCCACAAAATTTAAAAAAATATTTATTTTTTTAGACTTGCAAATTTGTTTTTACTGTTGAAGACAAAAACAACTTTTATATAATTTAAACTGTATATTAGCGTATACTATGAAAATTGTACTAATAGTATACATAAAAACTTTTTTACGTATTTCTATATGTATATCTAGGTATGCCTACTACAGTTTGTTATATCATATTCTTTTATTAACAGCACACGTTTAGTACACATTTTTATTTTTATGATACAATTTTAATTTTTTTACAATTTAAAATTAATAAATAAATATTATTTTATTTTGTTAATTTAAATTCAATTGTATTATTTTTTATCTATACAACAAATAAAGATCACATTGCATCATTACTTTATATATAGATATATATATAAACTAGTGGGTTACCCGTCGCGACTTAATCCGCAAAATTTTAATTGTTATATAATAAAAAGAAGTAATTTATGGCAATAATTTTATTATAAAATTATCTATAAACTACACTTGGTATATTTTCATTTGGTGCCAAAATTACATAACTTGTGGGCATACTGACTCTGGAGTATGCCACATACAATTTTCCATATGAAAAAGCGAGTCTAAAAATGTAAACTAGAGGCTCACAGCTTATAAACGCTAACTCATCAATGTAAATAGGTATACAAATTACACGTAAAATTTTGGTTTTTGCCGATATCAGCTCCTTAAAATCAAAATTTTGAAAAATCCTTTCTTAAATTTTTAATGTTATTCTACCCTCAACATTTCAAATCGATAGCTCTAATAGGTTCGGCTTTGCGTTGAATACGAATTAGTCACTCAAGACAATCTCGTTTATGTATATACTGATATATAATATGTATAAGTATATCTCTGGATTTAATTTCATACTGAGCGGCATTTATTTGTAATATAGACTCTGTACTGGATAACGGGTTCAAAAACCACACGAATCTCATGAGTTTGGACTTAGAGTCGTTTCTGGCCACGATGACCATACCGCCTCCACCGCCTGCGCAACAGACTTCCGGTGACGGGCGGCTGGAAGAGAAACGGTCCAACGCGGTGTTGACGTCCGAAGAGATATCTTCGTTCATAATACCACCACCCCCTCCAAAATCGGTGGCATCGTCGTCGATCATGACGTCGACAGCTTCGGACAGCGTCACCGAAAACCAGCAACAACACCATCACCAACACCGACAGTCGGACTCCGGCGACGAGACGGATGACCGCCGTCGCCGGAGCGTCGGCCAGACGAGGACCGTCGCGGCTGGGGCGTCTGCCAGCGCGGCTACCACGCCGGACGGCCCGTGCGCTGCCACCAGCGAAAAGACGCTTCCCGGTTTCTCGTGCTGTTCGAGGCCCAGACAGCAGGTCGGACTCTCAACCGCCGTGCCTGCCCACCCGGGCTCAGAACATGACGCTGCCTCGCGTCAAACCCAAGGTCCCGCCTAGGGTGGACTCGACGCTGTCGACGAAACCGCCGTTGCCGCCGATGCCGTCACAGGTATGTAGTTATGTGTAACAAAATCATTGTGTGTACGATCTATGATTTTGAATGTAGATCAATCGCCGCTAATCAGTTTTATTTGTAATATGAAACTGTAAGGAATCCAAATGTATTTCCAATATCTATATCGTCGGAATGAAAATAAGTCTTTTTTCCACAAGAAACAGTTCATCCCGAATCCCTTTAAATGTTAATTAAAATGCCTTTGACTTGAATTGGTTTATATGACGTGATACAGGAAACGCTAATGCGGAATGGTTGCTATTCGACCAACAGGGAAGCAGTGGCTGTTATCAACGAACTGACGGGCAGACTGAACGAGTTCGGCGAACAGTGTAATGTAGCCCAAGCTCAAGGCGGCGGTACGCATCTAGACGAGACCAAGTTTCAGGTAACGAATGATATTATTATGCGCGTGTTTAAGATGTAGGTGTTTACTAAATTTCAACCTTACTTGTTTCCGTCAATATTTATTTCTTAGACTTAGTTAATAAATTGTTTTTAAAAATTATCATCACCAATTATTCTGAAAATAAAAAACCGGAGATATTTCACTTTTGTAAATTTCAAAAAAATATACCTCACTATTGACTAGGTGGTCACTGTATAATAGGTGTATTACGATTTGTTTAGAACATTGATATTTTATTATATTCAATAAAACGATTTTTAGCATGGCTTCAATGTAATATACATAATTTTTAATGTTAGTAATGTATTAAATATAATTATGTAATATAACATCGCAAATGTAGAAATAAATATTATTTAGTGAATAAAACACTCAAATTTCAATAAAACATTCTAACACCATAAATAAAATACTAAATCACGTATTCTGTGTAAATTTAAAAATTCAAAAATCATTTATTTTAAGAATTTCTAAAAGATAACAAAAATCGATTTATTCAAAATCATATTTTTCATCATTTTTTTTATAGGTTATTTGGCTACGCATTTATCGCTAATGTCCTCATAAAAGTTTCAATCAAATAAAATGTTCTTCTAAAAATTGTTAATAATTTACCAATTGGAACAATCTCCTAAAAAAATACCTAGTCAAAAAGTTGTTCATAAAAAAAAAATTTTAAAAAAAATCATTTTTAAACTAATTATAGTTATTTGGTTAGATCTAAGTTTTGAGTGTTGTTTTCGTCTTCCATAATATGTTTTTTGTTTAAGAGCTGATGGAAAATGTCTATGAGGTATTCGATTATTGGTTAATAATAAGTTGTGTATAAAGTATAAGGGGGGGGAGGTTACTTATTGTATATATAATATTATTCATATTACACACAATGTGTAAGTGGATGTGTCGCCAAGCATTTTCTGCGTATACACATATTATTATAAAATGATAACATCATTAAAATATTATGTTATTCCGCTCGAAAGTTTATTATACTCATGACGTATTTGTGAGTTTTTTTAATTTTTTAAGCAATTTTTAAACTTACTCCACATATATAATATTAATGTCTCCGTTCATTGCGCTATTCTAATTCGTCCACTATATTTAAATGTTGACACCATTAACAACACAGAATAGTTTACTTCATTATTTAGTGGGCAAAAAGGTTGTAATTGTAATCGAGTAATATCACTTGGATTCACGCATTTTTTTTTTTTTGTGTGTGTGAAATATGATGCTGATGAAATAATTTAATCTGCAGACATTTTATCATTTATTTCCGGACTCGACGTGTCTTGGTACCGAAACAGTAATAACTGCAATATTTTTTAGCCCGCTTTTGATTTATGATAATTAATAGTATGTTTTCATCTCTAAACTTGCGTAACGGACGAGTTATTTAATTAATTAAATACATATTATAAGTTGTAAACCCTTAAGTACAGATGCACAATTTATCGAACAAAATCATTTTTAATAATATTTTATACAAATACGCATCAACATAGGTTTATTAATATTAATTAAATGTCATTGTGTACAATAAACGATGTACAGTCTAATCTTTACGTGTTAATATTATATAGACCAAAATAGAGCAAAAATATGTATTAAGTGTCTCGGGGTCTAAAAGCGTTTGTGGACGTTCGCCAAAACGTTATTATCGAGGCAAGCTCTCGAGCAGGTATTAGCAGAATATGGGTGGTGAGGCATTTACACGCTATCGCCAGAGTTATATATGTGGAGGACGGGTGGAACGGGTGTTGTCTGGATTGGTACTCCTCTCCGACACTAACTTGTACAACACGATATATACGTAATGTGGCATGGCATTAATTTGTTTTATTTTGCGCGCGGCCCAAATTCAGGAAGCTAAGGACATACTGTGCCAAGAAGCCAGGCAGCTGGTGACGTCCTCGAAGATCCTGATACGGTGCTACATGAACCCGAAAAGCGCCGAATTCCAGACGAACTTGTCACAGTGCGTGACGCAACTGCGCCGGATGACCGTGCTCAGCGGCAACATGACCAGGCACACATCGTCGCCGCTGCAGACCCGCAACCTCATACTCAAGGTGGCCGACGTGCTGCGCACGTTCCACGGCCTGTTAGTGGACACAGACGTGTGCACAGAAACGCTCACCAGACACGCCGAAGGGCTGGCCAATGTGTTAGCGAAACTGTTGCGCAGCCTCCGGGTGTTCTCGCCATGACGACGAATATCGGTCGAGTCCGCGGGTCCCGACTAGGTGTCGGCGAGCGTCGACCGACGTGTTCCGTTGGCAGAAAACCAACCGGAAAACGGAAGAGGAAATAAAACCTATCGATTTATTTTTAATGTACAAATAATTATTAGGTAAGAGTGTATAGGACGAAGCCTCAAGTTTGTTTGTTTTGTTTTATCATTATTATTATTATTATTTTTTTTTTTTTTTAACGTTAAGTCGGAGCCAAAAAATCGTTTTAATTACGATATATAATATTATAATGTTAAATATATTATTATTAACAATATTATATAGGTTACGTATTAGGTGAAATAGCGCGAAATATTATTATATTATTATATAATAATATGATCGTCGTACATGTGCCCAATTTACGATGACGAAATTACATAGTCATTCGTCGTTATCTCCTCTGTACTGTCGATCGTTACATCGAACAATAAATATGTACACAAAATGTGTATTTATGCACGCTCAATCCGTTCGTTGGATTTCCAAGACCAATTATAATTTCATGAAATAGGGCATCCGGGATCGCGGTACCGTCGTTTCGGGTAAGTCGCCCGTGTTAAACAACACAATATCGTCGTACCCGTCGAGAATTATTAGTAACTACGTGTTTTTATTATTATAATTATTGTTTTTATTGTTTCTTTTTTTATTATTATTATTATTATTATCATTATTATAAGGTTGTAGCGTTAAATCTAGTCAAATTTTAGAAAATAATTCGATATGTTCGTTTTTTGAATATACGCATTATAATACGATTTGTAAGTAACGCAAAGAAGATTGTTTCATAAAAATAAAAAAAGTCTAGTTTTTATCCCACGTTTAATAAATGGCATGTCAATTAATCAAAATATTCAATATTTTCGCAGTGCACTTAATAATATTATACCATACGGAAATAGTTCGATTTCACGTGAAAAAAATATTATGATATATTATGTTATAGTAATAATAATATATGATATATACTATTATAGACTTAGTAATATTAATAAAATTAATTGGGTTTTTTTTCTTTTAATACCAACGTTGTTAATTTTCCATTCCATAATATTATTATGACTATAATTTATTTTGTTATTTATTATTTCAATGCGTCACGCAATGTACTATCTAGTATCAATTTTTTAACTGTATAATATACATATTTACTTATTATTTATAATTTCAGTTAGTAGAACATATTTTTTTTAATTTTTTTTTAATTGACTTAGTGTTTTCAACCTTTATCATAATATCTCATGAACTGTATAGATTTGTATTTGTTTATTATATTATTATTATTTCCAAAACAGACATTTTTTTTATGTATTTTCATATTTTACCGAAAAACAAAATTGTAAAATGTTTAATTAAAAACAAATTTTTGATGAAGAATAATATATGATAATAAAACATAAAATCTGATTAATTATTATTTTATTTGTTTTATTACGATACAGTATTACAACAATTCACAATGTTAACAACACACACTACAGCTGATGACCATTATATAAATTAAATGTCAATAATACCAACCATAATAAAATTAATCCATACACAGAAAAAAATAAACTCACTTGCATAATTTGTAACGAATTATCTTTGTGCACGTGTTTATTTTGTCCATTTGTATAATAATAATACAATTTGTCAGTATAATCAGTATAATATAATAACAATTATACGTTCAATAGCCACTGTATTAATATTGTATTGAGTGTCTCTATACCTTATGCAAACAAAATATAATCAAAATCGTTGTAATATTTTATGATCAATGTGAAAAAATGCATTTTGATCATTCGACGACTCTGTGATTATCAAACACTCAAACGTTCCTACATTTCCACCTGCACACTGGTCGCTGGTAAATGGTAATAATAAAAAAATGGATTTTTTTCATATAGATTTTTTATAGCCTATTCATTATTATTATTAACAATCGACTGATTATATTATTTTATTTGGTAATAATAGTATTGTTGTTTAAACCAAACAAAATTAAATCGATCAGACACAGACATAATTTTATAGCGGCTTCAAAATCAATAAGCAACCGGAACAATAATAATGTACGTATATTATTAATTTATTTCAACATAAACATCTCATGTTAACGCAGTTTGCTTGGTCCTTTTACCTATTATGAATATTATAGTTATCATACGACCACCACGATTGTTAAACAAAAATTTAATCTTATAAATCGTTTTGCTATCTAAACAATGAATAACGTCTTTTATTCATTGTCGTCGTATCCCCACACGAAAGTCCTAGAAAAGTTTTTGCACACGAATAGTTAGTCGATTAATGTTTGAATTAATCGTTGAACAGTATTTTTGGTGTTCACATAATTATTTTATTCCAAAACTAATCCTTTGGTCAACAATTTTAAATATGTATTATATATGCGTTCAAATGTTATTCTAACACCATTCCACAGCTCTTTTTTCGATTTCTCATGGTTCTTATTATTGCACCTTATTGTTAACTTTTAATAAACTCTGGATATGATTTGCGTCTGCGTTGTATCCCTTTGCCCATTCAACACAATATAATTATTACAATAATGACAATAGCACTATAACAATAATATCTTAAATGGTGTCTTCCGATCTGGTGGGAATTGATGGGATGGGAATTTTCAGGTCGACACGGGTTTTTCGCCGAAACGATTTCCTATCGAAAATTTGAAAATGACAATAGATATACCAACCATTATTCTACTATAGCTAGAGATACTGCAGTGGTGTCCGGCCCAGCCTGCAAAAAAAAAACTTATTATTCCAGTCAAAAAATTTTAATCATCTATACTAAAACGTGCACGGCATACATACGTATTGTTTGTATACATAATGCACCGTCTCCGTCAGTCTTAACGAGACCCGTCGGTCCCGCGTAGGGTTGGTTTGGGGGTGTTCGGAGAGGGGAGTTTGGAGTTTTGAAACATGTTCGGTCTACCTAGACATGAACCTACATATAAGTGTATAACAAATCTCGACCGATACGACCAATGACCATCACTGTTGTTCGCCGCTGGCGACGCCACTGCAGTCCCTTCTACTCTTCATGCTTCCTCATCTACTGTTGAAAGGTCCGATTGCCATTATTATTTGCAGCATATCGGTGGTGCTACACATTGCAGTAGTATTCCAGTGACGATCGATTTGATCGAACAGTGCTACGATCTTTAGGTATCTGCAACCCCCGGTCAACGGTCTACGCCGACGTGAACTACATACCACGTATATCCATTACATACAGACATTACAGTTCCATCTTTACTCCGATCGGTAAGTCTTATTACATCTTTTTATTTACTAGTGTACCATTGCGATATTTTCATTACGGCTTTATAATATTTTATGTATCAAATGGTTTCGCGTCGTCGATCTTCTCTGTGCCTTATGGAATGTCATATATGATATTAATTTATGAAAATTATATCTCCAATATGGTAAAATTTCTCGCAAAAACGCTCATTCAAATCATTTTATTAACGAGATTCAATATTATACGTACAAGCTTAAAATTGAAATATTATCATATTGGTAGCGTTTACTTTATATTATATAAATCATCAATCGTAGTGTAATGGTAACAGAGTAATGACCGAAAAAAAATATAAATGATCAACGTTTATAACGAATAACAATTATAAGTAAACTTTTAATACGGAATTTATAGATTTCAATAAATTATAGATATCAATTAAATGCGTTAATATAATTAATGTCGTATTTACAATCGATGTTAAAATAAATATAATTAGAATATGTGAGATTAACGCCACTAACTAGTCAGTGAACTTTATCGTATAATCTATAAAAAACTCAATGATTGTCTATAATTATATTTATTTTTATTAAATTATTAAAAAATATTTTTTTAGTTACTGTTAATTTTAAATTATAGATAATTTCGGCGATTGTAAACTGAGTCCAAAATACAGATAAACCCAAAATAACATATGTAAACTGCGCTCGAGTTTTTATCAAATGTAAAAAGGTGACATGCAAACTACGTCTGGGAAAAATTTTAAAAATCAATAGCTATATTTTTGAAAAATTATTTTTACTGTATATTTAATATTCATTATAAGTTATAATAAATATTAAATATTATATGGTTATAAATTATAACCATATAATATGAATAATTAAAATCAATATTAAATTAAGAATTAAAAAAATATATATGATTTTAAAAAGTAAAGTAATTACAAATATTACAAATAATAACATATTGTTGTTAGATATTCATCAATTGGAGTTTGACCACTATTATATTTAGTAATTAAATTTTGTAACTTTTCTCGTTTTTTTTTTTTTTTTTTTTTTTTTTTTTTTTTTTTTTTTTGTTTTAAAATTCAATAATTATTCAATAACGTGTTGGTATTTCTAGACAAAAATAAAATTTCTGTGATATAATTGAAAGAGTGCATGATCATAGAGAGTTTAAATGTTTAAAAAGTTAAAAGTTTTGTATATTTTACAAACAGGACACAGTTTAAGTTATTGGGCGCAGTTTATATTTTAACATAAATAACAATTCAGGCACAGTATACAAAAAAAAGTAATTTGAGCGCAGTTTACGTATGTCCGATAATTTAGTTCTAATAAATTTAACTGCAACTTAATCATATAATTGTTTACTGTATTTTAGTAAAAAAAAGAAAATAATATTTTTTCCATATCCTTTCGTTTTCACTCAAAAGTCAAATATGCTTAAAGTACATGCTGAAATTTTTTTTCATAAATATTTATTTTTATTTTTTATTGGGTATTATAGTTTAAAATAATTGTAATGAATATTATTCTGCCGCCATAGTACTATATTAAACTGCTGTATAATAATAATTGGTATTATCAGTAATAATACCGACAGTATATTAATAGTATATAAGCCACGATAGTATTAATTTAACATCCGCGGCTTTTTTAGCAAAAAAATAAATATAACATGATATATCTAAATAACACTTTATTTTATCTAATAGAAGTTACTTTTTAATTTTTTATTAATCGAATAACGTAACACATTATACATCTTCACGTTCAGCTAATGGTTGAATAATTATTTTTACTAGCGATGACATAACTCGAATATCTATACTTTTATTTAAGTCTGAGTGTAGAATTTTTTTTCACGAATGAATAAAAAATAATATTTGTTCATAATATGAAATGAACTATTGTATTTTTTTACATATTGTACCGTATAATATTAATAAATATAAACATTTTACTAGCCAAAAATTATTTCTCTCATTTATTACTTTTTGTAATCAGTTTTTAGAAATGTTTGCACCATATGCTACTTATGTTACGGACATGGGAACATGGCCACATATACACGAAAAAAAAGTTGAAAATCTATACACTTTATTATAATACTATGAACCTTACTGTATTAGGTAGTATAATAATACAATAAGTTGAATTAATTTATGCCGTATGAAATTGCAGTCATTGTGTGTATAAAATATAATAATAAATGTTAAAAGTTTCAAGTACCCGTAATATTTTATAAAATTACAACAATATAACTAAAATTATTATCCTTTATTTATATTAAATATCTAATTTCATCCAAATTTTAACTTAAAAATTATATAAAATAAGTGAGTATCTAAACTTAAATTGTTGGTATTAAAGTTTACTTTTAACCACTGCCTCACTCACAAAAATATCAACTATATCTAATTTTCTATTAGAAACCACCATGAGGGTAGACAATTTAAACATTTTTACCAAGCCAAAAATACGAAAAAAATAAAATCTAAAACAACCGATTTAGACAAGCGTAACGTATCTATCATTTATATACATATAATATATATATAATACGCATATAAAATATTATTTATCAAACATTTGTGACCGTTTCAGGGTAGAAAAAAAAGATTTAAAGTCGGATTTCGTCGTTCCGATCGTGGTTAAATATATCGTAAACATTGTCTCATAAATCATTCGGGAAATAAAAACAAATTGCCCATCACAATTTCCGGATTGCAGTATACCACGCGACGGTCGCCGATACGTATTTTCGTCTATGTATATATTATGTTATATATACTCGTATACATATGTACAACGAACATATATGTAAATTATTTATTTGCCGCGAACGCGATCCAATTGCTAACTCTGCAGTGACGACGACCCTAAGTTGTTAATTTTCCATTCCGACCAAACACAGCAGTTATTCGTATATACTATATACATATTGCATATTATATCATAATATACGAGTTGTGCTTTAGTCACTTGAGTGAAAATGGCAATTTATTGATTCCTTCGTTCTATCTACTCTCATGGATGACCTGGTAGCAGCCATTCTGTCTTAGCCCAGATACTATTAATATTGACGAAAGCTATAATAATACTTATTCAGTATTCATAGAATAAATTAATGCATATTCAAGCACGTATTATTATCACACTTTTTTAATTGATCATTGGTTACAACATTTCAAAAAAGTGTTATTGTTATGATATTTACAAAATAATATATGTTTACTACAACAACTGATCCACACTCGTGTAAAAAAATCTATTATTATATCATTATTATTATTGGGATTGATACATATAAGTAGTATAATGTCAGTTTTTATCGATATACAACATGTAAAGGTTCATGAATCATGAGTAATATTAAATAATTCAATTCGATTTTTCGGGGTAATTACTAATTTTATATTGTCTCCAATCGATACGCGACGGTGTCTGCAACCTCCAGACGTCGTTACAATTTTAACTAGAGGTTGAAATGGCTCAAAATAAGTGGAGGGATGCCTAAATTTTGTATTTTTCTTATAATATTTTGGTTTACACTCATGAGGGTGATTAGATGTGGAGATGAATTAAACCCCTATTAGTATCTAAAGTACCTATGTCCTACATAGATAATATTTGTATGTAACTATAAGAGGGATGTGTTATTTTAGACAAAATAAGTAGAGGGATGTAAGACATAAATAATTGCATATTAATATATATATATTATATTTAAATACATAATTTTAACACACGCAAAAATATTTAACATGCACTTCAGATTCCTCAGAGTAAAACATTTTCAGTGGCATATCGGTTAAAACTAAAACTTAAAATTATCAATACCGGGGAATTATTATATTCGTTTTATCATCGTTATACATCGAAACTCGAAACCCGCATACATTATTAAGTTTTATGGATGCAAGGTAGTAGAGATATACATAAAAACTATAATCAAATTTTCTGGAGTAAACACAATAATATGAAACACTACAGCCGACCAGAGTGGTGCGGTTTGCAAATATATAAACACAAAATTTGTGTGTTTAAATAGAAGCCGAATTATTTATTGAACACAATTATTATTTCAAACAATTATATGCATACGATAGGTAAGAGTGTACCTATATATTACAGAGACGGTCAAATATATACGTGCGGTGAACACGAACCAATGACATTTTTTCGAAATGCTTTATGGTTTTTTTTATCGGTCGATATATTTCTCTTCATTTTTCTCATTTATTTGTCGTCCATTCGAATAAACTTTTCACCAGATTAAATTCCCTTACGCACAACGTCAGTCAGTGACGAAATTGAGAGTGGGATTTCGGAAATATTAGTCCACCCATCTACTCCCCCGCCCACACACAACCACTAAAGACCACACAAATTATAAATGCACAAAAGACGCATGTCACACATTTTTGGTTTTCAATTTACATTTTATAATTAAACATTTTTATTTTTCATCATCATTATACGACGATATAAATATTACCTGAAACATTTTTCATTACTAGACCTCGCATACACAACCATCGTTTTATTTAAAATATTATTTTTATTTATGTTTATAGTTGCGATCGTATTTCAAATACCTATAATGTGTACATGAATATTAATTAATAATTTTATTTTAAAAAGACACACGATTTATTCAGCTTTTTTTATAATGATATGTTCATTGTAGTAACATTAATAACCAATTATTGTGCAATGACCCAGAGAGTTCGATGACATACGCCTGTGATCAACCGCTCATAAAAAAGCACAGAATAATTATAATGGACGTGTCAGAATTCCGAGATCGCTCTGCATTGATCAATCACGTTATCATCTAGTTGTATGCATAGCTCGTTGTCGAATAATTTCAACCTTGTGTACAATAATATAGTGATAGATTCGAAGTAGGTAGAAATATTTTTGAATTCTGGCAAAAGACACTCGGTGTCCTGAAAGAAAAAATCGAAAATATATGCCAAAATTGAAGTCGATAGTTTCCCACGTCAGTACGTTATTGACACTCAACCGGAGGACCACACGCAGACCGCGGTGACTGTCGTCCCATTGGATGCACGCTCTCACGCTTAAAGGGTTCCACCCGCCAATCGGAATTGATTGTACGACGAAGAGAACCCCACGCGATAGCAGTTTCATCTCTCAATAATTGTTGTATTTTTGCAAAACCGTAAATATTAACACATTTCGGCCGTGCTCACACCACCGCTTCAAACTTAATAGGCAACACGTTTATTTATTTAATGTCATCAAATCGTTCCACTCAGTTCAATAAGACTGTAATAACTATTTTGTTTTCGAATTGAAATTGTTGTAATTATAAACAAGTTTTTACATATATTATTTTGAATCGTATTGTGAACTCATAAACTGAACGATCAATAATATTATTATTAATTATTCATTTAATTTTAGTATAATATATAACTATCACAGAGACCACTGACCGCGGATTTTATAACGATTCAAACGCGTATTATAATTATTATATGACGGTTTATATTTGGACGAGTGACAATCTATTGTTCTTCGTCAAAAGTGCAACTGTCGTGTAAGGAATTTTTTCGATTTAATCTTAAAACGTAAGTTTTTGTTTTACAGCGGGTTTTATAACAACCATTCGCATCACATCCTACGAACTTGAACGACAAAAACAATGAGTGTGCCAATGGAATTGGACGATTCTGCCACAGAAGCGGCACCACTGGACTTGACCGTGAAGAAGGACAACGGCTGCGCTGTCTCGGCGGCAGCGCCGGTGGAACGTGATGGGCCAAAGGAATTAACGGGAGACGTACCGCCATCGCCACTACCGCCGCTGGATTTGAGTGCGGGGAGAACGTTATCGTCGCAGCCACCGCCGTCCGCGAATGTTGCTCAACGTGCCACCGTGGTGGTGCTATCGCCGAAGGTGGTCTCATCGTCGCCGAAGGTGATCTCATCGTCGCCGAAGGTGGTTGCATCGTCTCCACCACTGAAGCCGCAGCCGCAATGCAAAGCCTACTGGACGCCGGACTCGTCTTCCTCTTCGCAGATACCCAAACACTTGGCGCCGCTGCACGGGATATACGCCGACGCCGCCGCTTATCGGCACATGATCTCGTCCGCAGCTGTCCCCGAGTACAACCCGTTCCTGGCCGTACTTCCGCCGTCCGCCACCACGCAGTTCCACCATCACGATCACTTCCAACAGCAACAGCAGCACCTTCACATCCAGCAACAGCATCAGCTCCATCTCCAGCAGCAACTCCAACTGCAGCTGCAGATGCAGCAACAGCAACAACACCACCAGGAACAACAACAGAAGTTCCAGAAGCAACAACTTCAGCTGCAGGCCGCGTACAGCGTTCTTCCCCCGATAGACCCCGCGTTGTTGTTGTCCGGTAGCCCAGTGTACGCGGCCACGTCGTCGCCGTCCTCGTCCGAATCCAACCACTTTCCATTCAGCGGATTCGATTGCAGTTTTTCCAAGCCACCTTACGGTTTCGGGTATGTCGATCGTTCCACGTTATAATAATATATTTTATTTACACGACTCTACGGGAATAATTATATCTGTACAACACCGCTCTCAGCCGTCAAGAGCTGAGACGCGTTTGTTGTTTAGGACTTTAATTATCCACCTGTAGTACTATATTATTTTTCCGTTTGTTTATGTTCAACGATCGTGCATTAACTATATATTTTTATGCGCTTTTTGCAGTTACCCTTACTACGAGAGGATGCTGGACGGAAGAGTGACTGGTGGAGCTTATGGAGGCGTAGACATTTGCGCCAATCGGTCTGATTGTCCGTCGCCCGAATCGACGACTACCGACGACCATCATCACTTCAATCACCATCATCGTCTGCAACAACAGCAACAGCAGCAGCAGCGAGACCTGGACCGAGAGCATCGCCACATCATCAAGGAGTGTGACATGGACGACATGGACGACGTGGACCCCGAGGATGTGGCGGCCATATATAAACAGTCGGATTTCTTGTCATTCCGGAATCGGTACATAGAAAGCTTGGGGCCGCCGAGGAACTTCGAGAAAATGAGACGGTCTAACAACAACAACAACAATGATGATCATCGGTTGATGCCCGGACAACAGCAGTACGACCAGACGTACGTTATGAAGCGGCAGAAGAATAACGAAGCAGCCAAGCGGTCGCGGGACGCCAAACGGCAGAAGTACATCGAAAACCAGATTAGCGTCATGTACCTGACCAAGAAGGTGAGTGAGATGAAAGACATTAAGAGACGACTGCTCAAGTCTATGTGATGTTCGCTGAGTAGATGTACTATTATTAAAAATATGGGTAATTATAATATTAATAGTATAAGCTAGAAAACCATATTATATAATGTATACTTTCGATAACTGCAGATGCGATTTTTG
Organism: Melanaphis sacchari; assembly: GCF_002803265.2. NCBI lineage: Eukaryota > Metazoa > Arthropoda > Insecta > Hemiptera > Aphididae > Melanaphis > Melanaphis sacchari. Next base: position 25,733,155 of record NW_020270366.1, on the reverse strand, counting down.
AGTTTTCCATTTCGATTTTCAAACCATGTTTTGTAATCGCTGTTAATGTTATAAATTATGTGACTAAATATTTTTACTGTATTAACACTGCCCTGGATTTCAGTGTTGGACAAAAAAAAAAATCACCTATGGTAAAAGTTTATAAAGGTTGTATTATTTGTATTTTAAGTATATTAATTATTGAATTAGCCAATACCAATAAAACATACCTAAGTCATTAAAATATTATTTTATTTCACTGCGTAACTAGTGTTCTCATAGTTAAACTTTACTGTAACAACATTAATTGTTACTTATAAAATGTTAATATTTTAATATTGGCAAATTCAATGAATATAAACTAATTACAATTTATTCATTTTAAATTTTAGTAGAAATCATTTTAGAAATTTTAGTACCGAATACTACTATATAGATTAACGGAAGTCGTACTTGTAAATATTATAGTAATATACCTACGCTTTGAAATAACATGTTGGAATGAGAATTTTTCACATGTGAAAAAACGGTTAAAGGCTGTTTACTGGTCCGTTTAAATAGATATTAACATCGATTTGAACTTTTTTGTATAACTCTGTAGACATAAAAAACTTTCGACACGCTACGGTCGCTAATAATATATGTAAAGTCATAAAGGCTTACGCGAGTGTAAGACGTCGATTTTTGTTTGTTTTTTTTTTTAGTTCTTACGGCGATATAGCGTGGTTCCTGTCTAGCGCCTTTTTACTATGATAATTTACATTTACCCAAACTTAAACTTTGGTTTGTTCTTTTAAATTGTTCGAAAAAAATATTTACTCCATAAAAAAAATAATCAAATTAATAACAAACATTTATTCCGTTCGAAAACGCCATCTCGAATAAAATTACCCCATAATTGTGTGTCTATAAACAAAAATGATTGTATACTAATATAAAATGTTTTGATTTGTATTAACTGATTTATATAAAAGCCAGGGGTGTTCGTCAAAACATCAGTTTCGGTCAAAAAATGTCTTGGAACAATAATAGGGTGGCAAGTGGTGTATAAGTATGATACAATGGTAAATTTTGTAAACTGTAATATATTACATAATACGTATTGTTATATTAAAATAAACAGAATAATAAGACTGATGTTTTGTCACACTATTTGGACGTATTATATTTTTTTTTTGCTATTTAGATTTTAAAATAAATGTCGCTATTTAAAAATTGATTACAATATTTATATATGTTTATCCACACATTTACTGTAATTGTATGGTTTTTTTTAAATTTAGTTGCAAATTTATTCTTAGATTATATATTACAATATAATTTTATTTCACATTTTATATTTTTATATCCTATATACTTATTTTATTTTATATATATTGTAATATTATACGCGTTTCTGAGCACTTTTTTAATTTTATACACTACATATATATATGCTGTTTTAAGATGTCAATTATTTGTATTTAATACATTTCTATTTTTTTCGTATAATGTATTTTCTGGTCCGAATAATATACATTGTATATATTAGTATTCCTTTATAATGAAAACTATTTCACGTCTTTTGTGTGAAAGGGTATTTTAAGACTGTACATTTCACCGATATTATATATAGTCAATATACTTCAGAGTCGTTAACGTTCTAAATTTCTGTTCAATTGTGTCTATTCGCTGCGAGGTATTTAACTGTATAGTGATAAATGTGCTCTTGACGACTTGACCATGCCCACGACTAAAATAGAGGTACCTACATAGGTATAATAGCGATGTACACTGTACATAGCAATAATAGTAATGATGGTCATCTAGAAACCTTTAACGATGTGCACACCATTATGCGTTATTAAAATTTCCGGTGCATCTATCCTGAATAAACAATATTGTACATACTTAACATTCAATGCTTTGAATCCCTGAATAGTTTTACACTATATTCAGTATAGTCCTGCAGACTGTCGACCTAATCACTTTTGTATTATATTGAAATTGTCATGGGTAGGTACGTATATTGTACAAAAAAAATTAATTCAGCTTGATTTCAGGTGGAAACGAACGCTTGTTTGCCTAAATTGAAATTTACAAATAGAATATTATTTTCTAAACTACCACAAATTATACAAACCACCTTTCCCACCTCTACTTAGTACCTACAGTATAATAATATTATGATAAGCATTTTTATACCATTTTATATTCTTAATATTGGGGTATAATGTATTTTTAGCGCACTTGAAATAGATACATTATACTTAATACTTATATTGTGTACTCATAGGATTCGGTAACGAAAACCATTTTAAACGATATAACCGTCATTACTGCTAAAATCTCGTGTACTATAATAAGTGGTTAAAACTTAAAACTGCTATATGATATATACAAATAATATATTTTTATTACAGTAACAAATTATAAAATAGTTATTTATTTTTTTTTTTATGAACTCATAAATCAAAAAATAATTTCAAAATTTCAAAAATTTCAAATGTCTTTAAATTACACAAAAAGACAATTAACATTATTTCAAAAATTATATTATTCCTAGAAAATGCTAAATTGCTAATTCAAAAAATATTTAAAGAAAAAAATTCAAAGTTTTTCAGTTCTTTATTCGTAAGTTACATAAAATAAACAAAATTGATTCGATGAAGAATTTTTTATTTTTATTAACCTTCTTTTTTTCAATTACTTTAAAAAAATAGAAATGGGAATTATAAATCTAATTTTCTTTCAAAAATTTCTCTTCTAATTGAAAAACGAAGATTGAAAAATGCTCCTTCAAGTGTCTTCAGATGCAAAAAAATACTAAAGCACAATGTAAAACAATACATTCATCGCTCCTCTTTGAATCTAAAATTTAAAATAAGAAATTTAAGTATACCTGATCAAAAAATTAATATGGTGACTGTAAAATTAATTCTGCTTGAACAATGATTTTCTTTAGCAATCTTTTTTCTCTCAGTCCGATACTTAAAGATACCATTTCAAATTCGATAATAATTAGCTATCCAATACGGTTATCTTTATTTTTCAAAATATTAGTCTAAAATAATTAAATATCATTGGTAATCACGGTTGGTAAGTTATTATTAATAGTTAATAGATGTATTAAATTTATATGAATAGTTATTATTTGTTCCCTTTGCTACTATCCACCCTCTCTCGTTCACTGAAGACAATAAATTTTCTCTGTCCGCGCATACCTTTATGTCTACAATACATAAATGATATTTACGTTGCAGAATAATTTTCGAAATCGCCCTCAGATGTGTTTAATATAATAATAATATGTACCTATAATACCTCCCTCTCCTACGACAATAGTCCCGTCGATCATAAATACACACAGACGCACACAATAATATATTATTATACATTTATATTGAAGCATTCAGTGCACGCACGGTCAGTCAAGTGCGTTAAAAACGGCAAATATTTTTCAGGCCAGGTCTTTTGTACGTGCGGACGAAGATGGATCTCATCACTCGAAATGGTTCGATCCCCGTCGACACGCTTTATCGTACGTGTACATCAAGAATAAATCATGAATATATTCGTGTGTGTCTTTTTGACGGAGGGTAGAGAGCTGTCGTTATTTTATTATTCAGCGAAATTCGGCGGCGGCGGCGATTTCGATCACAATGACTGCGATGACTGTGAAAAACGTGTATGGTATGTACCATAACGACCTGGTGCAAAATTATGATGGTTATCGTCGCGGTCTTTTTATGAGAATTCTGTGTTTTCGGCCCAAAGGTTTAATTTTCCTCGGTGGAGTATGAATAGAGGCATACACCACGAATGTATTATAATACTTATAAGCGTTGAGTATTGAATGGTTATGTACAGGTTTTATATAAGTTAAAAAAAATCAACATTGAAAATATTATATTTTATATACCTGCACGTTTAACGTACTGTTCATTCTTGCAATAAATGTTCGTTACGATTCCGTACAGGTTTCCACTGTTTTATCGACTTCAAGCAACTACAACAATTATACGCATTCCTGCAATACCATATTTTACAATACTACATTAGCAATACAAATAACGCACTGTGTAAATATTATAATACAATCAAATACGTATCGCGCAATAAATATTAATTTTGTAAATATCTGAAATAATTGCACGACTAACGCGTATTCATATAATAATAATTATACAACATATCACAGTATGATTTTGGTTTAACGTATATGAAAAGTCACTGATTTAAACCAAATGATTTGTGTACATCGCTTGGAATGAAATCATAAAGCGTTTATATATTATATGCGTATAATCATATTCATACATATACTAGCATATTACAACGTGTAAACTGTATGCGTTTGTCGAATCAATTATTGTAATAATATTTTTTATCCTTTCGAGCGTGTAAACGATCATTAAATTGTTCATTACAAGCAAATATTTCCCGTCTCCGTTGTTAATAATAAATAATATATAGGTATTATTTTAACCATTGTCTCATTACCACACATCACATGTCAATCTACTCAATGCTGTAATGTAGACTTAAAATGTACCTAGTCATTGCAAAAACTGGTCACTAATGTTACAGTGTTACAAAATTATTACTTCCTATTGCGGACGTGTTCAATTTAATGATAGTCCATTCCGTACAAAAAACGATTCTAAATATAAACGATATACTGCCAGCCACTATACCTATGGATATTTTATATTTTTTTTCCAATACTAATATAGTGGGTTGAACTAATTTTCATCAAAAACATTGAGTAAAATCCGTATAATTAATTATCATTACAAATATAGTATTATATGGTATTATATTATTGCTATTAATTTATAAGTCAATAACGACGTATCATATAATAGTGTGAATATATACGTGATTTAAAGGCTTAGATTAGTTTTTAATAATTAATAGCGAAATATTTCAAGCTTTTATGATTAATCCGATTTAATTTTTTTTTAATTTAACGAAATAACAAAAATCGTTTGTGTTAACATTTTTTATTTTTTGCTTAAGTCTTTACGATTGTTTACTACTTGAATTATGACAAAAAACAAAATTTGACTGTTGAAAACAAGTGTTACGTAAATATTCCCATTTTATTATATATTTTTTGACCTTCAAAAGTACCAACTGATCCAATTCGTTACGAAAACAACCCCTGGAGTTTGAAATTTCTATTTTTACTTGCTCTAAAGGTGACGTAAGACATACCTACACAAAAAAAATCTCACACATAAAACCAATTTTTAAGAATATTAACCCTCAAAATACAATTGATTTTATGCGACTAACGCAATGTCATTGTACTAAACTCTATACCTAGTACATAAGTACCTGCTCCAAACTCTTAGATCATAATATTATGTACTACAATTGTACATCATGATCTGAGGACTTAAGCTCAAACATTTGTTTATTACAATAAAACACCATACGTAACATGAACAATAGGAGTGTGGGACAAAAAAAAAAGGTAAATCGTCTTTGGGAAAATATAATTTAATCCACAACCGTACGGACTTCAGACACAGCGGGCATCGGGACACCATAATATAACAACTCATAAAAAAAAAATAAATAAACTACACATAATATAAATATGGGCTTTACGTGTATCAAATACGTGTTATTGTAAGGATGGGTTTCTCACGCACGCGCGTACGTATATACAAACATATAAATGACCCAATAAACCTTGAATTACGAGGTTTATGTGTACTATAACGATATATTCACAGTACTGTACAAGACATATAATTTTGCGTGAACCCAGTCTTACGATGTTCACAATATACTGTATCTGGGTCTTACGCTATCTTTGATTGTAAAAAGTATCGACAAATATTATGAAAACTTTGTGACATCATTGCTCGGTATGTGGAGAGAGAGAAAAAGAAAAAAATCTACGTGACTGCACACAACACTCCGCGTCGGACAACGAATGGAATTTTTCACGTTTTTCGGCGGGAAACCTCGAGGTTCCAAAGCGAACACGATCGGTGTTCAGGTGGCGGATGACTCGGGTTTTTCGAGAGACTACTGAGAATCCTACCGTACATTGTGTGCACTGCACTGGCCGCAATCGGATACGCTCTGAGACATGCCTCTACCCAGGACGATTTTACGCACGATAATTAATCGCGTTTGGTTTATGAGTTCCTCGGAAGAGATCTCCTCGTTTTTTGAATAATATACATATATTATATACATTTATTGGTCTACGGTCGTGCAACACGTGTTGTGATAACATGCGGTGTTTGCGCTCGTCAGTTGTGTCAGACCTAGCTGGAATACCGCCATATCGCATGACATTATTATAATAATGACGTCGTTCCGAAACGCCCGTCGTACCCGTTATGGGTTAACCGGGTTCATGATGTTCTGACGACTTCTCGTTACTTCGGTTATTGCGACGAAGAAAAATAAAAACTCCAAACGAATCGTTTCAAAATGAAAAAAAAAAATCATTACTCTGATCGCCTTACAATAACAGTCTGCACCAAAACCGTGACGCGACCGTCGTCGTATTATAATATAAATATTATTTACACGCGCGTACCGCCCGGAAACCTATGTTTGTCGTATTCCACGTCCGCATACACACACACACACACACACACACACACACACCAACACACACACACACACACCAACACACTCACCCACATTCGCCCGCGCGCATTATATTGCAACACAATACCCGCCGCCTGGTGTTGTAGGATATTTGCCCAGGAAGGTCCTAAAATGTTTGCGAAAAAAAAATAATACGTAGGTATATACGTTTTAACATGACATGTAATGACGGTGGTAAACGGTGAGTGGGTGGAGCGGCGGGGTTTTCGCGAGCGGCAGCTGAGAAACAGGTGCTCTTGGTCGCGCACAGTGTTTGCTCTTGTGTGCTCCGGCGAAAAGGGTTGACATTTGGATCGCGTTTCCCCCGCACCGGACTCGTATATACGTTGGGTACCTACCTTCATATCGCCGTGTACGTGCGTGTATAACACAATACGAAGCGCGTTCCACGGATCGGCGGGCAGGTAGCGCGGCGCATTATTCACCCTGACACAATGACGGAATGACGAGGACAACGATAATGGCATATACAATAATAATAATAATAATAATAATAATAATATGGTATTAGAGTATACGCATTGTCGTATTGTGCGGGTGTGTTTTTGGATGAGGGGGAAGAGAGGTGGAGGCAGCGGTGCCGCAGAAAAAGGGTCATCCAAAGAGAAACTGTGTCAATAGGTCCCCGCCGCGAGGTAAACCCGTTTCCGCATTTGTTCAAACACCCGTGGTTAGCGCGCGGCTAAGGGTACAGTGCGAGTGGGCGAGGGTGTGGAAAACGTTTGGTCACGGGGACGGGCGCGGACCGGCTGAGGAAAACGCGCGCGTCCAAACCCCATGAACAACGCGAGTACATTAGCTATAGTGCGCACGACGTGTGTATGGTGTATGTAGTGCAGCACGCAGTGACGATGCACTATCGCCCGAAGTGATGCGGACTGCGGCGGAAGCGCTGACGACGGAACGTTAAACTTCGTAAACAACGCGTCGCAGCAGAAGTGGTGCGCGTACAGTTTTTCAGTCCCTTACGCGTAAAATTTTTAAAAATCATCTATAATACAAAAATGTTAAATGACGCCTCTGAAAAATGCCACCCCAGGCGTAAGCCTATATCACCTACCCCTTGACTTGGGCCTGAATTTATTATTATTATCATCGTACGCGTCTGCATGCACAATACTTTGTGGATTACGTGTGTCATAGACGCGAATTCTGGTTTGTGTGCGTATGCATGGGGGGGGGGTACAGTCGCGTTCGGTGGAGATTGAAAAATTCGTCACGCTCGCCGGAAATTCGTTTGTTTATCGTTGCTTACTGCTTACGCACGTACATTCGTGTACTATTTCATAGTAGATGAGATAATTTTTAGGGGTGCGACCTACACAGGCCGCAGACTTTCTAGTGCAATCGTAGTAGGACTGGCAAGTCTTTAGCGACGGGTATGTTTTTATGTGCAAACATATACAGCGTTATTACTTAGATAACCACGTACCTATGTAAATAATCGTAATCAGAGCTGTACGACAAGGATGTTTTGCGAACAATCACAGTACGATTGATCTACGCTTTTTTCTCCTCATCGTTTAATAAAAGAAATTAACAGTCCATAATTATTATGATAACGGAATGTGGATAAATTCAATAAATAGTCACAAAAAATAAAAATATATTATTACACGAATACCTACACGACTGTCGGTTACACGAGAGAGCAAGCAACCCGACTATCAGTATCATTTCTACGCTTTAAATTTTAAATAATTTATATTTTTTTAAATCATCAGGATAATTTATCATTTTAAATGACGATTATTTAGTCGAATAATTCAAAGTTATTATTGTTAACTAATAATTATTGTTTATTCAAAACATCACAAATTTTAATTTTGATATAAACAACAATAAAACGGCTTGAAACTTCTCTACAAAAAATAAGGTTTTGATGGAAGTGAGAAATTTCCGTTGTACCACATACTATTGGGAATATAAAGTAAACATTGAAATTTTTTTTTTAATTCAGTTAATAAATATACATTAAAATAGGTACATTGATACGATGTAGTTAAACATTATTATTTATTACATTAATTAATCGTAGAAATATCAATGGTTTTTTGGGTACAAGTATAAAACTTTGGTGCATTTAGTATTTATATTGAGAAAATGAAAAATTGTTTATTTGCATCCTATACACAGTTTTATTCAAAAGTAAAGGTGGTTATCAATCTAAAATGTTTATTGAAAATAGGTATACAGTATTAATATTTACTCTAAAACTTGTTATTCTACAAATAGTTAACTACAAGTCAACACTTAACAAGACTTATCAACCTATAAATATTAAACTTATAGGTCTCCCGCAACATTCACCGAGATCATGTTATATACATTTATAATATATATTAATGAACACTATACGAGTGGACGATTTTTATAACAGACGTCTAGATGATGTATACATATACATAGGAGGGGAGGTTTTCAGCCCTTTTCCACTTATTTTTTTTCCCTGTATAGTTACGTGAAGATGTTTTTATAAAGCACACATATATATTTATTAACATAATAACCCACTGAAGCGAGGTGTGTACCTACAGAAATCACTGTTGCAAGAAACGCATACTTATACAATATATACATGATTGACATGTCTGATGACTGGTGGTAGCAATAATAATATAAGAATCGAGTGACAATAAATAAATTAAATAAATATTATTATAATATATCTTATAATATTAATATTAAAAATATAAAATTATATCGCTTAATATATTATTAAAATGAAATCATTTTACAACAAACTCAGCTCCCTTACTTTACGTTCTAAACGTTGACTTAAGACTTTCTTATTAATTTTATTGTTGCATTGTTTGTGAACCGGTCAAAAAAACGATTGGCTAAAAAATTATTGAGAAATATATTTAATGATTATTCCGACATCTGTTTGAAATTGTATTATTTGTAGAAAAAAATTCTATTTACTTAACATCTATGGATTAAATTATTAAGATGATGATAATGACTCGATTGTTTAAATGTAATATACTACATCATACATATTATGCTTCACACACTACAAACTACCGTCTACCGTCTAAGGTCAGGAACTATAAAAAACTTATAATAATTACGGCATAACCGCAAACTCAGTTACACGCATCGTCTTCACTGTGTAAACAGGTTCGTATTATAATTTATAATTATATTATATATTATACACAATGTCACCACAATGTAAATAACATAATATATATTATATATTTATAGTTTAATGTTTGTTTAACAAGCCGATACTAAGAATGACGCTACCGAATCGCAGGTTAGACAAAAATACTAAAAAAAACCAGTCGACCGACAGTTATATTTTTTATTATTATTATTTATTATTATTATTATTATTATTATTATTATTACTATTAATACATACAACGACCTATTATATGCACGTCAGTAAGTTATTATATTACAACACAATAACGTGTGGACATGATAATTCGTGTATTTGTGTATAATAATATATTTGTCAATTTGAATTCTCACAACTATCCCACACTGACGGCCAAAATAACCCACAAATATTATAAGTGTCTATAATACATACATAATTCGGCCTATCCCGTAAAAGGATTTATGAACAATTGCAGTTTGTTGAGAGTGATATAATAAAATAGTTCTGAAAGGCTCATTGAAACGACCGACACATAATAATATTACGCTTCGTGTGTTTTGCATAAAACTTCTTTTATACATATATCCATATAAAATAAAAACTGATAAACATAATAACATAACCATTTTTTAATAGAGTGTTAAGGTGAATCGTGCAATAATTTCATAAAACAACTATAAAACTGTATAATGTAAATATACCTAATAAATATATTATAAATCATAAATAAAATAACTAAAACTTTATAGATATTAGATAATAACCACTAAGATACGCACGACTTACTTTGTGAATACATGCTTAAAATGAACAATATGACGATTTAACATAATTTTGTTCGATTAGTACAATATTTCGTATTCAAAAGTAACTAATACTTATTTATATTTAATAAAACTATTTTTTTATTTTATTTGAAAAATTGCATACCTAAGCACTTGGTACTTATTATGTTGTAGTATTTAATAAGGTAATGATTAAAATATGAACACTAATTCGATAAATTTTACAGTTTTTAAGTAAAAAAGCTAAAAGAATCCAATAATATTTAAGCCTAAAATAAGAACTAATAATTCGATATCATTATAGATTGTAGATACCAAATACCGATGGTTAATGTGGTAAATTTTTATTCAATTTCTTTTATAATATATTAGTATATATTTTTTATCGTTTATGATTCGTTCTTATTATGTACATAATAGTATATCGTACAATTTTCTCAAGAGTTCTTGACCATTTGCTATGATTAAGGTATATTATTCGACTTAAGTAGTTTCTCATATTCTCAATTGACATTCAGATATATTCGCTAATCATCGCCATTAAAAAAAAAACCTATTCCAACTACGATACCATTGTATCAGTTTCCGGAGTTCAAATGAAATTTTTCAAGCATAAAATGTCCATTATATTGTATTTTATACTTTGAATTCATATTTCTTTTTGAACTGTCGACCTGGTATTATTATTTGAATACAAAAATACCTTCATCCTTTTGCTAAAGTAAAAAAAAAAATAGTCTGTATTTTGTCTTTTAATGCATTTTTAAAATAAACTATTTCTAAAATAAAATGTTCATTAAATTATAATATAAAATAATTGTATCTCAAGCAAATCATATCCTTCTTACGGTGTAATATTATTACTTGGAAATTCTTACCAGGGTCAAATTATGCTAGGAAATTGTTACCCCCTTAGGGAGGGATAAACATTCTATGTTCAAGCCTAGGATATTCTTACCAGGAATAAAATTATCTAAGGATATTTTTATCCTCCTCCCTGGGTGGTATGATTATTCTAGAATAATTTTACCGGGAGTAAGAATAACCCAAAAAACTTATTCCGAGGATAAAATATGCTTAAGAAAATCTTACTCTCCCTGTAAGAATATCCCGAAGGTAAAATTGGCCTGTTGCAGTTATAAAATATTATTTATTTTTTCATTTATTCTTATAGTCTATATCATTTTAATAGCATCATTTTATTATCATCGACACATTATTGCATATATAAAATAGTAATCAAAAAGTTGTCAATATATCGTATGACATTTTTGTTATCATTACATAAAAATAATGTAATGAATAACGTATAGCCCATATATAGAGGAACCTTTTTTTAACTTAATAGTACTATAGTCAAACTCTATAGTATAAAATATCACCTATATGTGTATAAAGTTTTAAGATGTCAATCATATTTACACAGGCACATACATCACCAAACTATCTAGTACCTAAAATTTCCCAATATAGAAATAAATAGATAGTTTTCATGTAATAAAAAGTGTATAATTTAGATAAATATAATTTTAATTGCCACTGTAATTAAATTTAATAAAATAAACGAATTTAGTTTTTTTCCTTTTTTTTTTTTTGTTTTGGTTTTTTTTCATGGATTTTTTTCCGTGATTCGAATAAATTATTTGGATACCTACGTAAACTCGGATTAATCTTTTTAGACAATATACGTATAATTTGATTTGTGAAATCGTCCGTCAACAATTTTTTTCAATTTTCATTTGCATTTTATTCAAATATATAAAAATTTTAGTTATAAAAACCATGTATAAAATATTATGTTAAATAATATGTAAATATGTAGACTTGTTTTAAAATAGTAAGCCAATTGCTATATTTAAAAGTACCTATAATAAAATTACATTCGTTATTATTGACTGTATATTTATATATTTCATTATTTTTATATTTTTTTAATGTTATTTCTATTAATTCTTTTCTTTTAATTTTTTACATTAAAATGGCTCATTAATTCTATTTTTAAGTATACATTTTGTCGATTTCAGGGTTACTGTTATTTCTGTAATTCTTGTAATTTCTTCTTGACGGTGTAATGTGTATAATAATATATTCTAATATCAACGGGTGAAATAAATAATGTATTTTTATTATAGTTAAGAATGGATGGAATTGGAAAAATAATCGGGATTAAGATATCAATAAAATTGATATTTTAATTATCTGCTAATCGCTAGTGTAAGGCCGTGTTTACATTTACTCGTAATATATTGTACCGCAATGGCCGTACCGAGAACAACCTTTTTACTCAAATAAAATAAATCACATTAAAATTATGTTTTTAAATTCAGGCAAATAAAAGATACTTAGAACTTATTAAATTAACATAATAGGTTAAGTAATTAATAAATATAATAATATGGTCAACAATACATCACATCTCATTTCAAATACTTTTTTTTATTCTTAGCTTTATTGCTCTTTTTTAAGTTGTAGCACATGATACAATACCCTTTAGTATATTATGTATTTATGCTATAATATTCTTAAAAACAAAATTTGTCAAGAGTATTTTGTGTAATGAAACACAAAAATAGAGAATTAATAAAAACAGCAAGAGTATGTGTAATTTTTTTTTTATTTTATCATAGCGTGTATGATTATAATAAATATATAATGATTAAATATTTAAAAATATATTACATTTTTTTTTTTAACCGAATTATTAAAACAGTTTATGCATCGTTTGGCGTGAAGACTGTATTCTTCTTCAAGACGTATTCTGCAAACAGAAACCGTATTTATAGTAAATTTATATTAGGTACGCATATATTTTAATTTTTATATAAAATTAAAACTAGTCCTATTGTAATAATTTGTTTTTTAATATTATAATTTAGAATAATAAACAACTTTATAAAATGTACCATTACACATGGACTACGAAAACCAAGAAAAAAAATGATTAAATGCGTATGACAATTGCCATTTTAAATTCTAAAGTAATATACAATTAATATAATGCGTTATTTACTCCTAATGTATAAAAAAAATTAATTTAGTTACTTTTAAGCTTTAACATTATAGGTAGGAATAAACTGTAATTGCAATAGTTAATATAATGTGAACGAATTTTAAAGTAAAGAAGTAATAACTTAATATAGTATGTCTATTAAGATATTACCAAAATCATTACTTGTAAGTTGTAACTAGCTTAAACAGTTTAATGGATACTCGATGTATAGTTTTAAATTATAGTTATTTTCGATTAAATATACTTACCAATTGGAAAATAGAGATACATAGCAATGTAATCAACGGCGCAAGAGATATGGGTAAGCACCGAACCTGTAGTTGTAAGTCAAGGGGTAGGTGTATCCGTAAGGGTTGTAATAGGAAGATACAACCGGAGCTGTAGGGTAGACGACATATTGGGCGGTGGCGGAACCAATGCAAGCCAGAGCGACAGCTACCAAGAAAAAGATCTAAAGAGAGAACAAAACACAAAGCTTATTATATCTATCAAATCTATGTAATAACTAATAAGTAATACGTTTATAAATGTATTGCTGTGTGTATATTGTATATATAATATAAACTTAATCATTAATTTTCATATTATCTACATAGTTATGTAGGATATAGGAATAGAAGGTATTAGATTTAAGTCTACAAAATGGTAACCCGAACATACACGTTGCATAAAATTTATAACGTAATATTATAAATTATATGCTCATAAATTAAGTCCTCTATTCCTAACTTAACAACTCCACATAATTCAAAACTATACCAAATATATATTTATTATTAGGTATACTCCATAATTTGAACTTCAGAAACGTATATTTCGCAAAAACAAAATGTTGGATACTTAAAATTTAAAATTCGTATTTTTATTTTATACTTACGATGAGTTTTCCGGACATATTGATGTTTGAATGTTGTGATAATTTTTGTTTTTGAATCGTTGAGTACTGCAAACCGTTTTGAGCGATCGAATGCTGTGCTGATTGTGTTGTGTTAGGTCTATAAGACTCCAGCCATATTTATACGCGCGTACTGTGATTTTTTTTGTAGGGAACGCATAGTTGCGAATAAAGAAGATCACCTCGGCGTTGAAATTGCATATTTTTAAAAACAAACGACAAACCGAGTCTCGGACGGACGGTAAATGACATTATTTCAATAGAAAAAATATATTCGTAGGATGATTTATAATATTTATCTCGTATATGATGTATACCTATGCAATATGCATATATAACCGTCTCAAAACGATATATGGTTGAAACATATTGTGCAATAACGTATTTTTAATGTCTAAAGATAATACTATATTCAACATTATTGATTTTTAGTCATAATTGGCATCTAATTTTTGCTAATTTTATGAGATATGTAAAAAATATCAATAATTACACGCTACCCATTCTAGTATCAATGTAATTTATATTTTAATAGTGGTCTAAATACTTAATGAGAAGTGAAAACCACGTGCATAATGTAGTTTTTTTACTATGATAAAATTGTACACGTTTAAGGTTCTCTTTAAGTACTTGTACAATATATTTTTAACACATTATCCAGAATCATATAATATCTTAAACTCTAGATTCCCACACCGATTTAATTCAAACACTAATCAATTTCATCATCGTCTAAAAACCCTCAAGCACATTATAAACAAATGTATTGTATTATAATATAAATACTTATGAACATTTTAAACATTATTTTGAATAAGTGTAACTACCGTGAACTATATCCAAACTCATTTTACTTCAATGTTGACTTTGAAATCGCAGTTCACAAAGCTACTAAAACAGTTTTTGGTGAACACATTTTAATTTGAGGGTGCTTTTATTATTTATCTTAGAATACTTATTGAAAAATCAAAACTTGGGCTTATATAAAAGATATAAAGAGGATGGAAACTCCAATTTATATCGTGTAATAATGAGTGAATTGGCTTTTATCTTAAGTAAAGTTAGCGCAAGGATGGGATATTTAAAACAAATTCTTTTCACTAGAGCAATAGACCTCCTGCTACAGTATTTTGATAAAAAATTATGTTGGTGGCATATTTGAGAAAGTTAAAAAGACAAACAATTTAGTTTTAAGAAAAACGCCACTATTGTTTGTATCAGAAATATGGAACACAAATTTAACAACAGATCCAAAACAGAACTAACGATGATTATAAAGACTGAAACAATAGATTTCCCCATCTCGTTGGCAATAAACATCATAGTATTTGGAAATTACTTACAAAAATATGTCAAGAAGCTGGAATGAACAAGGCAAGAATGGTATTGAATAAATAGGAAATATTAATCATCGTTCAAAAATAAACAAAAACTGGTATAACGATATTGTATTCAATTGAACAATTTAATATTTTATGTCTACATTTTACTTAATTAAATCAGATATTTTTAATTTCCTAAAAAAAATAAGAAACATATCTTTTATATACGAATAAATAATTTTTATTTTTAATGAAACATATTTAGAATATTTTTAAAATTAATATTATTTATATTTTTTGAAATATTGGTACATGACTTATATTAGATTTTGGGCGGAGCGATGAATGTATTGATTTTACAATGATACGCACTTAAACTTTTATTTTATATTTTTTATATCTGTATACAAATAGTTGAAATAGTTTGATTTTAAACTTTAAGGATAGTTTTGACAAGTGAATTGGACCTAGAGAAGTAAAAATTATCAGTATTATTATTCAAAATAATCAACAAATTAAGGAAAACCCGGTGTTTTTACGCAAATTCAGTTTTCGACAAAATTGATTTTGTTTTATGGTTATCCCGTAAATAAAAACTCATAAAAACTTGAAATGTTCACATGTGATATGATAAATTTTTATAAATTTGTGTACAAAACATTTCATATTTGTACTATGTGCCTTTGAGTTATATAAGTTGGTAAAATATGATAATAATATATATTTATGTATATTATTAAAATAAATTAAATACTAATAATATAATAAATTCAATATTTTCGAAAAAAAAATGATCTTAACTTACTGTAATATAGGTACTTAAAGTAAATAAATGTAATGCCCTATTAAAAACATATCATGAAATATTACACTATAGTGCGATATAGACTAACTATATAGTTTCTACTCAGAATTGTTTTTTGTATACAATATGATATATTATTAAATTTAAATTTAACACACCCATAATAGAGACATATTCGATATCTAAACCTAATATACAGCAGAGTAGTATTCTCTTTTTATTATTATTATTATTATTATTTATATCATTTTTGGTTGCTTAATTCTTGTAATTTCTTAATAAATATTAATTATTTGAAATTAAAAAACTGATTTTGTTCAAAAAAATTGTTCAGCATTATTGTTAGGGATAACTTGTATTTTAATAAATAAAAAATTTCTTTTTAAATTAATTTTTGAGGGTAAATGCAAAGGATTTAACAGTTGTGAAATTCAATTTCTTGTAAAAAAATTTTTATAAATTACTAAATATTTGTATTAACCAATGTTAACCTAAATAATAACGGTTATTAATACCCAAACGTTTATTTAATTTTTTTATTCCTACGTTTAAACACCCAAATAAATTTAGCACTCAAAACCCAAAATCCGTGTATTGATTTGGATTCAAAGCCCCAGAAATCATAGATATTTTGCTTATACATTATATTATAAACTTTCAAAAGTGATAGAATTTTTTTTTTAAATTTATTGAAAATATTTAACAGGAACAATTATAACAGTTAATTAATACATAATTTCGTGTCTTTGTGTATTTTTCAATGCAATCAATATTGTTTAATGTTTAAATAGGGATAAGAACAACAGTTTTTTTTTTTATTTGTAGAGTTTATAATTAAAGCATTGATCCCTGATCCGGGCTTGTGTACCCTACTACATTTATAAAAGTAAACTATTCCACTGAAATTTTGAGGTTTTTAAAAAGTACAAAGATAGTAATCCATCTATGTTTGAAAATGACAAGTAGCATCGTTTAATTTCAATTTTATATAAAAATAAATTATTATTATTTTACCTGCACGTACAATTTCGAGCTGATTCTGTAACGCTTAAGTTCGATCATTTTAGAAAAAAAATTAATGAAATATATTCTAATAATTAATTTCTTTTATGTTTTCAATATAATAAAATAGTTCATCATGATTAGTAGAGATCGGAATAATATTCATTTACATATTTTTTTTTGAGTCTATACAGTCTAATTTCGATTTGAAATCTTTAAAAATTATGAATCATATAATTCAATGTCAACAATTTTTTTTTTTTGCACATTTGAGAATATTTTTAGATAAGATAATATTTTGTATAAAAAAATAATATTAGAGAATAAATCGATTAATTTTATAGAATTTGGATAATTTGTGTTGTAGGGACGAAACCACGAAACTCATTAATAATAATAAATAAGTTTTTAATCCGTTATTATTGAGATAACTATAAATGGAATAACAATATAGAATAAGTTAATAAAATGTTGAGTTAACATTTTTAAAACTAAATTATAAGGTAACCTACCTATAATTATTTATTTAAATAAATAAAAAAAATATTTCAGTAAACATATAGAATTTTATCATAGTTAATGACCTTTTTATTGTATCAATTTGATTGTATTTTTTTTTAATATAAAAGCTTATTTTAAATTTAGGAGAATATATTACTGTAAAAGCATATTTTTTGCATATTTAACTTTTAAAGAATATTATCAATTTTTTAGAGGAATATTAGCATCTTATTTTGGCTATTTTAAGAGAATATTATTCCGACCTCTAGTGATCACCATTTGATACGTATTTGGTTTGGGAGTGTACAATAATAGCTAGTACTCTGCGGTACTCCTATATATCCTCACAAACACCTATATGATAGTTAATTCATTTTTTCCTCATTCCTTTATCTTTTGGTGTATATTTATATTGATGTACAAATCGAATAAACGTTAGTAATTATTTGTGATTACTCACTCTTTAATGTATGTATAAAAAAAAAAATGATTTAAAGAAACGAAATTCTGTATAATTCAACCTAGTCAACCTAGTCCGATACACGTTTTTTACACAACATCCTTAGTCTATCGTATAAATAAGCACAATAATGCGTATTTTTATGCTATTAAAAATATTTTAATGACAATGGCATAGGTGCCGCAACTATTTCAAAAACACAAAAATCTATCAGACGTCCTTGTATGCTTTTATTCTATTTGATCTGGACTGTACGTTGACATTTCGAAGTCAGCCGTGGAAGTATTATACAATATATTACTATAACATACATTAATATGTGTATAAAACGTATTATGTAGATGCGTTATAAATGTGTCCTCGGGTGGGTGAGTGCAAGACTTATAGTAGGCATATATTATATTACTATAAATGACGAGGACGAGTCTCATAATATTATGTACGTACACTTGGACTGTAAAATTGCATATATATTATATTCATATAATTTATAAATAACTATAATATATTATAATCAAACAACTAATTTTGTCACTTCACTCGAACGTTGGCAATATGCGTCTATAGGTACGTATACCTATATAATTGTATAGATCATGAAATTATAAATACTTATATGCGTTTACTATAATGTCTATAATACATAAGCGTACCTGTTTATATAGTAAAGTAGACATAATAATAAACCTATAGTATAGACTATAGAGCCTATACCTGTTTGTAATTGTACCTTTTACAGCTGTATGTACATTCAATTCCGTATGATGAAGTACCGTAGGTATAATCTTATTCGATTTTTTACGTTAGAATGTTTTTATATATTATACACGGTATGGGTCACTGTCTGAAGACAGCTCAATAGAAACGATTAATAAATATTGTAATCAGTGTGCAATACTGTGAATTATATAATAATGTCAAATGTGGAAATTATTATAACATTCGGAAAGTTTTTTCCTCTAAAGTATTTTTACAAAATATCTACATCGAAAATAAATTATTATTTGCGTGACATTGAGAGCCTGTAGTTAATTAATGTAAAAAGTTCACTTAAAAAATATTTAGTTTTATCAACCAAAAAATAAAACTGACGAGAAAAATCAAATATTTAAATAATAAAAGACGATAAAAACCTAAATACTAAACCAGGAATTGAGATCGAAAAGTTTTTGGCATGCACAATTTATATCACCGTATATTCAATAAATTAATTGATTTTATGATCTCGCTAATATAAATTTAAAATATATGCGTATTGTAAAAATGTATAATATCAATAATTTATATTTTATCAACTGCATCTACCATTATCAATAACATTTCTTAATTTATTTTCAAAAATTTTAATCTAATACCTATTGTGTTATTAACTCGAAATAATCTTATACAGTTAAACCAGCTTTAATTTATCGAAACAAAGTTATCACAACAAATATTTTAAGCTACTAAGTGCGTAATCCATAGTTACGTTCAAATGATATAATAAACAAAATTTTTGTATGACATGCATTAATACATCTTACTATGATTTTTTTATAATTTATTATATCTTTTCTTTACTTTATTAATTTATTAAAGCCAACCTACTAATACATTTTGACATAAAAATATTAAACTAATAAAGTTAATTAGAACCATTAATTCTATAATTTAAAATTAATCAATTTCAATAAACATAATTGAATTTGTAAAATATACTTAAATGATTTAATGTATAAAAAATTATTTAAATATGTTTTACAAAAAAAAAAAAAATAAATAAATAAAGTTAAACAAAATTAATTATTAATAATAATTACATTTTAAATCACAAAATATGATTAATTTTACTAAACTCATAATTCCTCCAATGAGGTGTGCTTTACTCTTTGAAACATGACATTATTATTAAATATATATTTATACAATCTACACTAAAATTTTTATTGTCACATATTTGAAAGTGATTTTGATTGTGCCATAAAAAAAAAAAGTTAAACTATAAAAAAAAATCATTTTCACTTGCTATATTTTTATTATTGTAATAAAATATATTTATTTTATCGTCAATAATCATCATGATGGTAATCAAAGGATTACCTTTAGAATTAACAAGTTAATTAAATGTAAATATTATTGTTATTCATCAATTTTAAATGAATATGTATAGGTGTCTGATATGCCTAAGTACCTACTGGCTTTTTCAAATTAGGACCTTTAAAAGTAAAGCATTGAGTCAAATTTCTGAAATATTTAAAGATACCTAAAGACCGTATTATCATATTTTTAATTTTTTTTTATATCTCAAGAGGAATTTTGCAAAAATACAAAGTTACATTAATTTCAAATGAGATCCTTCCACTTTTTGACTATAAAATATTTAGTGTTATTTTTTTTTTAGAATCTTAATTTACTTAATTTAAAGTTTTAACAAATAATTTTTCAGTTATTAAACTATTTGCATTAAGGATAAAGGATACTAGTACTTAAAGAATATTTTACAAAAAAATAAAACATATATAATTTCAGATATAAGATATGAATTATATACTTTTTTAAATATTGATAGGTTAATATAAGTTATTTAAGTTGTCTTGTTATAATAGAATATTATCATAGTTTTTATATCATAGACTAAATATTGTAGTGCAAAGGTATGTTTTTGCACCACCAGAAAAACATTAAAATAAAATGTGTATACCTATGATATTATTTTTAATTTTGTAACTATCTTTTTTTGTATAATATATGCATAAACAGGTACAAAATTGTAATTTTTGTGCATGTATTAGACCTTATCAATTAAATTATTATCTTTATCTATATTCTAAAACTGTGTAATTGCCTAGATAATTAGATTATTATTATTATCTATAGTAACCACATAATTCTGTGGTTACCAAATAAATAATTATAAATAATTCAAAATGTATTTATTATTTAAAAAAATATATGAGAAAATATATAGTTTATTAGGAAGAATTTTACTTAGGAAGTTGAATTATTGGTGTGTCGGAAATTAACGATTGAGAATATATACTTCTGCACCACCAGAAATTGAGTTCAATTTACGCCACTGATCATGGTTCTATTATTCTAAGTGCGCGCAAAATTAAATAACTCAAAAACTAATCGTTTGAATTTTGATTTTAATACGCTTAAATATTCAGAAACATTATCAGCTAAATAGTTTACAGTAAAAATAAAGTGAAAGGATTTGTTATTTGAAAAAAAAAAGTTTGTTTATTCATAGGCCACTCTTTAAGTAGTATAAAAACTTGGATTTTTTTTATTAAACGGTAGAAGCATTAGACCTTTGTTACGATCGATGAATACGCCGATAAGTAATAAATATTAATTTTCCGTCGATTTACAAAAATATTGCAACTTATACAGTAAGCAAGAGTTTTTTTCAGATGATTCTTAAAATTTAACTCGTAGGTATAGTAAATTATATTTGTAAAAAACAACTATTATAACTACAGGATAAAATCGCACCCATCACATTGTATAAATGTTTAAATGTGTCATTTAATTGTTTTTCTATAGATGGCAGTTACTTGGGTAGTTGCATTCAGTTTATTTATAAGATATTATGAAATTGCAAATAATACTATGATGTGTTTCTCGATCAACGGACGACGCGCAGTTTTCTCGGCGATTATTCTCATTTCACTTTTTGTATAAGTAATAATTCTACTGTGGTAGTGTCGTTTCAAAAATCGAAGAATCTGTTTAGTGAGCATAATTTAAAATTCATTATTTATAGTTATGAAAACAATAGGAGACGCCTTTTAACTTACTATAAAATCAAAAATAAATACACATGGGTAATGAAATATTTTAATAACGTTGGAAAATGTATGTTTATCCGGATAAAAATGTAAATATTTATAGTTACACAGGTTACACTATGGAATATGAAATTAATATATTTCAATATCCATGTTAGTATATTTATGTAACTATAAAGTATTTGTAGATTGATTAATAAATTAAAAATATTCGTCATACAACTGGTCATGCTAATGCGCCAATGCTTACGGAAATGTAAAATATCAACGTACAAAATAATATGGAAATATTTTTAAGTTTTTTGTTTGTTTATAAAAACCGTAATCACGTGAAATTTGACTCGTATAATCTAAAATCCATTGGCTATAATTTTTGCCATTGTAATCATTGAATTTCAATTTGAAACTTGTGTACATTTCATCTCATGTATCCTATAATTTATGGGTTATGTCTGTTATGAGTCACTTAATTATGACTTAGTCCTGGGTGTAAATGCGTATCGTTTACTCTTATAATAACATAATACGATAAAGATAAAATCAATTTTCTATGCATTGAGATAGTAACTATATTAACTACTTATAACTAGGATATAAAAGTTAACAAACATAAAATCTAAAATATAGAAACAAAAAATATGTACCAAAAATACAAACCTGTAATTAAATAGTCGAAAAAATCAATTATTATTAATTACAAAATAGTAGGTTTATTATTAGTATTACATATTATTATTGTTTTTATTTAAAATATTAAAAAACTGAAATATTATTAATATTATATTCATAAATTTCAATCTAGATAAACAAAAATAAAATAATACGTCACCGTAACGTAATATCAGTTATAAATAAAGTATAACAATATTGTAAAATGTTGTTATAATGGAAAAATTTGCTTTGTATTACTTTGCATAAGTCTTTAGAAAAAGAAAATACCTAAGTTATAATTGAATATAAAATAAATAAGACCACAAAAGACATTTTCTTAAAAAGCATTCATTAAATATGCATACAAATTTGAATAATATGCACATTTCCCTAAAATTGACTAAATATGTATTTTAATCGTTAATTATTATAATTTGGGCATCATTGTATAGAATTAGTTTCTAGCTTGGTCTGATATAAATCAACAAGATATTAAAAAAATGCACAACTCCTATAACTCATAAGCTCTACAAATAACAACTAATATATACAATATACGTACACGCGCATTTGGTGAAGTTTATTTATAAGAGCATATGGGCGGCGTCTCTAGACTGTTATTTTTTAATAAATTATTATTTATACTATTTCAATATAATAATATATTTATTATTTAATTTAAATTAAATAATTTATAGGAAATTAAGTGTCTTTTTATACAAAATATAAGTATGAAGTAGGTATATAATTTTATATTAAGTCAATTTAATTTAATATTAAAAATAATATTTACTATAAAATTGTTAATTATTTCAAACGTACAATTAGCAATGTATTCCTATGCATATATTTAAGACAGAGACAATACATATTTTTATCATGGATATTTGTTGTAGACTGTATTACAAAATTTTCTTTGAATATAAGAATTTATTTTCACATACAGCTGCAGACAGGTGACACTCATATGTACACGGTTTGACACACACTAAAGCCATTTAAACATATAGATACGTATATATATATATATGATTTAAGATGCATACAGATAATAAATAATAATAGTAATATCTTTTTTAATGATAATATGAGCATCAACATGTGAAGTGCAGGTATAACATGCGTCTTCATAAAAGATATTGATATAGGTAATTAAAATTGTAATACCTTTCTATGTTCTAGCATGTTTAACAATACATACAATTACATACATGATTTTAATAATAAAAAATAGATATTTAATATCCAAATACTACATATAAAAAATAAGTTGGTATTTGTTACATATATTTGCTAGCTTTTTACCTGCCTATACATATCAAGCATGCTTTTAAGCACCTAATCAGTCAGTTATAAAATAAACTATAAATATATACTTAAATGTAGAGTTCAAATAAAAAAAAAGTTAAACCATTGAGTAATGACTCATAAAAACTCTAATATATCCTTTTAAATATTCATGGATAAATATCAGCGTTTGATTTATTATATTGTAATACAAAAGTAATACAGTGCATGTCGGAAACGGAAATATCGAAACGAAATGGCGGCGACCACCTCTATAACCATAATACCACACCACAAAATCTCAAGTGCCAGACTTCGCTTCACTTAGATTCGGCATGATCGACGAGCGGCAATGAAGGCGCATAGGGGCACATTTATATATCATAAATATATATATATATATATATACTGTAAATTATCCTTAGCTGGAACGGCTCAGCATTGCCGCTGCCGATAAAAAAAAAAACATACCTAATATACAATTAAAACTGTCTAATGACCCTGAATAAAACGGAAAACAGTCCAGTAAGAAATTTTTCTTTGGTCCCGGCGTATTCCTAAAGTTTTATTTATACGTAGAATCTCAATAAAACGGAACCTTCCAAACGCCGAAATGGAACGATTTTGTATAGGTTCTGTGGAAGTAATAGTACCTTGCATAAACCGGAAACATGACACGCGCGTGTGTAAAAGAAGCCAAAAATGGCATATAAATATATATTATTGATATGAGTGTGTATATAGATACATCGTAATATAATAATTTAAATAAAATTGCCCAACAGTCAACACGTCATGTTCGTTAGGTTAGACACATATTTTTACTATTTACATTGTATGTGTATATTGTATCAGCGGAACAAACTTTTCCCGTAGAGGATGTAATACCTACAATCGTACACTGAACATTTGCTTATGCCAACGCCTAGTGACGTCTATTCAAATATCAAATGTCAAAATATACGTATCTATTATTGAATTAAAAGTGACAGCTTATCGATATGAATAAAAAAGGACATTCAGTGAAAGAACTACTAAAAGTATTATTGATACCTAAGTGCGGAAAAACTCGAGGTACCTGTACGATACTCTTAGAAATCAAAATAAAATTAAAAAAGAATGGTCGAAAGGTATCATTTTTATTTATTTTTAAATTATTAATAATTTACCTATTATGAATTCATGATTTGTATGTATGTAAATATTATTTCATAGGAAATGGTAAAATAAAAATAACGCCCTTATACCAACGCTCAAATTTGAGACTCGTCGGAACTGAAAAACAAAATTTATTCGAGAAATAGCAAAAACTAGATATTTTTATAGTCAAAGCAAAAAACATAAAAATTGTCCTACACTCAAAAAATTCTTTCTTTTATCTGTTTTATGACGATTAAATTTTAAGAATATCAAGCAAGAACTTTATATACGTACTCTGCAATAAGTAATGCTCGCCCGTAAAAATGGGACATTGTATTCATTTATCGTACAGGTATTAGGTTTTTTTGTTTTTAAGTATCAATTTTATAATATTATATTTTTTATTTTTATCTTTAATCTGTGTATTCACTATAGAAAGCTCATACGGCATTGAGTCTGGCTTTAGCCTAAGCCTAACCCGCATAGTTATGCATGATATGATTTGTACCGGTCAAGTAACATTAGTACACACTAACACCACAACAATCTACAATTTGAGTAACGTCCGTTAGTGTGTTCCAAAATGTACAGGCTCACTAGGCTATGGAACGTTTTTCTGATGTCTGACCTTTAAATCCATTTATTAACTGTCGAAAGTAAGTAGGTCGTCCTGTTACTTGTTAGGTATCTACGATTTAAGTATCATTTGTGATCAGAGGTGGGTATATTATAAAACGATTAACGTCAATACTTTATTAAAGTGTCAAACTGTACTCATATATCTCAAATTTCGTTACTCCTTATACCAAAATGTTTGTACCTACCTATTTTATTGATTTTGTCATTATAGTACTATCTAGTTAAGTGCATAAGACTTTTTTAAAGAATACTGAAAATAGTTTTAATAATACGTTTTGATAGGTAAGTAACTTTTTTTTTTTATATAGAACTTGTATTTAACTAACGTTGTGTCAAAGTGTAAGAACGTTACACTTCAATTAATTGTTAGAATATAATTTATGATTTTTTAACAGGCCTTCGTCTCTCCATCCTCCCACCACATGATGAATAAAAAAATGACTTGTATATAAATATTAATTATACACGATTAAATGTATATTATTTTTGAGAATAACTTCTTTGCCTACACTTAGTAAAGAATTTTGGGTAGCAAGGCCATAATAAAGGAGAAGCGATTGGGCGTTTACCTCAGGCGCGAATGCAATGGAGGCGCTAACCTTGAAAAAATTTTTAAATAAAAATATTGGTCTACCATATTCTCAGATAGCATTTCAAAATGTCTTGCTTAAAAAAAAATTATTTTACTATTATTATTCAATTCCCCAAATTATAAGTTTAATGCATGTTAGGTATCTAGTGCGTTTAATAATTATATTCTTCTACTGTTATTATTGTTGTAAAGTTTTTATACGGTAATCTAAATATTGCATAACGCATTGAACGAAATTATCGTAACGGCGTTAAATTTATTATTATGCAATCAGTAGTGCCTAATGTCTATTAATACCTATGCGATAAACATTTTTTCAGCAAATCCCAACATGTGCCATCAGTCGTCACTCGTCATTCGTCAGTCCTTATCTGCTCACTGCTCGGTGCTCACCCCTAGGTAGTAGTTACCCGTCAACCAGTAGGTACACGCTGTACACAACACACTTGCACAGTTACATAATACACACTAAACATTAAACAAATTTATAATATTCATATATTATAAATTCCACCGATTTATAGGATGTCGATTTTTGGATTGAATTTAAAACGTGTGAATTCCACCAGTACGTATTTTTTTACCTAAAACAAGAAAATGTAAATTCAACCAATACCTACGTATTTTTGACCTGAAAACGTGTTAATTCCACCGATAGTAAAATAAGTAACTATTAACTAGTAATCATTATTAAATATTAATTATCATATATTTCTTTTAAATTTGTGTAAAAAAAAAAAAAAAATGATATAAGTATTTAAATATTATACCATGTATAAATAAAAAATCTGTACATAAGTTATGTACCTATTAACTACTGTAACTTATTATTATTATTACTTACTATTTTATTGTTATTGCGTGTTAATAATTTTATATCGTACCTATACTGTAATACTAATTAATTTATCACAAATGTAAATGGGTAAATCCCAAATATTTAAATAAAAATAAAAATTTAGCAGTAGAATTTACAATTTTTTTTCAGGTAAAAAAACAAACTGGTGAAATTTACATGAAAAAATGTCTCGATTGGTGGAATTTACATGCGCCCTATGGCCTATACGGCCCTATACCACCTGCCCATCACTCATTGTGATATTGTCGTTGTCTGCGCTTCCCTCCAATAATTCAACTACCTATAACACTACGACAATTACGGACGACGGATAAATAATTCAATAAATATTTGGTTAGTAGCTGTGTAATTGATTATTCTGTTATGCACTTAGTAACTGGTTAATAAAATTGTATTGAAACAATAACACATTTACGAGTATACGAAAACTTGTAGAACGTGGACAAAACTGTCGATATACCTATCCTATATTTGCGTGCAAAATAGAAATATCGCTACAATCTGTAATTTTAATATATTTTTTAACCTAATACAACTTTTAAGTTTTAATTATTTATTTTTTAATGCACGTTTTAACCATTTGTATGACATTATATGACGGGTAGGTACGAATTTAACGTATTTTGATAAAAAATCCGTGTTCTATAAATAACATTAAATATACAGTGACAAAGTGTAAATGAATAAATATAAAGTATTACAACTATTATTTTAGTTTTATATTTTTACTTAACAATGACCAGTCGGCAGTCAATACTTCTGGGTCTGTTCTTTTATTTTTAAATTGATTTTGCTTTCGAACTTGGTACTTAAATTTTGTTTGACTTCTATGGTTTAGAAATCGAGTAATCATGTCTGAAACGTTAAAGAATTAAAATAGTGGAGCTCGATATTTCAAGAATAAATAAAAAATGAAAGTTAAAAACAAGAAGTTAGCAAACACTTTTGAAAAGTGGTTTTTAACAACTATAAAGGGGCCTTTTTGTTCATCATTCTGGTGATTCTGTGGAAACCCGTACCTAACAATCTTGTTAATGCACCAGCAATTCATGAGTCTCCGGATATTCCTCTAAAAAGTTAAATAACCCACTAACCCAAAACTGTTGGATGATAGGTATGACCATGAAAAAAAACACTAAACCAGGTTATTCAAAATTATTGAAATTAACTACAATATCTTGTAAAAAAAATAAAATATCACGAAACCATCAAACAATTAACATTTGAAATCAACTATAAGGGCTAAGAGAGACTTTCAAACTTGGCTATTTTATCTTTGAAAAATTAAGTTTCTGGAGCAATTTATTTTGAAGACATCTATATATTTGAGGTAAAAAAAGACCAATAATTATGAAACTAAAAAACTTAGCTTGTTATTTATATAATACTTTCATTTAAGACTATCTCAATTTTTTTTTTTTGTATGTCAATAAAAATTCATTTTAAAATAGATACTTGTAAGTTCATGCTTTCTGATAAACAAAAAATAATAGTTTAAAATTTTGTGATGAGAACTTTTTTGACAGTAGAAGGGAAGGCACAAATACTCAATATTGGCCTCGGGCACCAGAACTTCTTACAGTTCTGTTAGATAGCATCATGTAA
Organism: Melanaphis sacchari; assembly: GCF_002803265.2. Classification (NCBI taxonomy): domain Eukaryota; kingdom Metazoa; phylum Arthropoda; class Insecta; order Hemiptera; family Aphididae; genus Melanaphis; species Melanaphis sacchari. The sequence goes on along the minus strand of NW_020270366.1, from coordinate 25,704,117 downwards.
TAAAATTGTTTTATTGATAAAACGATAACAAATAAAATCATGATATTTTTGAAATATTAAAGTTATAATTCACTAAGATTCCTAACTTATTTTTTTTTTTTTTTGATTAACTAAAATAAATAACAGCAAACAATTGTTAAGAATATTATAAGTTTATTTTAATGTAATATATCACAAATATAATTATTAATTTATGTTTATATAATAATATAACATGTTTAGATATAAAATTATTGTAATGTTTATTAAATACTGTATAAATATTTGGAATAATTTTATAATACAAATATTGTTTAGTTTAAAATGTTAACATTCAAAATATTGAATGATTTAAAATATATTCACAATTATTACAATATATTTTTAATTTAAATCAAAGTTAATTTTTGTGTGTATAAAATATTTGCGAGCAATATTTATAAATCATTCGAATAATACAAATAGCCTCAGGTATATTTTTTGGTGTAATTAATTTATAAATTACAATTAGGCGATTTGTTATAGTTTTATACTATTACTACATTTTGTATTTAATGGTTTATATATTTCATAAAATCATACCGAGTTAAAAATCAAAACTAAAAAGTTGAAATATTTATTCTAGAATTTAATTCGGTATATAAGAATGAAATCCAATATTTTACGATAACAAATGTTGAATTAAAAATGCTAATCATATTTTCAAATAACTTGCAAGTAAAATAAATTCTAGTACAACAGGGAATATATACTTGAATAGCGATTATTATTATTTTTTTTTAAATTAAAAGCTGAACATCTAATAAATTATGTTTAGTACATTTTAACGGAATAAAGTACTAAAATTAATCAATTTTTAAAATAAGTTTTATCAAATTTGTCTTGATAATCTTAACTAATTTGATAACAAAACCTTAATAATTATATTTGTTTAGAAGTATATGGACCTCCATGCATTTAAAAACAGTTAAGTATTTAAACTATTAATCATACACATTAAGAATGAAAAATATTTTTTTTATCGATGTAAGATTTAATGATGTAAAAATAATTAAGGTTAACACAAATTAACTGATTTTAACAGCTATACTTGGCATAGTTAAAAATGTATTGAAAAACCGTCAACAGATTGAATCAATATAAAAGAAAATGTTATTAGTTTAATTAAAATAAAAGAAGATATATAAGTAATAAAAAATTCTTAGAAATTAATAAACATATTTGAAATTCATCCATTGCATAACAAGTTTTTAATAACCATAAATTGAAATGTACAAAAGCATGAACTCCAATACCTTATTCATGAAAACAATAAAAAATATTTTAACTTGAACGTCATTTGTCTTATCTATTATTTTAAAAATTAGGTACCATACCCTTTAACAAAAATTAAAAAACAAAAAAAAAAAGGAAACTTAATTTATCCATACAAACTCACTACCTTATTACAATAATAGTTGAACAATTTTTGTAAATAATTAAATTACTAAAGTAGTACTTTATGTAAATCAATATATATATTTTTATTTTGTTTTGGTATATTAAATATTAAAAAAAAAAATTGAAACAAAATACATCTAGTGACTATTAAATATGTCGATTGAGAAAATTGTATTAATCATTCTTTTTATCATTTTCAGGTTTCTCATTTTCAATTGATTGAGGTTTTTCTTCAATAGCTTGTGACTGTTCTTCAACTGGCTCAGCAGCATATCCAAATTCATTTACTCTAGTTGGATCTACCCTATATATCCATCTTTGGTACAAAAATATGAAAAATACAACATCTAAAAAAAAAAATATATACATATTTATATATTTAAATATTTATTTAATGACCTATATATATAAAGGGCAAGCAAGCAGCTAGAGTACAATGGATAATATTAAATGCACACAATTTTATTTAAGAAATATATGCAAAAAAATATTAATAAACCTATAAAACATTCATAGTTAAACAATTTTATATTTCACTTTATTCTTAATAATCAAATCAAAGTTAAATAAATAATTAAAAAATTTTTTAATAGAATAAGGAACTACATAAAACAACATTTTTTTTACTTGAGATTTAGTATAAAATCTACAGAATTGCAAATTTTTATTTTTAATCCATTAAATTATATAATTTGAAATAAATCTTTTGTCAATATAAACAATATCCATAAAGAAATATTAATAAAATTACATCTAGATTTCAATGATACCACATTTAACTTTGATAATATGATGAAATCCAAATTCATTTTAGATACTAAGAGAACTAATAATACTTTGCTCAATTTTATCTTTTAATCTTAGCAGTTTGAGTTACCAAATAACTGATCAAAATTCAAATATAGATCAAATAAGAATAAAGAAATAGAAAAAGTTAATAAATCTAAATTATTATTTTTAATTTAAAAGATAATAATGTAATGGTTTGTTAAATTATCCAGTGGTAAGATACATATGTATGTGTATATGTATAATATAGAAGTATATAATATCAGTAGTTGCAAAACCTACATATGTTGATTTATCCTAAAAACATACAACATAACAAATGTTCTAATTTTGTGCTATTTTTAATATTAGAGTATACTAACCTACTATACAATTTAAAAGTAATAAAATATCTTTTTTTATCTTTAATTTTGATGATAAAATCTAATATAGAATTAGAACTCCTACGTTTGCATGTATTTACTAAATATAGCCACATGAAACTGAATAAATACAAAAAAAAAAAAATGAGTCCTTGACAGATCAAGAGAAGACATTGGAACACAGAGTAAAATAGTTATAGTTAGTACAAATTTAAATTAAGTATTAGCTTGTAATTAAAGGACTAATGCATAAATGAATAAAGATAACCAGTTCAATAATGACATTGTATCACCATGGACTCATTAATTAAACTAATCAAATCAAAAAACTTGGGAGATAACATAAATATGAGTGTTGTTTAGCTGGGGATGAACATACTACAATAGTTTCTTCTGGAATTTTACTTACCATCTCTAAAACAACCCAAACGGTACATTGTTGGCATTTTAATAACAAATGCAAATATATCATCAATGAATGTATTTAAACATTTATAAGACATCATTCTCCAAGGAAGATGTGCCACTGACTTGAGCTTATAGTTAATGAACAATTGTGGAGTCATTGTAATGAAACCTACATAAGTATTGTAGAAAAATATATTATTAGATATCAAATATAAAAATAATGTATATTTATCAAATTAAAAAGGCCAAATTTTCTTTATTTTGAATAAAACAAATAATGCTTACCAAACATTAGTAGAAAACCATACAACATATTAAGTACCCAAGAATACCATCCTTTGTGTTCTTCATAGACAAGTGAATAAATTGCATATGCAGCAAGGAGAGGAAATAGAACCCATGATAAATATTTAAATGCCAATCGATCATATTCCTTTGTGCTAGATTCAGCATAGGACCCCTTTTCTTTAAATATCAATTTTGGAATAATGCCTAAATACCGTGTTTGCCGATCAAGACTAATGTCTAACACCTAAAACATAAAAATATAATAAAGATAGTTATTAATTTAAATATGAAATATTCATCTTAATTATTTTACCTTATTGATTTTCCAACATTCAATACCCAACCCAACAAAACAACTGATGCGAATAATTGTGTTTGTATCATTATCAAGGACATACAATAACACAACAACAGATTGAAAAACGTTAAAAAATACTGCGCGTACAGATAACCCTTCTAAAGATTTACGTTCCTTCCAAAATTGAATATCAGTAAAATAAAAATTTTAAACTTAATTTATTTAAAATACATTGTTTATCTACAGTAAATACCAGTGGTAAAGAGTGAATAAGCTATAAAAAAAAATTAGAAAAATTTTCTAACACAACTACGGCTGATATAGAGGATTGGTATTTTATATATAATTTGAATTTAACCCAAAAAGCCTTCCCCCACAATTTATAAAAGTGGAACACATGCACAAACACCCCTCCCCAACACTTATTTGAGAATAATAATAGAATAAGTGAATAATTGGAAACAAATAATACAATTAAATATTCATTAGATAAAACAAAAATATTTATGACAATTATACCAAATTTATCATTTTAAAATTGTTTATAATTATTTTTATTTTCAAATTTATAGGTAGATATTTTCTCCATCTCCATACCTCTTAGACAGTATTTTTTTTTCAATGTTAAATACAACAGTTATCAAGGAATTATATATCACAATTACTCTAACATATATTATTAGTTTTTATATAAATTAATTACCATTTTTTGAAAGCTAATAACTCAAAAACACTGTGTAATATTGATACAATGATTGTAGCTGCCAAAATATATGGAGAAGTCTCTAACAATGCTTCTTTTAATGAATCTTGATCTTGATCATCTTCATTTGCATCTGATGCAAAAGTATCACCTAAAAATCCAGCAGTCCATTTGTTTCGCATAGTCTGAGCCGAATACATTTGCCATTTAAATAATGACAATGGTTGGAATGTTAGTGTTAAATCCAAATTGCTGCAACATTAATAAACATAACTTTTAATTTGAAATTAATTAAAAAATACTGTTATTTACTTCACAGTTTTATTAATTGGTTGATAGTCTCTAAGCATATTCCAAAAATCATTGAAAAATACCATTGGTTTATATCGATTGTGTGGTAAGAATTCTAGATCTATATATTAAATAATAAAAATTAAATACTGATATTTAATAGGTAAAATCAATTATAGTATGCTTCACAAAAACGTGCGGATAACCACCGCGCGCCTAGTGGCCATTTCTCGTTGCAGGTGACCAAAATGCTTCACGCCAAATAAAAAATTTAAAACTCGTATATTATCTGTCGTGCCAGCGGCACGCACTTGTGATGGATCAAATATTGAGGCCCATTGATTTTTAGAAAAATCGACACATGGCGCACTGCGGTCATCTGCACATTTTTGTAACGTGTACTTTAATTACATGTTAACTTACATTCAGAAAATGGTTCAGGGAGAGATCCTTTAGTCCAATTGGTTTGATCAGTTACTAAACAAATTGTCAAATTTGGATGCCAATGTGATATTATTTCAGTCTCAAATTTTTCAGCTTTCTAAAACATGGAAAATTAGGTTAACAAAACTACTTTGTAATATTTGTTTTTTTCTGTCTTTAGAACAGCAAAAAATTTATATATCATTAAAAAATTAACACATTTTAAGTCATTTTACTTACTTCGATTTGTTCTGGAGTCGCAGATGTTTCACCAGTAAGTAAGTTATGAGTTTTTAAGAATTTAACTTTTTTAAACTTATTTAATTGTTTGGATGCATGAACAACGTAAGGGTCATTTTTACTTATATTTGAATTTGTCTTTTTAATGAAATATACATGTAAATAAATTGACCCATTATTTTGCAAATGCTAAAAAATAAAATAATTACATTAATATAACCCAATTTACCAAACTTATTATATCATATAGGTATCAGTTACCGGCGATGGAACAAAAGATTTTTGGATAGTGTAAGTACCATCATTATTAGGTCCAGAAGTCCAGTCTCCATATTCTAAATCTGTTTTTTTCCAGATAAGTTCATTATCGTCTATTGTATTCTTAAGACTATCTTCTGATAAATAAACATACATATCCTGAAAAATATATTTTTATTAGTTCGATCTTTTAATACAAATAGTTTTTAAATAAATAAAAATCATGAAATACGTACAAATTTAGTACCAAACTCAAAAAAATTGACGTTTGGAATGGAATCAGCAACTGGAGTAACGCCATCAGGAGGTACAGTGGATGGCTTTTTAAACATTGATGTAATGAAATAGATAATTAATGATCTAACAATTAACGTTTTCACAACTCCAAAGAACATATTGAACCGTCCTTGTTGGGGTTGTGGCTGTTCACCTTGCGCTGGTTCCACATTACCAGCCTTCAACAATACAATAAGTATTAAGTTTTATGAATCAAATTAATTTAAATTGTTTATCATTTACTATAAGAAATAACAATACATTTTCAATTCATAAAGCAAACAAATAGCATAATATTATGTTAAACCACTTAAATACTCATATTTTAAACTAAATTAATATTCTATTTTTATTTTATAATAATATGTAGTAATGTATTCATGCAAATTTAAAAATGAAATTTTTTTTACATGAATTAAAAAGAATTATTAGGAGAATTTCAAAACACTGTTTATATTTTTTTTCAAATCTATGCATGATATAACAAATTAACATTCAGTAGAACCAACCTTATATTGTTAGTTTTAGAATTAAGAATGAATTGGTCTATTACAAAACTTTAACACTAAAATTAAGAATATTATTTATGCTTATACATTTGAATTTTTGTAATACTTAAATTTTTATGCAAGTTGTTATTAGTACAATAGTATGCAAAATTATATAATATAAAAATGCTCATAATATCTTGCTTTAAAATTTAAATATCTTAAAAAACCAACACAAGTACACAGATATTGTTCCTAATTTTAAGTTTAATAATAGGTCAATCGTTATAATACTAAAGTTAACAGTACAAAGTTGATTTTGATGAACATAAATTTGCTTAGTTAAAAAAACAAATACCTAGTGCATTGACATCCTCTTAATGGAATTATAACACTCATACAGACATAGCAACACTATTACCATGTTTTAAGTAATTATATAAACAAATACTTTTAACTATTTTAAGTATATATTATCAACTTTTATTATTAAGAATTTGAAAAACTATAGTTTTATAAAAAAAACTGAAGACTAACTACAGTATAATAGGATCCTGGAGACAAGTGTATCTTGTCATTGAATAAATCATTATTACAATTTACAGTTATTATATACAAAAAAATTCTCAATAAAGACTTGAGATTAATTTTTAAAAGATGTTTTAAGGTAAATTTTTTTTAAAACAAAAATAGTATATTTTATAACTTAAATAATTACAATAGATATTATTTCATAAAAAATAGATGATTTGAAAATGGCTTACAATTATTCTAAATAATTTGAACATTAAACTGAGAAATTTTTAGTTAATGATATATGTAATGGCAAAAAGTAGGTTATTTTTGAATTTCATAAATATATTTTTTTTTTTAATATGACTTTATTTTAGGATATTGCAATCTATATAGGTGTACAATAAGTAATCACAAATAATTAAAATTATATTTTTGTTGAAAATTACAAACTTGTATAAATGTCACATTAAAAAAACTAAATATTTTTAAATTAATATAGTCAAAAAAATGTTATTATAAATATTTAAAAAAAATGTAATCACAGAAATTCTACACCTTAAATTTCATTATTATTATTATTATTAAATAATTAAAAATTAGATTACTTATGAGCTATGACAGTGATGAATATTTTATATAGGATAATTATTAAACAGGTATTTGGTATATACATTACAAAATTATATTTTATACTATTTTACTCTTTTAGATTAAAAAAAAAGAGAACAATGTACTTCTTATTGAATTGATTAATAATATCTATTTAATAAGCCATATTTTATATTTAAATCAGTTTTATCATATCATTTAAATGTTATCAACATTTTTTTTTTTTTAATATTCTGTAGCTGTAAGATTAAGGTTTATTACATTTCAGAAATTCTAGGCGATAAAATAGCATTACTTTAACTAGATAGGTATCTATAAAAATAATAAGCTAAACAAAGATTTGATAAATTCATTAATTGGGCCTAACTATTAGATAAAAATAATTTTATTTTGCGTTCTTTTAATAATTCAAATAAACAAACGCAAACACGACACCAGTGTACCAAGAGTTAATTAAAACATCTAGACAGGTAGTTTATTGATGTGCTCATTGAGAGCGTACTGCGGAATAAACACGTCTCGGAAAACCAAAAAACCGATTATAAGGCGTTGGCCCGCACGCGGTGCACCCGTCGAACGTTCGAAAACCGAGCTTCAGTCTAGTGCCACTCAAAAAGCCAGACTATCCGGTCGAAAGTCGTGAAAACCACGGATTTTCGAGAGACGTCCATCGGCCAACAACAAAAAATATTTTAATATTATTCACTAAGTACTTGTCTCACCCCGTTGCCCGGAGGCGCTTCGTTTCTCCTGGCCACCTCGGCCATGACGTACGTCGCAGACGTTCGTTGAGTCAAGGTATAAACGGCCAACGGAACACCATCAACGGCGGCTAAGAGAAGCGATGAGCGTACACGACGTCGTGCCGCTTGCTAACGGAACTGCAAATAGTGCGAATTAATTCGGAATTATCACGTCCGACGAGTGGGGCGCGCACACGCGAGACGTCTTCCTATCAGATGAAGCTGAACGAAAAAAAAAAAAAAACCAAAATCCAATAGTACGGTGCTCGCAAACGTGTGCGTGTGTGTGTGCACTGCGCTATGATTCCGAAGTGTTCGGTGGTCACCGGTACTTCGGTCGGTGGTCGGTCGTACGAATTATTTTCTATGCTCCCATATAGATATAATCGAAGAGCATAGCGACTACGATTTCACTCTCGAATATACGACATGAACGTACCATTACCGCGGATACCACATCCGGTATTATAGCGAGGGGGAATTGCAGTTGATAAGAACAACACCACCAGGTTGGACTACAGAGTGACCAACCTAACCGTGGGCCCCAAATCCGTCGCGTTGGCCGCGCCGTTTCATCGTCGTGGTCTCGCCACCGTACCGCGTGCGACTACGTATGAGTTACGTGAACGTAACTAGTTTTCGCAATTTTATAACTCCGCCTCCGCCGAAGACAGCGTTCTATGGTACGATTTTAAATCATTATTTTTTTTGTTCACCTTTATCGACATAGTTTTATAGTTATTGTTTTTTTGTAGAAATCATTTTCGGCGTTTAGCATTTTTTGTTCCGATCTTCCACGGACCACTTGTCGTGTATTCGTGTATATCGACATTCGACACCCCGTATAACGTACCATAGATTAAGAAGTAATTACGCCCCCCCTCTCGTCAAATTTAAGCCGCAGACCAAGTGAGCAACGAGAAATTCGTTTCGCGCACTCGGTGGCTCGGTCGCAAGTCGCAACTCGCTACCAACGCTCTACAAGTACACTTGTCACGAGTTACGGTAAAGCGCGCGTTCTCTGCCCCTGTACCTTTGTGCGCGCGCGCACCGGACGATCCACATCGATAAGACGCTCTTGTCGTCGCGGCGTTCTCATTCCCAATTCGCCGTCCGTCCGATCGGTTCGAATATCGCAACATTGCGCCGTTCAGCCTAAGCAGCTGCTGCCGTAAAGCCGACGAAACGGTTTCCACGATAAGAACGCGACTTGTCTGGAGACTTGTCAAAGACGCCGTTGTAAGTACCTGTCTGATTTCACCGCCCGTATTTATAGTGAGGGGCGCTGTTGTTTTTCCTGGGGTATTCCGGTCTTCGTATTGTAATACGTGTACGATTTTGTTTTGTGTTCCAGCTTTGGCCAAGTCGACAGAAGCGAACGACATTCGCTAATCATTTCATCGTCAGTCCCGCGTCCCAGAAGGGCGACACCATTTATATGAAGTTTCTCGACACGGGTAAGCAGACTTCGCGAAACACGTGTTGTTTAATACTTGTAAGATTAATTAAATAACGATTACCCGCCTTCTGATATGTTAAAAGTGTTCAATGTTTCCTGCTCTTTACATGTCACTATAGAATTATGCCGATAATAACCTTGAAATCCCGTGTGGCCAATGTGTTCTATAAATACGGGATATAGAGGTCAAATTACGAATTTCTCTGTAGTAGTGTCCATATGTTTCATACATTCTATTCCCGTAAATCGACTAAAGCTTTTTCTTTTCCCGCTAGACATATTTTGCCAGTTTTTCATTACCCCACTAGATTCTTTGTCACTAATCGCCGTAATTACTGTTGATTCGAAATTTATTAAGTTAATTTTTGATTACTTTAAATACAGTTTTTCTCCGTCACATTTCACTCTTTCATGTTAGTTGTGATAAAATGTCTATTCTGGCTCTGTCTCACAAAAATCTAGTAGACCTAATATGAAAACGTAGTTTACCACATAATAATTGTTATTCCTCATTACTTTTTATACTAGTAATTTATAATTAATATTCAATTTAATATTCTACTCTCTGTTGGTAGATTTAAAGTAGGTAGTCTACTGCATTATCTATTATAAGTTCAATTGTGATATAGTTATTTAAATAACTTTAAATATTAATTCAATTATTGTAATATTTTTATTTAAATCTTCACTATTAAATTATACTATCCACTATGTATGAATTGTAGGTTTTAAATTTATAGACAACAATGATGAGCGCTGTATAGCACTTAGTATAGTTTTTAATAATGATTTTATTTATTACTTGTAGATATACATATTTTGTTATTTACGCATTTTATATTATTCATTAATCATTAATTACCTACCTTTTATATAAAGACTGAAACAACTTAAATATATAACAGGAACCTTACATAGCTTAACAGTCACAGATAAATATCTAGGTATTTACAAAATAGTGAGGAATCTATCTATTTAATCAACATCAATTTATGCATTTAGTATATTGTTATTAAATATTTATATTTTTATTTGGCCATTACGATATAATATATTTGTATATGTTTAAACTTGGTTTATTTATCATTAAGTCGCATTGAGATGTAATTTGAAGTGTTGTAACAATGATTTTTTTTTTTACTGATTAATCATAGCCTATAGGTATAGTGCCGTATTAGCCATTAGGTTTATTAGGTCATACTATCATAGGTTACACTACTGATTTGATAGCTTATATAAAAATTGAGTAGATAGCCTAAATAAATAATTATCTTTATTTTGATAATTAAAGAATATCCCAACACAAAAAAATTATTGGTTGATGTTAATAAAGAATTTTTTTTACTTTGTGTTTTGAAATAATTGTATATCATAAATTGGAAGGTAGGTATAAGTATAACCATTATGTTATAGTTAGGTACTTATTATTAATTATGTAAAATGTATAATAGATAGGTAGCTTATTATAGATAGTTTAATTAAGTAAAAACATATGTTAGGTGCCTAATTATTGCCATAATTTCATGTATACTTAAATATAATTAAATTAATTTTATATGAAGTTTGTTATTTATCTAGCTAATATGTTTTAAAGTTCTGTTTATATATATGATTTATAAGTAGGTAATCGTGCTTTATAAGTTATTTATAAACATAATTGGACATTATTATTGATATTATAATTACTGTCAATTATAAACATATTATATCAAATAAAACAACAAAATTGATAATTTATATACCTTATAAATGGATTTTTAATGAAAATTATCATCTTTAAATTGTAATTATTATTTTAAAATTAAAAATATTTTTGTATTTAAACTACCTGATGTTGATTTAGGCATAAAATCTGGAAACTACATTTAATTGAGTCCATAGTGCTTTTATTTATTACACAAACCTTAAAACTAAAATATAATTTTGATAGAATGATACTATTTCTTTAATTTTTAAACTATGTAATTTGACATCAATTTTACTTATTAACTAATCACTCAATCAAAGTTAGTAAAAAAAAAAATTGAACAATTAATGACTTTTACTTTAGTATTTATTTTAAGTTTGTTTTATTGCTATATTGTGATATCCTTATGAATTGAATCAACTGATTAGTTGTCTTAACCCCTTATATTTTTACATAAATAGTATAAAAATAAACTTTGATTTTTAATTCATTAATTAATCTATATGGTCATATTATAATAGCTCCTTATTTATTAAATATTCTAAAGAAGGATTTTATGTTTCTAAAATAATTTTAACCATTTGCAAATCTTATTAATTATGAATAGAATAAAATAAACTATATGGACGATTTACTCTTTTCCAATGATAATATAAAAATATGAAGCTAAAAATATCTCAACATTTAAACAAATGATTGATTTTTTTTTTAACCTGTTATGAATATATGAATTGTTTTTATAGGTATTCTTTATCTTTCATAGATTTCTATAAATGTGTTAACAGAGTCTATAATAATTGTATACTAAGTTTAAAAATGAATAATCTATTTAACTTCACTTTTAAAAAATAATTCAGATATTATTTAGTTAGTAAATCATGACACTATACAAATAAGTGTGTTCAAATAAAAATATTATATATATATATATTAAATTACTTAATTCTTGTGTCTTAAGTAAATTGTACAGTTCTAATAAACAAATTCCTAACTATTTGATATTTTTGAATAAAAAATAAATAACCTCATCTCAGGAATTAATTTTGTCTATGCTACATATATTATGTATACTAACTGTAATTATTAAGAATATTTATGTATTTATGTTAATATGTTATTAAAATAAACTATTAATCAAAAACAAATATATAATAAATATAATTAACAATGTACTGAGTGCATTTTCTATTAGGTATGAGGAATATAACATAAACTTAAAAACTAATAATTTTGGTTACCTAACTTATCAAAAATAATTGTTATTTTATTGTTTACAAATTGTATTAATTTCTAACCTTTTATTTGAATATAAAATGGTTGCTATATCTCAATCCATTTATAGAATATTTAAAGCTTAGTAGGTATTGATATTTAATTTTTCACAGGAAACCCACCCTCTATATTTGAAATAATTTTTTATTCATCAAAATAATTTCATATTTATTGTTACTTACATCGTATTAAATATATTATATATATATAAGATAAGTTATATATCTCGTATAATTATTAATTTTGAGTTAAGTGATTTTGAATTTATTAAAATAAAATTTTAAAATCGAATCCCTTTCTAACACGCCTTAAAGTTATATCTTCCTGCCTAAACCTACTGACAGTCAATCTCACCCCTCGTAAAATTAGATAGTTCATTCGATTCCGTTTCTCAATTTCTGGCGATCGTAATGGAAAACATATTTATCTACCGATTTGAGGAACGAAAAATTAGAAACACAGCGCAGCATATAATTATTGTATAAAAAAATGCTGCGCTGTGTTTCTAATTTTTCGTCACTCAAATCGGTAGATAAATAAGTTTTCCATTATGATGTTCATCTGAAATTAAGAAAAATTTTCTGAACGACACGTGCAAGTAAATAGTACTTTCTGTAGTGTTGTAGTACTCATTAGAAGTCTACTTGTAATAGTAATTTATTGACCTGGACAAAACGACGCTCGACGGCGTGTTCGGGCATGCCCACGAACCGCGAGTTGTCACTGGCTCGAGCCTCCTCCAGACCACCAGTAGGTATATTGATTTTACGCCGCACGCCTGCACACTCTCCGGTTAGTCTGTCTATCGTCAGCTTTCATCTTACACCGCAGCTCGTTTTATTCACTGGTAAATTTAAAAAATAGTTCGAAACCGTAACTGCCATCGTCACCGCCAATATTCAAAACTGTCGCGAATCAAAATAGATTTCAGTTATCTGAAACCGATTTACAGTTTAAACATTATTTTACTGAAAACCTTTCGTAAACATATGGTGGTGCTATCTCGTATAGGTGAGTGTGTATGTGCGCCCTAGGCTAATACTTTTTGTCAAAAGCCGATTTTTCCGATGTAATTTTGATGATATAATATGTTATAATACGTTTTACAATCACTAAAGACTAAGATTGTAGAAAATCCTTTTAAAAAATAATTTTTTGTTTTATTGTTTATTGTTAAAAAAAAAAATACGTAATAAACTCTAAAACTACTTTAAAATATGCTAAAAAAAGTATGCAGATGCTGTTTAGAATAGACCTATATAAAATTCCTCGTTTTTTCCTTATTAAAAAAAAATATTATGGCTTAAAAAAATGTATACACTGTTAAAAAAATAAACAATATTTTTAACCTATTATAAATATATATGTTATATTTTATGTAAAAAAAAAATAGTAACAATTATTATTTATAGGATATATAGTTTTTCATTTATTAATGAAGGAATTAATTTTTTCCAGTATCGCCATCATTATCCAGAGCAAGATCTGGCAGTTGTAAAAAGCTCATAGAGCCATTTATTGGCCCTGCTACAAGGTGCATGAGTTCTTTAAAATACCAGGGTTTTAGTTTTCGGTAAATATTATTAAATAGTCATTTTAGAAAGAAAATTGAATAAAATTTTACTTTTTAAATGTCTTATTTTTATAGAAATTTGTTGGAACAGGACATCAAAATACTGCTGCAACCGACACAGGAAATCGCAACCATTCAGGGAAACGTGACGGGTTACACTTAATATAGGAACAATACAGTTGCAACCATGGGTAGCTTAAACGTAAATCGGAATGTCAGTGATGCATTCTATCGATATAAAATGCCTAGACTTATGGCTAAAGTTGAAGGCAAGGGTAATGGCATCAAAACCGTGATTGTCAACATGGCTGAAGTGGCTAAAGCTATTGGAAGACCAGCTACATGTAATTTAAAACCAATATTTTCAATTTATTTATAATATTAATTTTTTTTTTTTTTTTTAGATCCAACTAAGTTCTTTGGCTGTGAACTAGGTGCGCAAACTCAATTTGACTTTAAACATGATAGATTTATAGTAAACGGAGCTCATGATGCTGGCAAACTTCAAGTAAGAAAATAATTTAATTTATACATATTTATATACTATTTAAATCATTAGATTTTTATTATAACTAAATTAATATTTTAAGGATCTTTTGGATGGTTTTATTCGAAAGTATGTGTTATGTCCAGAGTGTGATAATCCAGAAACTGAATTGATGATCAGTACTAGAAAGGGAACAATACATCAGGGTTGTAAAGCTTGTGGTTATTATGGTTCTTTAGAATCCAATCATAAACTAAATGCTTACATTTTGAAGAATCCACCAAGTAAGGGTTTAACTTTTTACATTTTGTACAACCATTACTAAAATCTTAAATTATAGATTTAAATCCAGCGGCTCAAGGATCATCATTAACTGAAGGAAAACGTAATAAGCGTTCTAAGAAACATGGCGGCGAAAACGGTGAAGGAGGCAGGTCTAGTTCTCCAGAAGACAATAATTCAGAATTGATAGTTCAAGCTCCAGAAAAATTAGCTGAAGATGTACAGTTTGAATTTTTTAATATTTAACATAACAATATTTGCATAAAAATCATATTTAGTGCTTGGTCAACTGCTTTCATATTTTGAAATGATAACCATTTATACAGAGTAATTTTATCTTCTTGAATAACAGTCATTATTTTTTAATACATAATTTCCTGTTGAAAATAAATAACATTTTTTAAATTCTGAGCAGACTAATGAATATACTAATTTTAATACTATTGTATTTTTTTTATGAAAACACGATAAATTGTCATAAAATGCTTTTTCAATTTAAAAAAAATTAGGTGGTTTTTTTAGATATTAAGTTAGATTTAGTTTGTACTTTAGAGGTCAAACTTGTTTTTTATGGAACTTTCAAACTAGTAACTTTAAATACATGAAATTTTCACAAAATATTTTTATCATCGTTCTCTATTTATTTAAAATTTTCAATCTCAGTTTCTTTTTTTAAATACCAATTAAAAAAATATGCTAATGAATCCTTTCAGCTCAAAATCATTTTATATATACAATAATATTTCAAATTACTATTATTACCATTTCAAAATATAAATAATATGTTACCCTGCCATTACATTAAATCTGTTAAATTAAGAGTTTTTTAATAAGTTAAATGTTTTATTGTTGGTTAATTAAGGATGGTAATGATAAATGGGCTGTTGATGTTTCTGAAGCGGCAGTTAGAGCTCGTATGCAAGATTTAACTGATGGAGCTAAAGGATTAACCATTGACGAAGATACAGATAAGACTGAAAAAGAAAGAATGGATATATTTTACAACAAGGTAACAATTTAATATCATAATATATAATTAATATTACCTTTAACTCATCATAAAAAACTAAATGTTTATTATTATTATTATTAAATTTATTAGATAAAATAATAAGTCATCAAACCACTAAATGTAAAATATTAGTAACTTATAGAGTAGCAGTTATTTATTGAGCAATTGAAAATCATGCTATCTATTAATGGTTATAGAGGTTTTGTTATAGATAATTATTATAAATTTAATTTATTTTTTTCTTTGTGAATAATATACTTCTAAAATTTGTTATACTATATATTAATTTAATTCTATAATATTATGCACTAATGTCAAAACTAAATTATATTAATTTATCATAGAGCCGTAATGAAAGCCATCAGTGTTCTTAGGCATTTAACATATTTATGCCCTTCTTCTTTTTAACTCCTCCTCACAATTTTTTTAATTCGGCTTAAATTAATAAGTTTTAATTTTTATAGATTTTTAAAGTTAAGCTTTTTATGAAATTTTATTATTTTAGTTTAAAAATTGTGTGTGTGATGAACTACTATAAACTAAAATAAGTTTTGTTTATATTACAAGGTTACTTTTTATTTATCTATTAATTATTTATATCAAGTTTAACTTGGATTTTATGTAAATATATATATACATTATACTGCAACATTATGTATAATTTACATGTTCTATAGGTTCAAAAAGCACGAGATTCTGGTTTAATTTCAGAGTCAATTACAATCAAAGAAATTGTGGCTGAAGCTGAGCGTTTAGAAGTGAAGAGTAAAGCTACATTAGTATTGGCTGAACTATTATTTGATGATAAAATCCATTTGCAGGTACATTAATAATTTGTATTATATACTCTTGCTATAAACATGATTGTGTACATTATACTCATCAATATTATTGTTGTTATTGATTTTAGTTGAAAAAACATCGTGTCTTGTTCTTACGTTTTTGTCATGAGGATCAAAAGGCTCAAAGATATTTATTGGGTGGGATAGAACAAGTGATTG
Source organism: Melanaphis sacchari (assembly GCF_002803265.2). Classification (NCBI taxonomy): domain Eukaryota; kingdom Metazoa; phylum Arthropoda; class Insecta; order Hemiptera; family Aphididae; genus Melanaphis; species Melanaphis sacchari. The sequence continues at coordinate 25,687,233 of NW_020270366.1, read as the reverse complement.
GACTCCATAAAAGTAGTTTGTTACCAAAAGTTTCTGCTATATTGAAGGTATATTTTTGTTACTAAGAAGTTTTGGTATTATTTTTTATTGATTGATTATTAATAAATTTATTTCTTGTGTTAAGTTATTTTACGATGCCGATATTTTGGAAGAATCTATATTATTAGACTGGGCTAGTAAGATCAGCAAGAAATATGTCTCTAAAGAACTTAGCCAGGAAATACATAACAATGCTAATCAATTTATTACTTGGTTACGTGAAGCTGAAGAAGAAGAAGAAAGTGGAGAGGAAAGCGATGATGATGTTGAGGTAAAATATTTGAAATTTGCTATATTTATATCCCATATTTCTTGATTTTATTTATTTCATTAATATTACTTATAAATTAATATTTATTAATTTTTCCATATGGAAATGCTTTTTTTATTTTTAAAGCCATTATTTATTAAGATTACTTTTTTCCAGATTGAATATAATGACCGTGTGCATACTAGCACATTAAAAGCAAAACCCGCACCACCAGTTGCTGCCAAATCCAATGTTGATGATAATGAAGATGATGTTGATATTGATGCCATCTAATTATCTTAGTAGACAGAACATCTAAATTTTAATTTTCAGATAAAATTAGTTTACAATATTATACCTGTAATCAAATATACATTTAAAAACCAACTACAGAATTTTCAACATTTCATTTATTATCAGATTCTAATTTACAATATATAAAAATATTAAGTAACATTTAAAATCCTTCTTGTACCTTTTATTTTATTTTTTTATTATTATTTTAATTATAATTTATAATTGGTAGATGGCTGCAAATATGTTATACAAAGTGGCTATTCACTATTATTAAAGTGTATGATGCCATAAGTTAATAGTGTATTTAATTGCGTTAGCCATTCTAATAAAGTTTTCCAGTAATTAAAAAATTAATTATGACTATTTTTTTCTTTTTATTATTATTATTTCCCAGACACTAAATATTATATTGTAACATTGATCAGCACTACATAATTTTTAAATTTACATGTTAATTATTTTTTTTTACAGAACAAAACATTATTTTGTTTCTTAAACAAATATATACCTTATGACAGATTTTCAATGCACTAAACTATTTCAGAGGCTTATTAAAATATATAACCAGTTCAAAAAACACTTAAGAATGTATTCAGCATTAGTTGAAATGCCTCCTACAAAGTATTTTAAAATATCTTACAAAAAAACAATATATTATATAGATATATGTTTTATTTTTTCTATAATAATATATAATATTAATTTACATGATAAATTGACAATTTTTAAATTCTACACAATTTGACATAAATTTTATTATAAAATCTAAATTAACTTATACATCATATAAAAAAATCATCACGGTATCGTGTTTGTAAAAACTTATAATTTTATATGTTTTACGTCCAACTCTATATTTATAGATTTTAAAAAGTTTAAATAGTTTTGACGCAAACCATCTGATTCTTTTAGAGATATATCACAGATTAAATAATATAATAATATTTATTTAATCTGTGATATTATATTATTTATTATTATTAATAAAATATAGTTGTTTTCGATGTGCACTAATGAAAATAACAAGTAAGAAACCAAGAAATTAACAACTATCATGGTCTTTCTATATCTTATGCCCAGAATTTAGCTATCAGATTTATATCAACTGTCGCATTACTTTTTAACTTATTCATATCCGATCAACCCAACACTTCTAAACACCGAAAATAAGAAAAATCATAAGTGTCTCGTTATGAGCGAGTGCGCACGGGTCACCGGTGAGATCGTACCACCAGCGGCGCGATCGTGTTGTGCGCGAGCCCTCGATGTCTCCGAGACGGTTTCGCATCGCTCAAAACGGAACGCGACTCCGTAATCGCGCGGCCGTCAGGTAAATAAAAGCTCGGGGGGGGATCGCATCAATAATGGTTACTGCACGTCTGCACGAGTCTGGGAGACTAGTCTCTGCCACCGGGCAATAGGTTATTCGTTGCGTAAATTTGTGTACTTAAAATATATATCTATAAAATATGTATAAACCTATTAACCAAAATCATATTGTACTCAAGAAACTATGAAAAATCAATATTTCAGTTCCTAGTTTAAATTTTAAATTAATAGCTTAGAATGAAGTAGAATATTTTTCTATAATATATAACATTATACTATTCCTATTTTTAAAGAGATTCAGTGATTCAACACCACCATCATTCAAATCAAATGTAGTACTTGTAATTTATTTAGAGTCGGTTATTATTTATTATTATTTACTGTAATGGCCACGGGCTAAGAGGAACCCACCCCTAAATAAAGTTTTATATGTATGGCAACCGCCATAGATGAACATGGACTTCGGCGCCTCTGAGCCCAACTCAAACCAAACCCTAGTAAATGATTTTTCAGATGACAAAGTTATAATAGCTAACAGCGCCGACCCTAACTTAGCTTCTCTCTATTTACAAAACTATCTCCACCTTCTTGAAACAGGGTATAAAGAACAGGTAGTAAAAAAGAACAAGAGAAAGTCCACTCTTTGACATGCTCGACACTTTTCCTTAACAACCAAATATTACCTAATGCCCATTGCCCAATATGCAAAGTGTGCGATATCTTGGAATTCACATCGATTGTCGACTCAGTAACCGCAACTAGTATGCAGTTACAATTTTACTTTTGCAGACACTAAATTAGTGTAATCTATTTTCATAAAAATTTTAATAATAGGAATATTTTTAATTGTAAAATTATTATTAATGTAAAAAAAAACTTTTTTTTATTATAATACGGGAAAATTGTTGTTCCAAAGTTGGTGTAACTGATCTCCCGAAATTTGATTTTGTGATATCTCGCTGTTATCAAAATTGGGAAAATTGTGATAACATCGTTGTGTACTGTACTGTGAAGGTTTTTCACGTGTGAAGTACAGTGGCTCATGAACTGTATTGACTTTTTGACTATAGTTTATAATTGTTACAAAAGTTAAGTTTATTATTTCTCATTGTTTCGGCTACTAAACGTTTTGAAGTAAGTAATTCTTAATCGTGTTTTAAAATATACGTGTCCAACACCAATTGCTAATAATTATTACAGAATATATTATATATTTGTTAACTGGCATTACACCGTTTTCAGACAAATAACAAAATAATATTAATACGATATAATTAAATTAATTTATAAAGCAGCTGCTTAATTTGATTAACCTACCTAACTACTGTTTACTATAAAATGTGTTCTTTATAATAATTATTGTTATTTTATATATAATACATCTACGACTTTATCAAAAAATTATAAATTTCTCATTATAAATTCATATTTATTCAAGTAGTTAAATTAAGGTATATTTATGCAAATTGGGGTAAATATATTTTAGGATTAACAATGTTGTAGTATCCGAGCCACTCTGCAAATATTAACATTTCCTATATAATAGGCAATAGCCGTGTTGCATGCCAATATCAGATCCAGATCCAGGGTGTTATTAAAATGAAATTTACAACTCTTAAATACAATAATGTTTATTCTGTATAAATGAAATACATGTAACTGATACAAAAAGTGGCTGAGTGTCGTGAAGTTGCTCAGGTCTTCGTAGCTCTGGTACATCTGCCCCTGTTGGTCTTCGGACTCCCTTATATACAAGAAAATCTCTTGTTGTTGTAATCGTCAACCTTCCAATTTAGATTAGTTTTTGGAATTGTTTTCACATTTGAAACAACAATCTCCATGATGTTATTGTCCTTACTGGCAATTCTTGGAAATGCAAAACGACCTCGCCTAACAACTACTATTTTGATTTATTATGATGCTTTTACAAAATATGAATCTAATATTTCGTATACATTATAATTATTAGATCACATATATATTTATATTACTATTGCTAACACCTATAGCAATATTACACATTATATTATATATTAGCATATCTCGTAGCCCTTAACAGCCGTAATAAACATTTTTAATATTGTTTAAAAGACAGAAGTTAAACATATAAACTTAATGTCAAGATCACAGTCAGAAGTAGTAAATATTTATGCAATTGTTGTTCAAATCTTGGTATATTGTATGTGTACTATCAAGGCAGAATGTGACCAAATAATATTTTTTCTAATTATCTATTTAAAAAAGAGGATACTTATAATTACTTAATTATATTAAGCTTTTGTTGATTAAAATCTTAATCATTCAAAAATATTGAAGTTTATTTTATTTACTTTTTTTAATTCTGTCTTTTTAGTAAATATTTTTAAAGCTACATCTCTAAATTCATATAAAATACTACTAATCGTATTATATAATACCTAATTAATGATAGTATTTTTAAAATTTGATACAAACGGTTTACTATTTTTAATGCTAATTACCTATTGTGTTTAAGTTAATTATAAATTAAATTTTATTTTTAGAAAAATGAGTTCTCCATACCAGGGTGCATTGACATGTGTTACATGTCAAATTGTATTTGAAACTGGTGATGCACATCGTGAGCACTATAAAACAGATTGGCATCGTTATAATCTCAAAAGAAAAATCATCAATCTACTTCCTGTTGACCGACCAACTTTTGAATCCCGAATACTGAATCAACAGATCAAGGAAAATGAAGAAAATTCAAAGAGTTCTATTTATTGTACCATTTGCAAAAAATCTTATAATTCTCAAAAGTCTTTTGATAGCCACACTTCTTCTAAACAGCATAAGACTTTAGCATTGCAATCAGACAATGAACATAAAGATATTGGTGTACCTGCTGCCAAGAAAATAGTTAAACCAGTTGAGAATAAACTTGTTGAAGAAAGTGATGACGAGTACGAAGATGTAGATGACGATGAAGAATGGGGTGAAGTAGTCAGTGAAAACAACCCCATAGTAAATAATATATGTTTATTCTGCCCTCAAAGCAGTGAAAACTTATTGCAAAATATTAAGCATATGTCTGACACTCATTCATTTTTCATACCCGATATTGAGTACCTGGTTGATATGAAAGGATTATTAGTGTATTTAGGAGAAAAGGTATGTCAAGGCTTTATGTGTTTATGGTGCAATGATTCTGGAAAAAATTTTCATTCAATAGAGTCTGCACAAGCACACATGATTGACAAAGGTACTTTTGAAATGGAATAAGGTTTTAATAAGTTAATGTAAATAATAGAAAAATAATTTTAGGTCATACTAAAATGATTCATGAAGGTGAAGCATTACTTGAATATTCAGACTTTTATGACTATTCATCAAGTTATCCAGCAGACACGTCTGTAGATGATTATCGTATTGTTGAAGATGTTAACTCTCAATTAATTCTTCCTTCTGGAACTAGAATTGGAAAACGATCATTAATGCGATACTACAGGTAAAGCAATAAAATAAATATTTACAAGTTGACTAAGATAATCATTTAATCATTAATATTAATTCTTCTCTGTATAAAATATTGATTAAATTAAGTTTTACTATTAATTGATTTTAGGCAAAATTTGAATCCAAATCATGATTGGGAAGCTATGAAGGAAACAAAACTAAACAAAGTAATCAATCATTACAGACATGTAGGATGGACAGGAACTTTCCCTGCTGCTGCTGCTAGGTAAGTATTGTAAAATACAGATAATTAAATCAATAAAATTTTAACAGTAGTCATCATACAAAAATATAGCATATAGACCTAATCAATGGTCTGATAAAACCAGGTTGTTAATTTTGATGTATTTACTTGTTTACCGTGCACCATTGATTGCTTAAATAAGAGTTTGCAATATTTTTTGTTTCATTGAAATATCAATTAACATAAAAACTATTTTTTATTTAAACAAATAATTTTGAAGTATTAAAAATTTTATTTTAGTTAAAATATAATTAACTTGTCAGTAATACATGTTAATGTATACCAATTAAAAATAATTCATTCATTCATACAGGCAATAAAATTTATAGATTTAAATTGTACACATTATATTTTAATTTACTTTTTCATATTATACTAATTAATCACCAAAGTGCTCTCATCAACTAGAATATGTATTTGTCCTAAAAACATGGTCAACTATAGTCTTCTTATTAGCATTCTTTTGACAAGTCAAACTATATTTATTTTAATTATTATTAAATTATATAAATAATAATATAACAAAAACAATCAAAAATATAGTTAGAATAATATTATTTATATTATTTTTTCAATTTAGAAGTTAAGATATGTTCAAAATTGTATTTTTATTTTTAAATTAATGTATGTCTATTTCAACCTAACCACAAAGTGAAATAATTAAATATTTTAAACTGTTTAGTATATTATGATGAACTATAAGCCACACAGTTTGTATAGAACTCAATGATAGTAGAAATGTATAATACTTAAGATTACACCCTAATTTAACATCTTACTTCTCCATTTCTATCAAAAATGTTCTCATATATTGCTAAAACTTAATAATGAACTATAATTTATTTTATAAATTACATTAATATATTTTTACAGGAAAGCCAGAGATTTGAAAGTTATGAGACAAGTTCAGACAAAAATGTACATGCAATTAGGAGTTAAAGCCAACAAATTCCAAAAGCATTTCCGCCAGCAAGTTAATTTTTAAATTTTATTTTATATTTTTTGAAATACTTAGTGTAAGTTGTTCTATTATAAAATAAAATATATTGTTATAATATATTTTTTAATAATAATTTTTAAATAAATTAATTATGAATATAGCTTTAATGTTATTCAATTGTTTATAGTTTATACCTTTTCATATTAAATGTTTAGGTGGACCTAGAGTAAATTTTCAGTATTAGATAAATGTTAAACAAAACTACTATGGTTAAACTGTGTAAATTTCTTGCTTATTAGCCATTATAAATTAAATAATATTTCATTTGTATCAAATTTATTATAATCACACCCATTAAACTATTTAAGAAAAAAAAACAATTCTAACGAGATATTTGATAAATTTATTTTTAGCGTTCAAAACTTTATAATAACATTAAATAAAGAATTTAGTCATATAGATCTTAGAAGAAAAATAAGCTTAGTAAAATTTAATTAATTGTCTGGTGAATTAGAACCCGATAAAAGGCTTGATCCTTTCACAGAAAAAAAGGCTTAAGATGGAAACATACAATTATATACTTGATATTATGATCAATAGTATTGAAAAAAGATTTGATAATTCAAAATTACTCAAATGTTTGCTCAGATCCTGAACATTTTCAAACTATTAACAATGGTATACATGAAAACTCAATAATACAACTTGCTGAATTAACAAGCTTAATTGTAAATATTACACACTTTAACTACATAACTACAACAATTTAGATTACATTTTCCAAAAATAATCCACCTTTTAACAATGAATCCTACTCTGAACCGAAATTAAATACCGAGCACCTTTTATATTGAAGTACGTGTTTTTCTAGGCTAATCAAAACATATTTTACTATTGCTCCCCATACTAAAACAATTTCGACCTATTTTCCCTACCGCGTGGACTTTTCGACTCAGTCCAACTCTGAATAATATTATACCTACTTGAAAATAGTATATAACGCTTAAATTCTTTTCTATGTTTATAAATATATATATGCACATTCAGTTTAAACCAATACTTAGCGGCGTCGTGGAAGTAATACGCAAGCAGTCCCCACGGCGCCGTCGATTCAAAATCGTAAAAAAAAAAAACCAATACATATATAATATTATATTATTATAGAACGTAACATTTGCTGTAGGTACCTATTTAATTGAAATATGCAGATCTAAAAAACTAGATTAATATTTAAGTATACGAAAATCACTGCTAATGGTTGTCGTTACTAAAATCATTGAAAATTGAAATAGTTTGACATTTACTGAGTGTCTGTCCCAATTAATAATCTCAAATACTTAAGAGTTGTAGACGATATATTATATATAATTTTGTGTTTAATTTAAATTAATAATTTTTGCTCGATCATGAAAAACTCTTGAACGATTTATATTCTATCATCACGTGTTGGCCAATAATATTTAATATATAAATTATAAATAAATAGAAAATACTAAATAGTTACTTTTAACCTTCCTATACTCGTAAGAAAATAAAACGTATCGCACAACATCCGGTACGTTTAATCCGAACCTATGGGTGGACACTGCCACACTGGACAGAGGACAATAGACAGCACTACACAACGGTTAAAAAGTTGATTCTGGCGAACCAGTGCAGGACAGATTTTTTGACCAATCCCTTTTTGAGTTGTCAACTAACTGCGCTGTTGGTACCATCAATGATCTACCAAGACAGACGCGCTCGGTAGATCCTTCAGTGACTCGACATTTTTTGGTCTTGGTGTTTTTGTTGATTTCCAATACCACAGGTACACTTGCCGCAAATAACCTGTCTACGACCGATTCCTGGAATTTGCATTTAACCGCTGTTACAAGTGGCTATTAAATATAGGCCAAATTAAACTTCGATTGACGCCGTAAGTTTTTCAATCAGGTATTATAGTCTACAAGTAATGTCTGTAGGTATGTCTCTGTGCACCTCACGTGTAGACCCGTTTTATATGTCGCGTTTTGGTTAAGAACGTTAACATTATTCAAACTTACGCACAACGCGATAAAACCACTATGGCACGTTTTCCTCATCGGTAAAACGCATATGAAACCGATTAATTTAAATCGAAAAACATGTCAAAAAATAAATATTTTATTAAAATAAAGTTTTTATATTTTCATTTTTCATATTATTATTGATAGAAAATATAATGTATATAATATTATACATAAACATCCCTATAAATAATGTCTTGAGATTTGATTTTAATATTTTGAACTCTTCAATTACATTATCATAATTGATTGAAGTTGCAAGGTATATTGTTTCATGAAAATGATTAGCATATAATTTAGTCTTTCTTGTTTTATATAACTGCTCAATTTTGTTTTTATAATATTTAATTTTGAAAATTATTGCTCACAGAAGTTGCTAGTAAATAATAATAACAATATACTCACAAAATTGGATAATGCTGCTTTGAGTACATTAAGACAAGTTAGACAACTATTACGAATTGTTAATTTTTGCAACCAATTATAAATTATTTTGTTTGTTGTTCCTCTTTTAAAATATTTTATAGCTTTTATTAATTTGTAATTCAACATTTAATTAATCTTTATTTAAGTTGAATTTGTTTGATAAAATATCAATATTAAATGTGGTTTGCTTAAATATTCAATCATATTTAAGGTTTTTTTGATTGAATCTGTCCTCGAGACTATATATTAGTTCATGAATATATATTAAACACCAAGTAGTTCATTTCATTTTCTTGTAAAAGCTATACACACTTATTAGATTGTAAAAATGTACCTCATCAAATTTATCATTTTATCAGTGTAGTTTTAAACAATTTTTAAAAAATTAAAATATTTGTTTTTTAAATAAATATAGACTAGGTACATACCTAGTTAATTTTAAAAGAATACTTTTTTCTAAGTTACCTACTGACATTCTATAATATAGTTTATTAAGTATTTATAAACTACAAAAATTTATTGAAATGTTCCAATTCATATCACATTTTAATGTTATAATATGTATTTTGTATTAATATAAATATTTAACATATTGGTATTTTTGCTGTAGACTATATATACTTGTTGTCTATTACATATTTCTATACATCATAACAATTTACAAAATACATTTTATATTCAATTAAAATATGAATAAATACTCATAATTGATTTTCAATAATGGTAATATAAATTTTAATTTTAATATTTTCTAGTTAAATAATTCAATAATACATGTCCAATCACATCACAATATAATTCTAAATTCAAAAAACTTGTATAATATACTAAACCATAACTGATTATCTTATAAAATTATGATTACTATCATATTAATTGCTAAACCTAAGTTATATTATTAAAATAGAAATTAAATTGTTAAAGTTAATTTTAATTATTGTTACTGTTGATTCAGTGGGAGTGACTTGGTAGATAGCAAGTTTGCGATATATATTATATGCATACAACAAGAATAGGTACCAATATATTTTATACTTCACTTTTGCATTGTTGTTGTTATTTATTTATTATTTAAGAAATGGATCGTGAAAGAAGAATTGATGAAACTAATAACAGCCTTACTCTTGATCAACCTAGCATCCAAGAGGAAAAACATGAGGCACAGCAGAATGTTAACATAATTTTGAAAGGTATTCTTTCTAAATAATATTTTAATTTATTTTATATATCAACCATGATTTCAGTCTTAGAGAAATAATTATCACATATTAAAATAATTATTATAAATTTAATTTTTAATTAAGTATTTTTAGTATCTATGTACCTATAAATAATAAATTGATTTTTTTTGATCTTTTAATTGCATGCTGTACTAATTTTTTGTAACTTTATTATCACAGTGTGATTTGCTCGTTTTATGATCCATTTTACTACTCCATCTTCAATTATATTTCTTTATCATGTTTTATTAAATCTACTTTTCCATCTTGAGTAACTAGGTACAAAAGTAAAGAATTAAATAATCTTTTGATTAAAAAAAAAAATTCATTCCTATTTAAAATAATGAAATGTACATGCAATCATTGCAATCTACTTGATCATAAAAAATTCACACTTCTTCTTTATGCTAAATACAAGTTTTTGTTAAAAAAAATGTTATTTTTCTTTTATATAACAGTCTAAGAACTTTCTTAAAAAAAAATTCATAAACTTTGGACCTTTGTTTAAAAAACCACTCCAACAGTTGCATTCCTAAATTCTTTAAATTTAACAGATAGTAGGTAGTAATGATAATCGAGATTCTGTTAATATGTTTTTTGCATACTCCAATTCAATTTATTTATGCAAATAGTCTGTGCTACTGAACTTATTAATTTAGATATTTTTTCCTTTGATCTCTTTTATAATTGGTCTTTTTTCTCTTTAAAATACATAGATTTAAAAATGGCTTTCTTTTTTATTGTATAAAAATACATGTATGAATTTTTTAATTAATTATTTATTTTATCTTTCAAAGATTTAATTGAATGGGACGATGGCGAAACACAGTTATTACTTGATTTATATGATAAATTTATTCAAGAAGTTGGCCAGGATAAAACTTTCAAAACTATAGATGATTTGTGGATAGCGGTGGGATCAGAAATAACTCGTTCTTACAAAGTGATAAGATCCCCACTCGATTGCATGAATAAGTAATATTTTTGATTTTAATTTTTTATGTAATATGTATCAATATTTATTTAATATAAATAACCATATCCCAATTTTTGTAAAGTTGTACTTTAGTTAGCAGCTTAAAAAAATGCACATTTTTACCATAAATTATCTAACAAAAGATTTTTCTATAGATTTGATTCCCTGAATAATGAAACGACTACTTCTGAATCAGAAAATTCGAGTGAGAATTCTGATCTTACCACTGACGAAATTGAATCAAATTTCAATCCAAGAATTTATCATCAAGTTTTATATCCTGGATTATATATTGCACTTCAAATTCAAGAGGAAATATATTTTTTCAAAATTCAAGACAATGAGGATATTGAAGATCATGGTGTTTATTTTTTTCAATTTCCAGAGGGCGATGAAGATACTAACGAATTTCAACTTTCGGAGGACATTGAAGAAATAATACTATTAATAGGTAAAATTCAATTATAAATTTTAAATTTATGTTTTATTATTAATTAAACTAGTTCTTGGTTAAATTATTCAAAAGCTCAGTAAAAAAAAGTAATAGTAGTAGCATTCTATTAAATATTTTTTTCTTTACAAAGAAAATTGAGAAATCATAGATATATTTTGGAATATAAATTATATGAATTCTTGACCATGAGTAAATGACAATATAAATAATATTATGAAACTATTAAACCCATGTTTTTCACGTTAAAGCCATTCGTTGATAAAATAATCTCTAAATATGTTCCTCACTGCAATGCTTTCTGTACTTAAAAATCCATTTTTACTGGCCAAAGACCAAAGATGTTCTGTCAGTACTAGGAGGTTCTTCTAAATCCAATTGATAAAATATCTTTCCGTCTTTTTCTAAGTATGGATCTCATCACATATTATATAAACAACATGCCACAATTATCAAGTCATCATATGTTGGTTTTATTTATATTTATGGGTTAAAAAAATACTCTGAATACTTTACTTAATAATCCGAAAGCATTCTCTGTAACTCATCGACCATGATTGGGTCAATAATTGAATATTATTTCTTACTGTATATTTTAGCCGGCTTTTGCTAAAATGGTCTTATGTTTGTGCAATCTGAAAGCCTGATCACCAAGTATAATAGCACCTATCAAGAAATATACAGTCCAAAGTAAATCCAAATGTATAGTTCAAAATTTGTTGCTCCATATTCAATTTCAAAAAAATGCCATTATCCCCTTCTTTCTCAACTGATCCAACATCAATAGTTTTAAATTTATAGTTTACATCCACTATAGTCAACAAAAGACAGAAAAATATTCTTTAAAATTTAAGAATAAAGAACCTCAATTACTTGGACATTGGATTCTTATGTGTTTTCTATCAATAGCAAGTACACAATTTGAAAAGTTCTATATCTGATAAAATTCATTTGCTTTAATTTTTAAGTCTACTGGAGTCAGGCAAAAATAGTGACATTAACTTTTGTTTTATAACTGTTAAAGTTTCTCTTACTATAATACTAATATAGCTATAGGAAATGCGAAAAGCAAATACCAAAGAACGAAAGGATTCTTCTGTTGCCCGATACCTAAAAAATAATCAAAATTTTTTATAAATATCTAGTATACTTTAAGGACCATAACACCTTGAGGCAGTAATTTATGATTTTAAATAGTTATTTTTTGTTACTTAATAATATTATTCGTATGACATTAAAACTTTTTAAATATGATATTATATTTTATACACAGAATAATATTTTTATGCAATATTTTAAGATTTATAAAATAGTATAATAGGTTGCTAACTAATACATTTTTTTTAAATTGTCTAATTTATTTTTATTTTATTAGAAAAAAAAACGAAGTTTACCAATAAGTAAGTGCTAGTTTTTCTTCTGAAGATATTGGCTCAGGTACACGTTATGTTGGTTTCATTGTTATTTCTGCTTGGACCAAAGATAAAATAAAATAGAATTGTTCACGATTTAGACGAAGGAATTATCGGAATTTTTTATCTTTAATAAGGTGTTCACAACTCAATTTCTTAAAGAATCCTTCAGTGTTCTTTGTGGAAAACAAAATTTTAAAAGATTTTTTTTTTTTGAAATTAAATTCATAAGTAACTTATATTCAACTTTTTCATTACAAAGCAAAAATTCACAAATAGTATTATTTTTATCAATAATACTTTTTAAAATTAAAGTTTTATTCATACTAAAAATTTAAAAATTAAAACTTGTAGGTAAGAATTATGTGCGGAAAAGAAAACAGTTGTATTGGTTTTGATTCAATTTTGCAAAATTAAACTAAAAGAGTGGAATAAAATAATAAAATCTACAGCATCTAATGCTACAGAGAAAACAAAGTAAATGCAGCAGGGAACTGTACCTTTATAAAAACATTTATAAAAAATTGGGAGACATAAGTATAATGATAAGTATAAAGGAAATGAAAATGTGTCTCATATAGTCTCCTCTATTAATACTTTACTTTTAAACATAAACATAAGAACCAAAAAAAAAAAAAAACTACACATTATACTTCATTACAATTAAATAACAAAAACAATGAAAAAAAAACAAAACAGCATAAAATATAATAAATACTTTGGTCTCAAAAAGGAAAAGAAAATTGAACAAAATCATAATAAATAATTCCCTATAGATAGATACCACATATTTAACTTTTAAGTCTTAATTAACTTATAACTTGTGGCCAAAAATGAATCATCTATATCTATCGAATTTCGAAGCGTGTGGAACAAATCAAAGTAAAACATATTACCAAATGCTGCAAACATTGCACTTCACAATTGATAGAACAAACATTGGGATCAGCTCTACAATTGAAGGTTTATTAGGAACATAATCAACATGTTAAAAAAAATTAAATTTTTAGTAATTTTATATAATTTATTACCACAAAAATTTGAAATATTTATAAAAACATTAAAAATCTACTATAAAAATATTGTGTTTATGTATTAATGACCTAAACTACCAAAAAAAATTGAATATAACTCAAACAAAGTAGGTACTTCCGGCTTTAGTAGATAAATTTTCATTAAAAAAAAAATGTATTATTATAATTTTATAATGAATGTAAATTACTTAAAGCTAATAGTTTTTAATTTAAATAATAAAATCTCAGATTAATTGATGGGATACCTATTTTATGTCATATTAATTATTATTAGTTTATTTTTCTTTGTTTCAGATAATCCTCTATTCATACGGGCATTACTCCATGATTGGATATAATTTATTGTTTAGTAAACATACAATGTATTTTACTTAAAAATATAAAATACTATTTACAAATTTCTATTTATTTCAATTAGAAAATTTCTTTATTCAACAAGATGTGTAATCTATAAACAAAAAATGTGATCCAAATGCAATATACTTATATATATAATACATAGTATATACTTATTCTTAAGCACATATAAAGATAAACATAATATAATTATTCAATTAATACATAAAATACTTTATGATTATCACAAATCTATTCATTTCAATCTATGGTTGGTATATATGTTGGTAGGTATTCAATATTAATTAAGATAAAAAAAACAATAATAATATATGCCATGTTTTTATCAAAAATTAGTTCAATTACTTAACCATAATTTCTATAAAAAAATAAATCACTAAAATTAATATTGAGTATTAAATTATAAAATTTTCGAAAAATAGAGAGATACCTACTAATTTGTCTTTATACAGGATCATTTTCCGTGTACAATGATTTATAGAGTAGTAAATAAAAAAAAAAAAATTCCAATTTCAATCTTTAACAGTTGGTTGCAAATAATATTCCCAGTGCATGAACATATAGATATCTAATAGATACTTCAATAATTAATATATCGTCAGTTCACTGTACCTAAATTATGTTTGGCATACTGCCACTGCAAATCATACAAATATTTAAAGTTTTTAAATGCCCTGTAGAAGCATGATATTGACATTTATGTACTATCACTATATTCATTTGGGATATTGAAATTTAAATGTTTTCATGCTTACTCATATTCCATGGTGGTTGTAATCCTATAAATGTCCAACTAGGTAAATGTATAGTAAAATTTTTCTTTTTGTTTCATACTTTTCTAATATTTCTCTTTGTACATTCATATAGACGTGTATCAGATTAATATTATTAGTTGTAACTATGAAGTATTTGTTTTCATCTATCTAATTTCAATTTATTTCTTTTAACAAATAAAAAGTAATTATTAATATTTAAAACAACCATTACAACTTAAAAATGTGTTAAATACTTAAATGTATTAAAGGAAAACAAGAGAATCACAACCCTTAATAAAAGTAGTATTATTATGTAGGAATATACTGCAGAGTGCTTCTTTTATCAAACAGCATTCATAATTTCAAAATTTATTGACATTTTAAAAATATTTTTTTACATAATTCTAGTCACAATAAAATATTTTTTTTTCATGAAATATATTATTCAAGGTTTTTTTCTCTTTTGATTGACAACATACATTTTTAATTTTATTTGCATAAAAATCAAAATTTGGACAAATAGCTTATGAATTATTACTTATAAGTAGGTATTTAAAGTTCAAGTAAGATGAGTGGAGTGTACTAACCTAACTCCGCTCACCTAAACTTTAAATAACTACTTATATCTCATAAATTACTTGTCAGAATTTCGATTTTTGTGTATCAAAATATTTAAAATACCGGTTCTTAAAATTAAGTGTATACCTACGACACACTTTGTGGTACTACGAAAAGTGAAGTGTGTAGTAAGAAATTTATTAATGTGCTTTAAACTGTTTAAACGATATTTATTTTGGTAAAAGTAAATATAGTAAAATTACATTATAATTAATTAAGGAAGTATTAAATGGCAAATTAATGTTAATTAACTTATATTTATTATTATTATAAAACATTTCTAGCTTATCTATATTATGGATAATATAAAATAACAAGTTATATTGTGACTATTCAAATAATATGATTATAAATAAACTAACAGGTTAGATTCGCCTAAATATTTAACTTATTTTATATACAAATTATAGAAAAAACAATAAAAAAAAAATTAATAGATGTATGAAAAATGTATGAATAGAATTTAACTAATGGAGTCGTGTGGGCTGTCGCGTTATAAATATCGTTGGAGTAGTGAATGAATATTGAGGTTGTAGTATTATAGTGAACCTGCTGAACTGAATATTGTCTATTGAATTATGAAAACTTTTTGATAAGTGTTTAATTGTATTAATTTGAAAGTCTGTATGTATATTTTATTACGTATGAACCATAAGGCATTTTTAATAATTCTTAAAACTTTATTTTAAAGTCGACTACATTCCGCTGTTACGTGTTTACGTCACACCGACAAGCAGTCGGTTATGGGTAGGGACGGTAGGATACGCACTTGTACCCCGTAATACCAACCCACCACCCACGCAACGACTAACAGGTACAGGTGACGACGAGTGACGGTAATAATAATATGCAACGATGACGACGACGACAACGATAACGCTCAACACAGCGCACGCGAATAATTAATAATAATTATTATTATATTACTGGATACTGTGGTGGACTCTGCGGTATGCGCTCTCAGAAAAACAGCGTAGGTAGCTGCCATTCGCCATTCGGTATTTGCATAACCGCATAATATATTATCGCACAATTTTGTCGTTGCACGTTATTACGGATCGGAGTCGAGTCGTTTACGAGCGTTATATAATTACGTGCGCAACGGCCAGCACGCGTTTAATTCGTGCGGCGCTCGAAACGAAACGTTTTACACACCGGACCGCCGTAAATATTATTATTATTGTAATACATTATTATTACACTGTTCTTGACGTCTTTAAAGGTTCCGAGGTTTGCACAATTGCACGTAATGCCGTAATTGTATAATGTTACTATCATTAAACGCGTTACGTTTTAAATATAATATGTTAATATATATATTATATAGGGTATAAGTACCTAGCTGTAGTAAGTATACCTATTGATTGGACGTATCGCACCATCACGCGTATGGTGGCGTTTACTTTATTACTTATAATACATACATCAATTATTATTATGTATAGGTAACCACACACGATCGATTCGATAGCCCTATGACCCCTAAAGGCCATAAATTATTATTATTACCTACTGTCATCAGTTTTTGTTATTTTCGTTTAAATAAATTTATCAATGAGAAACATCTTCAACACGTTGGGCCACGCGTTCTATCTGAAAATTTGAATCGGGTCTTAACCACCTTTTTTTTAAATAAAATATTAGGCATTAGGTAATTGAATTAACAGCTTTTTGTCATTTAAATCAATACGCGTTCGAGTTAAAAATGTAATAAATAATACTAGGTAAATGTTTATATTATATTATGTAAGTGCATACACGAATACGGAATAGGTAGTTATATACATATGATACCTATGTATTCCATGTGTTAAGAGACTTCAATTACCTACTGTATGCATATTTTAATACCTATATTGGGTACACAGAGCAATATTAGATAATACTAAACATTTATTAGTTTATTACGTAAACTATTTAATAACCTCATTAATTGTATCATACTAACCAGCTATAGTATCTATGCATATACAAATAAATATTTAAATACCATGTTTTGTACTATCCGAATTATTATTACCTAATAATAGTTCAGATTATTAATGAATCGCAAAATAAAAATACTTAGAAAACAAGTTCTTGACCCTAGGAAAAAAATCCTTGGAATGTATAATTATCACTCACAGCCATATAAAAATGATTGAATAAGTATTTTTTTTAAACGCTTACAATATTATAAATATTTAATTACAAATAATATAAATGTAGATAGTAATTGTGTTATTTCTCATAAAGTGTAATAATTCGGAGGTATTTTTAAGTCTTACTTTATTTCATTATTTGTGGTTATATTATTCAAAATATTAAAAATAAAATAAAATAATTATTAAACAATAATTATTGAATAATATGCAATTAATTATTACACTATTTCCTAATATTGTGATTTGTAAGTCTGTTACCAAGTGCTTTCAATATTTTTTCCGTTATCCTCATTTGTCCAAGTTTAGTAGTAGGTACTTTTATTGTTTTCTCCAACGTTAAAATGTCCATAGCATAGTCGTCGTTTTCTAGGTAGGTACTTATTTGTATTGTGTATGTGTATCGCACATAATAAAAATGCATACTGATTACTGAATACCAGAATACCTACCTATCTATTGTGGTTTACTGAATATCGTAGCTAATTTTCATTGTATTGTACAATATTTGAACGCTTGGTCAAACCTATTTATTATAATTTATAAAATAGTGAGTGTCCAAATCATAGACTTATTACTGGCTATTAGTTAATAGCTCAAAATAGGTCCAAATTCTGTTCGTGAGTCCATTACAGATAACTGATAAGGGTAAAACGGTATAGAAGACAGATGTATATTACTTTAAATTATCAAAGATACATTGTACATGACATTAACATTTGAAATCTTTCCATTATCGTCAAAATATTACGAAACACATTTTATTTCGGAGATTTTTTTCAGAACTTCTGAGGTTTTCTACTGGCAAACTGGATATTTTTTTCCGATGATTTTTATTACGTAGGTACAATACCTTAATAACCTAACCTTAATATATTTTAATAATACCTTTACTGCAGCAAAATGAAATGTTCAAAGTATTTGAACTTTGAACTAATTTAAACTATATTTTTAGGCATTTGAAATTATTGAATTGTTTTACTTATTTATTGTTTTTTTACAAAATATATTCATTGTATTAACTTTTTGTCAATTGTTTTTCGTTATTAAGAATGACGGTTGAAACCATTTTGAACCATTTAAGTTTTTATCCATATTTTGTTATACCTATACGGCTATACGTTATATTAGTAAATTAGCTACACACGTTACATAATATATTACTATATAACAATTGACTACTAATATTTAATACTCAGTAGTTAATTAATAATCGTAAAAAAAAATATATAAGACACGAATAATATTTGGGGGACTATACAACATTTTGCAAAAAGGTAGATAATATCGTTAAGCAAAACTAAGTGTTTATAGTTTATTAATGTTTACGTATAATAATGTTTTTTTCCATCAAGCTTTTTTGTATTAATTAAAATAAATATTGTTTTAGTAGGTACTTGCATAAGGAATCATGAATACCGTTTTAAACATGTCGTACGACCTTGTATACTTAAATATAATAAGTTATAACTTACAAGTCATAAAGCCATAATTCACATACATCGTACCTGTCGTACCTAAAGAACTAGCTACATATTATATCTATTTATCGACTGGATTATTGAAAATTATGTTGTCTAGTTAATATATTTAGTAATTTATTCTTTAAGTCTTCAAGAAGATGTTTGTGTGGGGCCTATGAAATATTATATAGGTAGTAATGTATAGTAAATAGTACCTATACCTTATGTGTAGCGTGTGGGTATTGTAGGTATTATAATTTATAAGTAGTAGAAACTAGGAGCATTAAAACAGTCTACAGAATAGATGGCCATCCAGGAAACTAAAACTATAAAAAAAGTAGGTACCTAGTTACTAGTCATGCATTTATTTAATGACTAGAATTTGGTAATTTTAAAATATGTCAACTATTTTTGAGTTCAATAAAGTTAAAAATGTATTTACCGATTTCTCTCAGTTTGATTGTTATATGTATTTTATTTATCTATACGGCTACAATTGGTGACAATAAAAGTTAGATCACTGTTTCTACAATTTTTTTAATTTCAATAATATGTATTTATTTGTATAAATTACGTGAGAAAAATATGAATTTATTAAATTAACATAATTTAAAACATGATAAATCTATAAACAAAATTTGTTTTCTATTTAAATATTTATAATAATCTATAATTATATATTCAGTGCTCAAATATTATACCAATATTTGTTAAAATTTTATATCTTCTAGAGTAAAATAATAATTTATTGTATTTATTTTATTTTAAAGTCGTATTCGTATATATTACATTTATAATACAAGGTTAACCGCTGTTTGCAACATTTTTTACTATATCTAACCATTATAAATTATAGTTATAGTTATAATATCCGGTATGGTCAATAAACTGATTAATTTTATTGCAAGGATCGATAAAAAAAAATTGACGAAAGTCACATTATGTGACTAAAGCCATATGGCTTTAAGTTTAAAAAATACAATCGTTCAATTCATCAAAGACCCAAACACCAAATTATAATTTTTACCATATTTTGAACAAAATAATATTTTAACAATGTATCGATAAATAAAATGTATTTAATAATATTTAATATTATTAAAATACAAATATCAGCGACAATTCCATTCTAGAAATTATCTTTCTGGTTAAAAAATTAATATGATTTGCGTATCGTATTTATTTTATAAAAGATCGAATTATTTGAATTAGATATTCTTCAATAGTTAATATCGATAAATTAAATAATAATGCTATGAATTAATATTGATATAATTAAAATACAATATTATATTGATGCCTTACGCTTTTGGGGTAAACATTATAATACAGAATCGGACTAGTGTCGTTGTCGCGGACGGTACACATGGCACGCATCTGTCCGTTAACACACTAATAACCTTTCTAATAACAATAAAAAATTCCACCAGAGTAAACACTGACCGCGACCACCGCGAACACCGCCACTGACAGCTATCGTCTACCAGTTACCATCGCCGCAATCGTTGCTGTAGGTTCATGTTATTTTTTTTCGTACGCTAATTTTTTCTGTTTATTTTTTCATTTTATCACCATTTAAACTTTTTGTCTGTAAACGTTCGATGTGAGATCCTAATGTAAAACACTTTAAAATTACGAACTATTAACATTGGCAGACGGGAGATTCTCGTTTGCTCCCCGTAAGTGGTATTATTTTAAATGACTTGTGTACTTCTATTACCTAAAGTTATTACAAGATCTCACGAATCGCCATTTCGTTAGTCTTATTCTGTGAAACATTCAGATTTTTATTTTATTTGCGTTTTTGTGTATCAAAACTGTGTCGGTACTACTCGAAACGTTGTGATCGTTTGTGAAGTTGGTCCCTTGAACTTTAAGACGAAATTTTTTTTTTTACGTTTTGTTATTCCTCGGATTCCTTGATGACGCGCTCATCTGCCGCCAATGTACCTTGTCGGTTACTAAAGTGTTATTTGTCGATCTGTAATTACACTAATCTCATGTGAGTAACAAACATGGCTGTCCCGAATAATTTCAAGCC
This sequence comes from Melanaphis sacchari, assembly GCF_002803265.2. Taxonomy (NCBI): domain Eukaryota; kingdom Metazoa; phylum Arthropoda; class Insecta; order Hemiptera; family Aphididae; genus Melanaphis; species Melanaphis sacchari. Next base: position 25,665,715 of record NW_020270366.1, on the reverse strand, counting down.
TTACCTCTGTAAGTTGGATGATAATGATTGTATTTCGCTTGTGAATATAATCAAGTCATTCAATACACCTGTCAGCGAGGAACATGCATGGGCATTGTGCTATCAGTGTGCCAAGTGTTTCAAGAATGCTTTTGAACGAGACCCAAACAAGTGTCGAGTGGTTAAGAACTTAGAAGAAGTCCTTATCCATAAGGATGGATTCATACATCCCAGTACCATTCTGAATACTGAAGAAATAGGTATGTATTGTAAATCATTTGTGTATTTAAATATTTTTAATTTTAAAATTTAAACTAATATTATGGAGTGCAATTTTTATTTTGTTTACAAAGGTAGTTCACACTAATTTTTAATTATTACTAATTCTAAATATGTACAGATCACATCAATTTTATTTTTTCTGTAAGTTTTGAAATAAATAAGTTTATTTTGAATTTTTTTAAACTTTCAAGGTGACTTATCATCAGAGTATGCATAGTAACTATTATTGATTTACTAGTTACTATTTGCTTTTCATTAATTCACTGTGAACTTTAAATCTGACAAAGTTAGAACTGTTTTTACGGTTTTAAATACAATTTCACATGCATTTACTTAAATATTGTTGTACATGTGAATGGGTCTTAATGGCATGCACCCATAGAGAATAATTATCATCTATAAGACTATAAAATAGTTAGGTAATATCTTTAAAATAGTTACTACCTAAATACCTATATATTCATAGTTAATACATAGTTTATATATATTATATTGATAATTTAAAGTGTCTATACTTTTTGGATAACTATTTGGTAAGTAGTTATGTAATATTTGTATTCTAATAGGCTAGGAATCCGTTTTTAGACTTTTCTAATCTAAGACTAATTAGAAAAAAATTTTTTTATTTTGTAATATAATATGACAAATTTTATTATAGACCAAGATTAAGTAAGTTTCTACAAGAGTCCAATTTTCACCTAGCTTTTGTATACACTTAATGTAAATTGGCCAGGCTGACGAGCTTATTTTTAAATTACGATGTTAACCAGTCAGGTTTCTGGGCTACCTATACATTAAACAATTCCCAAATCCTCTAAATAAATTCTGAAATGAAAAAATTGTTAAAAGATAATACCTAATCTTATGTCAAATTTTAATTTAAAAAAATTCTGTATTTTTTTTGCTTAATAAACATTAAACTTATAAAGTTTTAGATAAAAACAAGGTTAGGTTAAGTTAATTTTTCATCAAAATAAACCAGGCTAAACAAGCTAATTCTTATATAAAAATAATTTGGATAGGCATGGGCTTTAAAAATCAGTTTTATGCAGAGCTCTAGACTACTTGCATATCTTAGAGATTAACAATTTAACTTCTGAATTGATATCGAAATGTTTAAGGTACATATCATATATTTGTATTATACATTGTGTAAATATAAATTTTTTTGTTTGTTTTAGTATGTTTTAACCCAATTTAGATTTGTTGAAGTAAATAATTAACTTTCCACTTACTAAGTTCTGTGATAAAAATAAATTTATCTAATAGTTACATTAAAATAATAATTTTCTACCTTGATTCTTACTAAATCCATAAATCTAACCACACTCTTTAATATATTAAAATATATATATGAACAAGTAATAGGTTTGTGAAAACATTGTTATCAATAACAAAATCAGCTTATAAAACTTAACATGCTGACTGCATACGTGTTTTTGTGGGTTTTGTTCCAGTATATATATATTAATATTTAAATTCTAATAAATAAAAATATTCTCATATATTTAGGCTATACTTATGAAAGGTGTATAAACACATAATATTTTAAAAACTATTAAACCACTCCAATCAGTGATTATTTAAATTTTAACTATGTGTACCAAATAGTATCAACCTCATTGCTGAACAACCCTAAGGATGCTAATAAGTGATAAACATGATATCAAAAATAATACTGGCAAACTCATCCATTTTATAAACATTAAAAATTATATATTAGTTTTAATTTTATTTTACATACCTGACGGCATACTAAATTTTATAAATGTTATATTTTTAAGAAGATAAAAATAAATAATTGTTAGAAGACTTAAACAGTAAATATAAGAAATATGTTATGAAAATGTGTGTTTATTAAAATATTATTGACTATTTACACAATTAATCACTTAAATTTAATGATTGATCATTAACAGTGAACTATTAGTTCCTTAACATGAATTTTCCACTAAATTTTGGTGAAACATTATTTATTTAATCAATTTTTATGAAACTCAGCTATTGGCATAAATATAGGTATACTTAATACCATTTTTATTTTAATTGATCGTATCTAAATTAAACTAATTTAATTTAATTAATTTCCATGTGCCTATATTTGTCTGTTTTATGAGATTAAATATTATATACCTAGGTACCTGTAAACATAAATAGATTTATACTTAACAATAAATTTGAAACATTCAATAGTGTTAGATATAATTTAAATTAATTACATTTTTTTTCTAAGGTTATTTACAATTGTGGTCATATTTTAGTGTTGACTCAAAAAGTATTGTTAGTTAACGAGTGATGATTATATAAATAGAAAACATTTTGATTTTGCTTAAATATATTTATACAGGTGTACTAAATTTTTATAATAATCCAGAAAAAAAACCATATTATAAAATGTAAATCTTGCAGTAAACATCATTAATTTTGTTTTACAATAAATTTAAAAAATAATATTTTACAGAGGGTATTTTATTTAGGTACATAACAATTGACATTGATTAATTTTTTATTGATTTTTATTCTTTTTATAATAAAACCAAATAACTACATTGGACGGCCAATACATAAGATATATTTTGCAATAGTTTATGTACCTATGAATATTAAATACATTTAAAAGATACCAATTAATAGGTTAATTACTTTTATAATTAAATCTATATTTAATTGGTTATTCAAGTGTTTACCAAACATTGATAAAGACCTAGGTATTTGTTTATATGATTATAATTTATGTATGACAAATTATTCAGTTCCGAATTTATATGTATTTTGTGTGTTATTTTTGAACAGTCCAAAAAATAGTTAGATAAGCTATAAGTTTAAATTACAGCCAATAAATCTGAAATATAAAGTTTTATTTTGCATATTTTATCATTTTTTGATGTGTTCTGTGTATTTTACAAATTCCTACCTAAGTACTTCATATCTATTTGTTTTACTATTGTTTGTTGGTTTTATCTATGATTTGTAAGGAATTTATTTTCTCATATCTTTTTGTCATTAATGTTGCTCCATACATGGTCAAGGCAGCAAGATCTCTTGATGCATTTTATACCAATATGATTCATTTAACATGTCTCGCTCATGAGTTACATCTGATTCCTGAAAACATTCAGGTTCACAAATACTAAAATTATTAAAAATTTTGTTTTATTTTATTCTATTATATTAATAATTTAAAATAAATGTTAAATATAATAAGTTAATAAATATAAAATAATTTTTTTTTTTCATAATTGTAATTTTAATGGCTATAGGTATTTCAACAAAATAAGAGTATATTTTATAGTGCATATTTTTAAGGTTTTTAGAGTATTTAAATCTGAGCGCTATTAGGCATAAATACTAATAAATAATTTTGTCTATAACTACACATGTTATAAAATAATAACCAAATATAATTTTTTGCTAATTAATATCTCATGTAATACTTTTACAATTTAATTTGATTTATCTATTTCATCTTAATATTTAAATATTATATGAATTGCATGTTAGATTATTTTAGAATTATCAACTATAAATAAAATAAAATAATTCTTTTATATAGACATACAAACCTACCACCAAGAAATAAATATTAAAATATAGGATAGGTAGCTTCTTTTAAAATATTTCCTGAAGTGATTTTGTATATCTATCTGTGTACTTGTATTTCTGTATGTATTTATAGCTTGATTTATAGTTAAGAACTTTATTTGTAATTAGCTCATGATTGTTAATATGGTTTTTCCTTAATGTATTTATTGGATAGTTAATTCTTTGAAAACTAGCTATACTAGCTAAATTAACATTAAAAAATAAATTAAGATTTATTTTACTAATTCTCTTTTATTTACTTCAACAGCAATTTTCTCTATATTGTAGTGTATATTAATTTATAGAAATTTAGAGTATCAATTTTAATTACTAAGTATCTTTACAAAAATAATACATTATATTCGAGTGTCCAGGTAAATAGGTGTATTTATTTTATTAGATTTTCTAGATAATGAGATATAATGTAAACCCATACACCCATTTAATTCTGTTTTGTTATAATTATTGTAAAATTTAAATCACAATATAGGTTTGTATTATGGCTTATCCTCAAAACTATATTCAACCATAATTTATTATTATTGATCTAGATTCAAGATGATATAATATTTAAAAATATGAGGAAAATTTAACCCGGGTTGAATTATAATGGAACCTACCTCCTTTCTTTAATAATAAAGCTTTTTAAAATATGATTTTTGACATTTTTTGTACTACATAAGTATGGTTCTGTGATGATACAAATTCTATTTATTTTTTTCAAATGGAACCACCTTTTTTATTTATAAATTGTTATGCACATTTATTTTTTTTTTGAAAATGTTTATGCATATTAATGTATTTAAATTAAAATTTGATCTAATGATTTCTGAGTTATTAAATGTTTAAGTATAAAAGACAATGGTTAGTATCTACAACCTGATGGTCAAATCTCTCGTCTAACTTATTTCATGAATATAAACAATGTACTGATTAATTTTACTTGAGCTATAGTCTTAAACCATTATTCATTTATACTTAAAATTTAATAACATTAAAACCATTCGATAACATTTTGATTCTGATACACGTTTTTAAAATAAAAAATATCTACCCAATAATTTAAAGAAATAGGGGGTTCCCATTTATAAAACTGAAGTTTTATCGTTACAGAGCCATCCTTAGGTGATATAAAAATTCCCAAGTATTTGTAAATATGTCTTCAAATGTATTTAAAATTTTCAAAAATCAAAATTTATAATTTGAATAATTCTTTTATTAATAAAAAAAAAGAAAGTAGGTTTCCTTGGTAAATAACCCTGTATGTATATGATTCTATTATTGTTAAAGTTGATCATACACAAAACACAGTTTATCTTTATTTACTTTTTTTATGCTTAAAAATAATTGTAGGTATTTATAGCTAATTAAAAACTTGTTACAGTGGATCATCTAGGAGAGGAAGGGGGGCTCTTCCACAACTAGTAAAATATTTTTTTGATTTCTACTTGTTATATAATTATATACATTTTAATTTATTCTATAGGTATAGAAATTATATCAATTTGTAATAAAGGTATAAATCACTCCCTTCCTTAAATTATTGTTTTTATGCATTTGGTTTACAAGATAATTTAGTTTATACTGTTACACAAATTAATTAATGTTTTTGTATAATTAAGAACTAGAAAATAAAGTTAATATATCTTTTTATGTTTATTTTAGCTGAATCTCATGAAAATATTGAAAAACTTAGTAATGAAAATGATAGTAAAACTATACTTCAACATCATGTAAGTATTAAGTTCCTGTTTTTAATATGCAACTATATAGAATGAGCAAACTTAAAATAATTATTGATTAAAGTAATACTATATTTAAATTACTTAACTATTTAGTATGATAAATGTTTAACTAATAGTTATTTAATGAAAATTAATAAAAAAATAAACAAGCAAATAACTAAAATAATTTGAGAATTTTTTTTAAATAAAAATTAATGAATTTCTGTACATTTTATTTGTAATAGTTACAAATAAAATAAAGATGTTTCTAAAATTACTTTTATGGTTTAATATCTATAATTATTATAGAAACATCTTTATTTTATTTCGTATTGGTCTGATAAATATTTACATACATATTTTTAATCTGATTAAATATTTAACATACATTTAATTTTACAGCACTTTGTTTTTACATTATCTAGTTAATTCAATAGGTATCGTATTATTTAAAATTTATAATCGTAAACATTTTTGGTCTGCTATTAATTTATAATTACTGAAATTTTCATTTTAGTATTATGAGAACTATGTATTGTTGTATAAATTAACATAATTATTAATGCATAAAAATGAGTAGGTAATAATTAAAATATTTTCTTTTCTTTCTTAATCAATTAGTGTCTGTAGACTTTATATACTAAATAATTTTATGTCTGTTTTTAAAACATATTTCCTTATGTTTTTAATATACCTGCTTTCTGTTTTTTATATTAAATTAAACTGTTCATTTTATACTTTATATTATACAACATTTAAAATCTCTTATATTACCTATATGTTTATACTCATAAAGACTAGAAGTTCAAAAATAAAAATTTAATGAACTATATATCAATATTTTTTTTAATAGAAAATAAAATTGTCACACAAATTATGTTCACATTTTTTTTTTTTTTTTGAAAAAGATATTACAATACAATTCTATTAATCAAAATATATAACACACAATATGATATTTTAAAATGTGTTAAAAATATTTACTGTATCTACATTTATAAATAAAATTAATTTACAAATTTACAAATTTATAAATTTCAATATTTAAAAGAAATTAATTTTGTCATATATTTTCATAATACTAAATAATTTAGGTGATTGCCAGTCTAGGATATATTGTTTTTCAAGTACTAGATTTTGGAATTGACGAAGATGAAGAAAGGTCATTAAATCCTGAGTTGGAATCATTAATTAAACGAATGATAGCTTCGTGTAAGTATAAAAAGTAATATTAAATACTAAATACCATACATTTTAGTAAATAAGAAGAATTATTAAATTAAATAATTTGTTAGAATCATTGCATATAGTTCCATATATATAGCCTATATTTTTATTGATTATTACATATATTTATTATAATTTTAATATTATATAACTACAAGTATTCTTTATAAGTCAATACTGTACCTATGTGAGATAGGGTTGTGGTTAGGAAAATAGTTTAAAATTAATATAAATATTTTAAAAATTACATTGTGTAAAATAAATAATAATATGCGTATTGACAAAAAGTTTCAAGTCCTTAAAAATAATGTTTTAAAAATTACAAATTATTAAATATTATTTAAATAATACTTCGTATAAATTTGAAATGAAATTCCTGTTAAAAATTTTCTATTTTTATATGGGAGGTTTTCATAAAAACAAATTTTTAAGAATCTAGTATTAAATTTGAACTTAATCATAAAATGCTTACACAAAAAAAAAATGTAGTTAAGTATTTAAAAAAATTGTACCTAATCCTGTGTTAAATTTTTAAGCATTTTTTACTGATAAGCAAAAATTGCATCACACACAAGTCAAAAATAAAAAAAATAAAATAAATCAACTACTAATCATTTCTAAAAATACCAAAATAAATGTTATGAAGTTCATTATTTTTATTATTATTATAAAATTATCAATTTACTGAGTTCTCCATTATAAAATAGATTTTTTTTTTGTGGTTTTTGACTTAAATATTTTTTAAATCTATGTTTATTTTTATTAAAGATATTAATTTGTATAGGTTATGCTTATGTCATATAAGTATAATAATATTTATTGAACACTTTAAACTTATACAATCTTCTTTTAGTTAATTTAATTTGATTTAAAATATTAAGGTAATTAGAATCTGTGTTATAATTTTATTTTAAATAGTGTAGTACTTGAAATTTAATTATGCATTGTTGTACCATCATTTTTATATTTTATGTATTTACATGTTTATTATTTATTGGTCTTAAAAATTCTAAAATGTTTTAAAGTATGCTGTAAAATATGTATTGTGTATCTTATAAGGTGATACATATAATATTTTTAGTAAAAGTTATCAATAATAATTATTCTTTGTGATAATTACAATTTAAATTGTATACTAAAAACATTTTTTTTTTTTTTTTTTTTATTGAATACTTACTATATACAATAGTTTCTATGATGAATAAGGTAATTTTATTGTTAATGATCTGATGAATATAATCATGGAATTTCAAATGTATAAACTTTCCATTCACTATTATCCATTTCTACTTATTCTAGCAGTTGTTAGAACTGAGTACTGACTACTTAAAAGAAGTGTGTTACAATTGCCATTACTTTCCATGAAAAGTAGTCCATTACAAAGAAGATTATTTTTCTTTTCCTTCATAATACTATATATATGCATCATTATTTTATAGTCAACATAAAACAACTTATTGATAATTAATTTTGATTGTATATGGTATACCTAAACTACAACATATATAATATATTCAATAGATATATTATTATAATATATTTAATTTTAGCAATATTTATAGAATAAATTTGGTTTTTTACAATAAAAACTGGTATGTTGATTGATCATTGTTTTTTGAAACTATTCAAAAGTTGAGTGTTAATTTTCAGAATATTCTAGAATTTTCTGACTACTTAGAAATTGTGACCTTAATCAGTAATTTTATTGGGAACATAGAGATGTTTTTTGTAATTTTTACAGTTATTTTTCCAAAAAATTAGTTGAGTATTATAAACTACTGTCAAATTAAGTATTTGCATAATTTTTAAAGTTTAGTACATATCCAATTATAAATTATATGATAATTAATATCATTATGTTAAATTTAATATATTTATATATTATTGAAAATTAATCTTTTATCTTCTTTCATTAGTATATCATTTTATTTATGTATCATATTTATACTATACTAGGATATTAATTTTTCTACTTTAGAGTTTTTTTCATGTTATTTGTTCTCTTACAAACCTGTTTATCTAATAGATTAACTATTTTACCTGATTCCAGATAAAATATATTAGCTCGAACAATTCGGTTAACACAGTAAATATTCTATAGATTTTGTTTAAATAAATATTATCTTATCAATATTTTATTTAGAAATATTTTTTAATTTTTCGTATAAGCTCATTTTAAATATTATTTTATCATTCATTATTAATTATTACTGTGTTATACTTATGTTTTTTCAATCAACAACAGATACATTTTTTTAAATCCTCATTTTAATTACTAAGTTTTCTTTTTAAATTTTCAGTTGAATATGGTTTGCACGCTCAATCTATGGACCATGGACAATCAGGTGAAACTGACGATGAAGGAATTGAAAGAGATTCTGCTGAATGTGAAGAAATATCTCGAAATAATTTTGCTACTTTTGATGATGTGTTAGAGGTAAATATTATTTTTTTCATTAAAAATAAAAATTTTTATTAGATATTTAATTTTCATTAAAGGTGTTCAAAATTTCAAAATTAGAGAAATACTAATTTCATAATTTTGGGATCTTTCAGATTAAAAATAAATACATAACATTCTAGGTAATCTGTTTTGCTATAGTATAAAACAATATTTTTTATTTCTTAAAGAATTTTCATTACGTACTATATTATTATAAAAATAGTTTATAGTGAATACTAAACACTCAGCATTCTAGATCTTCAAGAAGATATGTATATGTGTATAAATACATAGCAATTAGTCGTTATGTAATAGTCCGAGTTTGATTTTAGTTAATATTTATCGCTGGTATATCACACATATATCTTTAACAATTTTGAACTGATAAATATTGATACACTAAAATTTCTTTCTTAAAAATCTATTTTTGTACTTTTTAATTCATTTGTTAAAATGTATAAAAAATTATTTTTATCCAAAATTAAGAAGTCAAGTTTTTTTCCTAAACCCATTTAAATTATAAAAGTGTTTCTTGAGCACCTTTATTGTAAATATTTCTTACTTTTATTTATATATTTTGGGTTAAATTTATTTTAGGAATGTAGTAGACATATAGGTGTGTCAGGATTGGGTTCTGAAACTCATTATAAAGCTGTATGCAGAGCATTAGTAGCAGAAGCTCTAGAGCTTTCATCATTTCTAGATAAATTATCTGATGGATCTGTCAGTTTAAGACACAGAAATTCAACTTCAGCTGAATTAATTACATTGGATTACAGTGATTGGGTAAGCTATCAAATGCTTAATGAATATTCATTATTGTAGTTATTTTATAAATTAACTTTTGATTATCTTAAGATTATAATTAATTTCAATTAAAGAATAGTGTTAATCTTTAATATTTGTGTTCACATAATTAAGTTTAATTATGAGTAATACCTACAGAATTATGGCTTTAGGAAGTGAATTTGTAAGTTAATATAATTTATATTTATTATGGCACTAAAACTAACACATTTGTTGTGTTACTTTTTGTTAGCCCAACCGCAGAAAGTGGAGTATTTTACAAGTATGTCTAGATTTTAGTAAAACAAATTACATTTTAATATAACTCAAAATAATAATTTTGATTTTTAAGTTAATACAGGTTCAAGTAATTTTGGTACTAGTTTGTTATTGCCTCGCCACCAATTTGTATAAAATTTATTTTCTACCAGTTGACTTTAAATCAGCAGTCTTAAATCTAAATATTGTTATTCATTCTCAATATTTTTTTTTATATATCTTTATGATATCTTACATGTAGATTAGTATAACATGTGATTTTTTTATAGAAAACGTTATAGTTTATAAGATATTTGAAGTTGTATTTTATTATGCTTGAACCATGTTAGTGTGTTATTGGCTTATCACTATATTTTATATAATAGTAATTTAAAATTCATACCTATCTTATAAACAGTATTAACTTATTTAAAAATTAATTTTAATAAGTTATTTTCTGCAATATTTATTACTGGCATTCAATTTTTACTACAAAAATTATTGTTAAAACTAATAAAATGTGTGACATTTAAGGATTTTTTGAAAACTGTCAACATTTTTTTTATGTACTATTATAAAATATTATTTGTTAACTATGTTACTATTAATTGTAATCAATGTATTATTATTATTAACCATTATTTGAAAGTCTTGTAAATTGAAATACTGTGTAGAAAATATCATGGTACAAACTACAAAAGACAATCATTTGATGACAGGGTGGTAAATAGTATATGGTGAGAAATAACAAACAAGTACTTATGAAGATGTGGTTTATTTTACATTTGAACTTGTTGAGATATCATATTTTTATATTACAATTTCGATAATTATTACATTACTGTTTTTTATTCTAAATAATATGTATGGTTAACAATTTAAAAATAATTTATAGGCACGTTTATGGATACAATTGATACGGGAACTACGACGTGGTGTACAATTGAAAAAAGTTGATCAAAGGTCTCGTGCTAGAGATGAATTTGTTGAATATGCATTAACCCCCTATGAAATGTTAATGGATGACATAAGGTCAAGAAGGTATACTTTAAAAAGAGTTACCCCTCCAGAAATTCCTGCCAGAATTCAAAGAGATGCTCATGATGCAATACTTGAATTTATTAGATCAAGGCCGCCATTAAAAAGTGTGAGTAATTTTAAAAAACTTTTTTAAATAAGATAATTTTTAGAAATTTTATTGCATTATAATAGAGTATTTTTATTTATTTTGTTTTTGAATGGTCTAATGACAATCTATCAATATACTGACTTTGAGTGATTTTATTATTTTTAATTTTTAAAATTATAGATAAAACTATTAGACATTTTTTTTAAACAAAGACATTTAGGAAATAATGGCAATATTCAAAAAAAGAATATATATTTTAATAGATATATAAATTTATTGTGTTTAATATCAAGTTTATTATTTTACTAGTGAAGCAAATAGATAACTTACATTCACTGATTTTAATGCTGTAGAAACCTATCATTTAGTGAAATTGTGGAGTTTGCATTGTTAATTACATATTATATTGCCCTAAACTTTTGTTAAATTCTGTGTTAGACTAATGTCAAGTATTTTATATTTGTTGACTCACCAAATATTGTTAAAATAGTTGTAAATTAATTTTAATTAAGTTGAATGTAACTAATATTTAATAATATCAGTGCTTTTCATATTTGTAAAGCTTTGCATACATTTTTACAACACTATTGTATCGATGTTTGTAAATAGTGTAGTATCTGGTGGTGACCTTGTTTTAACAGATATTTAAAGTTATTCTTTAAACCTTTTTAAATAGAAGTTATTACAATAATAATTCTAAAATTAATTAATGTCAACATAGTCATTGTAAAATTGTATATTGTTCTAAGAAAAAGTGAATTTATTTATCAATATATTATAACAATGTTTCATTAAATATTTATATTAATATTTAAGTATACAACAAATAATTATTCAATTTAATAATGTATAATTAAAACTAGATAAGCTCAATGCTTAAAATTTTGTAGCGCTTTGTTAAACCTAACTAACTTGCTCATATTTGTATTAATATTTAATAATTTATACAAATATTGTTCTATCTATTTTGTCATGTAAATGATTTATTATAAGTTATTACTTGTTATATTACTTATTTGAGTATTAATCTTTATTTTAGGCTGCTGCAAGAAAACTAGCTCCTCGTCGACAAGATAAACTGTCACCAAGGGAACATTTATTGGAGTGTATAAAAAGTGGAAACGTCAAATTGCGTTCTACTTCATTAACCAGTAAGCTCATTGAATTTTAATTATAACACATTTTTATTTTTGTTTTTTTTTTAACATTGTTAAAACATTTTATACTATTAATTATTATTACATAAATTATTTGATGTTGTTCTATATGTGCCCAGTTTTAATTTTGTTTTTACATTTATTTAGAAAGCCCTTTTCGTAATATTAAATCATCTAGATCAATGTCAAGTCCTCCAAATTCTCGTACTAATAAATCAAAAAGTAAATTATTTCATTTGTTTAAAATTTAATATTTCTATATAAATTAATTTTAAATTTTTGTTTAGTTCACTTTGACAATTCATCTTTGAATAATTCAGAAGAAGAATATATGCCAAACCAATCTATCAAAAGTATGCTTGATACAAATAAAGAGCGCAAGCTTATAAAAGTGGATTTTTCTGCATTAGCACGTCTAGTAGTATGTTTAATAACACATTATTTTATTTAAATATTTTTGTTGTTTATGTGTGTGTTTTTTTTACATTCAATTTTTAGAGTTCTGATTCTGAAGACGATTTTGATGAGGATGATGAAAATAACACATTCAAGACTACTACAGTGGAAAAAACAGAAGAATCCACTTATTTGGGCGTGACCACTCAAGGTAGTGATTCCCAACCAAACAACTGTGATTTGCACTTTCGATTAAAAACATTGTCACCAACCTCATCCTGTGTGATATCTTAAGATAATTTATCTTACTTTAAGTTCTTGTAACATTCCTAGTTCTTTTTATGTTTATTTAAATTTTTCTTTTTGTTTTTTTATTTCATCATTTTATTGTTTATGTTAAAACCATTTAACCATTGTGATTTTGTGTTGTGGTTGTCACTGTACCACCCAGTCATATTTTCAACATTATAAGACATTTTAAGCTACTTAATTATTTAAAATACAATTTTTCGTACAGTCTGAATACTAAATAATATTATAATCCAAATAAGAAAAAAAATATTGTTACAATTTAAATCTTAAATTATTCATACATATCTGAAAAAAATATTTATAAATGTTGTATTATATTTTGTACATAAATATGAGGTGATTGATTTATGAAATTAAGGATTATTTTTTTCTAATAAATTTACTTTCCACATTTATAATTTACTGCACCACGATCAACACTTTTGCTTCATCTGTCTTGGTAATTTATGTTTATGATTTTTTTTTTTTTTTTTGTAAATATTTTATTTAGGTACAGAATTTTATTTTGTAGAATTAAACATTATGTTGAAACTTAAAAGACCAGCTGTTATGTATAATTTAAACAGAATAGTATAAAATTATATGTACAAAATCCAGGTAAGTTTAATTGAATATTTCCGTTTTGGGTAGAATTTTACTTGATCATCCGTAAATTAAGGCTTATGATTTTTTTTTTCCTATGCTTGCTATAATAACATTTAACCTTAATACTAAAACTCCTCTTGTATTCTTAACATATTATTATTAATGTATATAAAAATCCTTTTAAAATATAACTAAGTCTTTATTACAATACTTAATAAATTTAAAACAATTTATGTAGCTATAACTAATTCGATTTTTATTCGTGTTGCAATTATTATCATAGTGATAAAATATCTGCGTATCATTAACAATGCATAATTACAAATATATTTTAATAATTTGTCATACAAATAATATTACATTTATTTAAGTGTTAAAATAATTTTATTTTACAATATTAATTATGATTATGGTTTATATTTTAATTAATTAAATTAATTGTAAATTGCTTACTTAATAATTTATATTGAATAGAGTTATATTCAACTAAACTTATAAATTGGGAACAAATAAAACTAATTTATTGTGCAGTTGGACATTGAAATAAATAATTAGTATTTTGTTGTTTGCATCATAACATATTAATAAAATGTAAGATTATTTGATTCTGATATTGTTGATTGTAGAAAAAGAAGAAAATCACGGACTTACTGACACAAAACCCAATAAAAATATTCATGCACTAAGAAAACAGCAACGAAGGCACACAATTGCTGATCAATCATCTCTGTCTTTTATCAAACCAATGGGTGGATTGTGGAAGCAAACTCGTAGACAATCTATGTACAAAAACACTTTGCCTACTGTAAGTGGTTCTCTTCTTATTGTCTATATTCAACATTTATCGATAATAAAAATTTCACGCCATGCATATAAGAAATTAATATTATCATAGTTTATTTTATGCAATATATATGTTGTCATACTACTTTTAAAATTGGTATTTGAAAAAAAGTTTTAAAATGCTCATAACTTGCTTTTAAATTTACTTACAATAGAAGCCTATAAGATAATATAAGATTAATAACTAAGTCTAAAAATAGATTAATTAACTAATAATATTGAAATTTAACAACATGCAAATTTACAAGCAAGTAAATTTATAAGAATGAGATATATGTGGGGTTTGGCATCTTCTTTATACTTTCATAATTTTTTAACTGTTAATTAATTAAAAAAATTCTATATAAACTATTTAAAAATAATATTTACCTTTATTTTTATTAGTATCAAACAATAAAATAAAACTAGGAAATTTTTGAAGTTTTATTTGTTATTTATTTAATCATTTTAATAATATCTGAAGATGGCTCAGGTTGAAACTAGTAATTTTTTAATTATTCACTTATATGCTATTATTTTAATAAACTATTGTTTAAAACATATTTGTTTTTGTTAAGTTAATCATTTTGTTGTAAATTAAGTTTATTGAATTAATAATTATGTTTATAGAGTGATTGTTTGACTTTGACTCTGCAAGAACTTATACATATTCGTAGTGTACTTACTAAAGCAGAAATAGAAAGTTTACCAGTTGAAGGAAATTTCAAAGAAGATGTTGAAAATCGAAAAGTACATATTAATTTTATATTAAAATGTTTGAAACAGGATTATAAATATTTTCTTTATTTTAGGTTTGCTTCTTATGTATGAAAACAAGGTTTGGCATTTTTGGACCATGGGGGCAAGAATGCAAAATGTGTCAACGTACAATATGTTCAAAATGTTGTACCAAGGTAATATATTTAAAATTCTATAATTATGTATAAACGTTGTTTACTAATGTTTTAAAATAAATATTTATTATAATATAGATGCGTATGCCTACTGATCATTTGTCCCAAATCCCGGTTGTAGCACTCAGTCCCAATGTAGCAGTATCGGACCAAAATCCTTGGTGGTCAAAAAGTAGTTGGGGCAGTGCTCCATCTAGTCCTCAAAAAACGTTGATGGTTGGTTGTCCCAATAATAGTATGTCTGCAAGCTATCATGGTTCATCTACAGTCACACAAAATATCACTCGGTAATAACCTCTTACTTTAAACCCATTGTTGTAAAGGAAAAATCTATTTTTTTTTTTTTTTTTATTAATATTTATTGTTCCAGAACTAAGTATAGTGCACAAATGACTGTTTGCTTAGATTGTAAGACAATGGTACTGCAAGAAATCAAAACATCTAGAGTGAATCGTTCAAATTTACTTCGCCATTTAACACTTGACTTGTCATCTGTTTATTAGTCAATTGCACATTTATATGTATTCCTTTTATAGTCACTTAACATTTAATTATTGTTGATTGATTGCTAAGTATTATTTGAAATTGTAGCATTAATTTACTTAGTAAGTATTTATTATAACTCATGATAATTGGATTGAACGCCTAATTCAATGACTGAAAGTCATTTATATTTGATAGTTGTATTTAATTAATTGTAATTAAATTAATAAACACCATTGTAGCACAAATAAAATATATATATATTTAATTTTTAATTATAATGTGAAAAAATAATTGATTTTGTAAAATTCATAAATTGTTGTCTTTTAGAATTAGTTATAATTTTGATTTATGTTGCAATTTATTTTTTGATATTGCTGCTACTCCAGTCCTGGAATCTCAGTAGATTTGTCTTTGATTGTTTAGATTTTTGTCTTAAATGTTAATTATTATAATATTGTAAATGATAAAATCGATGTTGAAATTTAAAATTTTAAACTTATTATGTATTACAATATATTTTTTTGACAATTATTTAATTTCAAATTTTTTTGGAAAATGCTAAATTTGGTTGGGGTATTGAAGAGCAAAAACCCCTACATTTTTTAAAACCAAAATCCTTGTCTGTCCTAACACATTAAAAATGTATGAATTACAATCAAAATAAATTGAAATTTTTTATATAATTAAATAATAGAAGTAAGATTACCGGACTGTTAATGTTTTGCTGAGAATATTATACAAAGAACAAAGTTTCATAATGCATTAACTGTATTGTAATAGTTTGAAATTATTATAATTATTAATTTTTTTTTTTAAATGCCCTGGGGCTTTATTATTTGCACGACCCAAAAGTCTTTATAAATATGTTTTTTCAATTATTGTATATATTTAACATACTAAATATAAATAATATATACTACACGTTGATGGAGTCGCTTCCGATGAAGGGACTCTTGCCTTAATCTAAAAATCTCTTAAACTAAGTCATATATAATTGGATGGCCAATGCATTAACTTGGTGATCTAGTCTTGTTTCATGTTTGCAGCAAACCTTTGGATTTCATTTGTTATTGTAGACAGCATCATATCACGATGAATAGCATTGTTTCTTTCAAACCGGTAGGCTGCAGTGATGGTTCAAAGGGTGATGTTTTGGCAGTATTGTATTAAATTGATGTTAGACTTATTGGTACAACTCCACAGTTGATTTCTGGAAATCCAGATTGATTTTATAATAGTTACATTTAGTAGACGTTTGTTTTCAATGGTTAATTTAGAATGGGGTCTGATTAACCAATTGAGTTTTCACATTTTTTCTTTAATCTGAAATTTTTTCTGACGTGGTGTTTCCAGTTTAGACGAGAGTCAAGGTGCATTCCAAGATATTTAGCTGAATTTTTTTGTGGGATTGGTGATTTGAAATTATTATAGTCATTTTTTTTTACTTATATTTTCAGGTTTCAACAGCAATGGTTATTAGTCTGTAGTCAGTTTTTTACAGTGAAAGAAGATACTGTTTTTGGAACACACATTTATGTGTATGTTAGCGACTAAGGCCACCACTACATCACACATAGTAAATTATTCTCAATGATACTTAACATAAAAATTACATATGAAATTTACTAGTATAAATTTTAAATAATCCAATATATATTTATATAAATTTGTATGCAGAAAAACTTTTTTTTAAGTATTAGATTAGCTATTTGTTAACAAAAATCAATAACAATGAATAAATATATATATTTTTTTTAAATTACCTGTCAATGTCAGGTTAGGTAAATTACAGGCCTAACAAGTCATGGAATATTTACTATTCAAAAATCTTTTAAAATGGATCAAAAAATGTAAGTTGAATATTTAACCACAAAATATATTAAATCAATTCTATAACCACATCTACCTAAATATAGTCTAGTCCACTAGGTAAAACGTGATAATGGGCCCTATCTCCATGCCGGATCAAAGTGCTAGAACAAATTTATAATGTGTAAAAGCTAATCAACTTCTACCATCTTAAGACTTTGCATGTTTCTTTTTCACTAGTAGGATGGAGTTTGCCCCATTGCTGCAAAGGATTTTATCTTATATTAAGCTACCTGTCAACATGAATTTGAAGTAAGATGAACACGAGAAGTAATAATATAAAAAATGTCAACTATTAAAAAGGAACTTGAGCTTTAATAATTATTATTTATTAATACATATTCTATATCAATATTGAACAAAATGTTAGTAGAATTTAACATTAATTAAAACCTTAATAATATAATTAATTCTTAACCATATATTATAACCATTTTATGAATATAAAGCTCTAAAATTTGGGCATTAATGTTCTTAAAATACAGTCTTTGTACGAAATTTATATCATTTTTGTTTTAAATAATCAAACATAATACACAAATTAATAAATATTTCAATATGTATAGGCAATTGTTGCCAACATTGAATGTCAACTAAATTCTAATTAGATAAATTGAAAAACACTTGTCAAACTGCACACAATTCTTGTTACTGTAGTATTTCAGCGTTTTCTTTCCACTTTTTGAGCTTTTTTCTTTTTAGCGTCTTTCTTCTCTTGTGCCAATTGCTTTTGTTTTTCTCTGTGAAATGAAATTTTGATCAAAATTAATATATTTGTTTTATTTTTTATTTTCAGTAATAATAATCATAAGATATATTTAATCAACTCTTTCAAAGCTTTTATCGACTGGCATGAGTTCAAATAACAAAAAGCACTATTATAATTTTATATCTTAATGTGATAATGAAATATAAATCAAAATTTTACCTGTCTTCTTTGTCTTTTTCCTTTTTACGTAAACTTTGTTCTTTAGCTCTTTCTCTCTGTTCTTTTTTTAAAGCTAATACAGAACTAGCATTAGTATTATGTTCTATGTCTAAATCGTCACTTTCTTCTTCTTCTGAATTTGCTTCTTTCTAACAAAATTAATATGTAATAATTTATACACATTTCACATTTTTATACTGTAGGTATGAAGATATTGTTGATCTAATAATTATGACAAGTCTAGATTTTTTAATACATAAAAAATTGAAATATAATATTTTTTCTTTGAAGAAACATACAAATCCTCATAAGTTTTTAAAAAGGTAAAAAAATTATGCGGAATTATTTAATTAATATCAAAATATGCAAATTTTTCATATCTTTGAAAAATTTAGAAATTAAAAACCATTAATAATTATAGAAACAGAACACAAATTCATTGTATTATAAATGAAAAATGTATTACTTTATCTTAATTTATTTTATTTTATTGATGACTAAATGATAGAATAAAATATTATAATAAGTATTTTTTTCAGAATTTAAAAAATATTTCAAAATATGATAAAGAAACTAACTCAATTTTTAATCTAAAAAAAAATGCATTTGTTAATTAATGACAAGTAACAATCTAAAATTCAGGACCCTAATCATGACATACCTGTGCATATTGACTTAAAATATTTTTTCTAATTTTAACTAAATCTGAATCTTCCTCATCTGAATTTAGTTTGTTGGTTTTATTGGGAATTGTCACAACAGTTCTTATATTGTTTTCTAACATTTTAACCAAAGCCTCTTCGGTGTCCTCTATGGGTATTTTGATTTCACTAGCACCACTGTCATTTTGTGTGTCATACATGTTAATTATTTCCATGCATTGGGTTTTCACTTCGTTCTCACTCTGTGGAAAGAATAGTAAAAATATGTTTATTCATATTGTTTAAATAATTTTTTTTATTTTTTTAGAATGAGAACTTTAAATATGTGGTTTACCTAAACAAGTATAATATTCAATCCACAATACAAATGTTATTATAATTTTATGAATTAAAAATCAAAATCGTTTACATGATTGTAATTAATAAACACCTATTGTACTTAAGTTAAACATATAAGTAGCTATATAGGTGTTATGAAACTACTTTACTTGCATTTTTAAAAAGGATAGTTATAATCTACCATACAAGTCAGAATTTAAACTAATTTACTATGATGCAATACTAAATTAACTAAAATGTTGTTACAATAGCATTGATTTTAGATACGTAAAACATTAACACTGAGACTTGGGAGATGAAAAAATAAAATAAGAATAGTGGTTTAAAATAACAAACAGGTAGGTGATACGAATATACGATAACCATAATCATGTAGATATCCCAGCTATATAGTAGAACATAAAAGAATCGGTAGACCACACACTAAAAGCATATTACGTTTTATAGTTTGATGACAAAATGGTGGTTGACCACACATTGGTTGACAGCCCTCATACGGTAGGATATGGTGCTTACCAATACTTCTCCGAGAATAGCCTCCAGTGCGCTTATTTTTTCGCATCGATCTTCTTCGCCATCCAACACGCTTTCGATGTAGTTCAAATATATCTCCTCGTCCAGCGCGAATTGTTTAAGTTTCGACGTCAACCACGCCGTTTTCGTGCACTGGGCCGACATGTCTTGAGGTCTGCTAACGAATCACGTGTGGAAACTGTAACAGAGCTTTGTCGGTCCTTTGACAATTCAACGACGGGCGACCGGAAGTGCTCGACTTTTGCGATGTGGCCAGATTTCTAACTCACAACACTCGTTCAGATCGAACAATTCCACAGGTCGAATAATTCAACGTTAAGATTAATATCTTCAGACGCGCGAAGTCTTTGATGAACTCCGAAGTTCGAACCCGTTGCTACTATCACGGTTCAAACGTCAACCATTATCAGTTATCACGATAATATATTATTATCACACCACGATGAGATAACGTCATAAATTCACGAACATAATATTATTATGGACATCCGACATAGTATTATTTCTATTATTTATTTATGTGTAGCTAGTAGCTACAGTTCGTGCTGTAAGTACCTTTAGTACCTATCTACCTAAAGATATTCTACCTTTTTACTTTTTTAATTTTCAGTATCTACCCCTGGAATGGTTGAATTGATCACAATTTGATTATGCGATGCAAACAAAATAATTTGTATGAAAAATACCTTATAAAACTATACAGGAACAATAATTGAATACGTAGCAGTGGCGAAGCCAGGGATGGGGCTGTGGGTGTTTCAGCCCCTCTCCACCCCTCCCCCGAAATTAAAGGATATTATTGGGATAAACTTTTGGGATGATACCGCATCGGCTCCCGGCAGGCACTAATGAGTCCGTATCGGCTCCGGGTATTTGACCATTTCTTCGGTTTAGTGGCCGTATTGCGTCCCATTTGTGAACGTAAGTCATATTATTAAAAGTTAACGTATTATTATTATTATTATTATTATTATATATACTTACATTGTAATTGTGGAGACGTCTACCCTTTGTTGATATTTGATTATTTATCATATCTTTAACGCGTATATTACATTTCTTGGTGTTGTTATTTCGAGCAATCGGCGTAGCATTAGTCTATGTATTTTATTATTACTCAGCCTGTGAGTGCGATCCAATGGAGCTAATTGTTCATTAAGAGCCCTTTTGGTGAACATATCTGTAGTCAGTCCTCAGCCTGTGAATGGGAAGGAAAATACTATTAATTGGGAGTCGGTGCGTCCATACCATTGGCATCTTAAGGGAGCCGATACGGCCACCTTCAAATGAATAGTGGAGTCAAAGCGGACAAATGGGAGCCATTGCGGATACTCCGAAACTTTTTTTATCTGATGATCTATATTTTTCATAAAATTTATTATAGAAACGCACTATTACTGTAAGTCTTATGAGGATTTTATAAGTTTACAAACATAGAAATTAGTAGACATTACATGGCAAATTTATATTAATAAAACCAATTTTGTGTATTGACTTACTAAAATTAAAAGTGAAAACGTAAAAAGTTATCTGTAATCAGACCATGGATTTAAATTTTTAAGAGTTTACGTTGGACACTTAATCGTAGACTATTGCACTACTACCTATACGTAGTGCGTCAATTGCACTTGTTTCGCATAGATAACGTATCTATTGCCCTAGTAGGCACATAACGACATATCAAAAAATATTTAAATCGGTCATATATTTACATGTCATAGTGCCACGCTGTGTCACTATTAAACAGTCGGTTAAAGTGTTTTAATTCTTATGTAGGGCATTGTAGGCCAGAGGCCCGAAGCACAGAAGTATTTTCATACCCCTTCGTCCCTCGTGGGCTGTAGATGCTTCCGCTGGGCAAGCTTGCAAATGAGTCCTGACTTTCGTTTTCGTTTCTCTTTCTTCTGCCACTATTTTAAAATTTTTGAACGGAATAGTCGCCTGTCATGAAGTTTGATCAAGTGTGTTTGATGCTAATTATTATTTTTCTGTAGTCTCTAAAGTTTACACTGTACACGTCGCGGATAATTTTAGGCCACTGACCGTGCACCGTATTACAAGTCCCAAGTGTACCTACCTATAGTGTATCCGTGGCAAGTGTATCTATCTATTTGAAGTATACCTATACTGTATGCTTTTTACTGATTCACGTACTACATACACGGTTCAAGTGTAATGTGCACAATTTACTCTTGGAAAGTTGATGGTATATTTCTAGCATTTATACATGTAGTGTCCTTCTATCAAATAAGTATACAAAGTGCCAATGGCGAAGTAAGGCCGTAATAGAATACAGACGTACAGTATTCAGGTATATTCTTGTTAAAGATACACTGTACGCTGACACTGGTACTGGGTACACATTGCAAAGGTACTATTTCGCCATTATAGGTTCTTAAAATAAATAGTTTATCCGAAATGGCTCGTATCTATAGCTGGACAAAAAAAGAAAAGAGAATATGCAATAAACAATAATTTATTATCTTTAGTGGTTTCCTTCAATATTTAAATTTTCTAGAACATTTTTAACAATTATCATTAACACACGCTTAATAGGTATTACACCTAGCCCTATGTACCTAAAAAAATTAAGGTCGTAAACCAAATTTAAGTCTAGCTATCAGTCATAGGTATTTGTGGAATATTGATTTTAGTCGTTTGAGGGAAAATTGGTTCGTGTGTAATTCTTGGGGTTTAAAAATATTAAACATACTTATTAATCTATGGAAAAGCAAAAAAAAAAAAAAATTATTTGTTAATTAATTCAACGCAATTTATAAGCAACTCATATAAAGATAAACATAATTTTAGTCGTGAATAATTATTATACTCTTGTACCATTGCTAATAAAATAAAAGTAAAAGCTTAGTATATTTATATAAATTTAAAGTTTGAATTTTTTTTTTTATAAAGCGTGCCCGTATATTTAAATTTAATAATAAATAAATTACGAGATTAACTTCTTATATTAAAATATAAAACATCAGAAACAAGTTAAATTTTACATTTACCATTAAGGCTCTACCAAATAAAACACGTTATTAACGTAATCGCATGGTTTTGTAATGTTGTACAACATCGCGTTCTAGCGCCACTGACGAGTCATGTTAGACAGCCAATATGATTTGTAATTGAATACAACACGACGTTAATACTGTTTTTGATGTTTTTATGCGCGTGAATAATGCGTTCTGTTTGATAGAGTCTTTGTAATAACCATCACTTATTATATTTCAGTATACAACATTAATTTTAACCGTTGGATGTTGATGAATTTTTATAATAGTTATTTTATTTTACAAATTAAAATTAAAAATGGCAATGTCTCGATAACATAATATATCTACAGATCTATAGGTAAATACCTATGCTTATAATTATTATTATTATTCATTTATAAATCATAATCATTATATTATAATATAACTATAATTTTACTCTTATAAAATGTAATTATATTAGAGGATATTTATAAGTATACCCTCAATTTGTATTACAGTTATTTATTTTAAAAAAACGGTATAAGTTATTAAGTTAATAATTAACTATTAAGTGATAATTCACAGCTCAATGGTGTGGCGGTTGTGGAAAGGGTGCATGAGTGGCTGTAGACTGTGTTGAATTTATGCCAATTTTCACCTATATATGCGGACTCTAATACCCAATGAAACACTCATCTCTGTAGTGGTATATTATCTAGCGTTTAATTATTAACTTCAGTATAGTAATGCAGTTTCAAGCGCTGTCAACATGCAGACCATGCGCTTTAAATAAAATGTCATCCCCGATGTTTCAATAATTAGCATCTGCTTGCAGACGACGTTGTGCCGTTGTATATAATTTAGGTACCTATCACATATACTCACACACACAATACATATATATATATATTTATGTACCTATTAATAGTAGTGGTGCAGGCAGTATGATAAAAAAATTAAAAAAATGCTCGTCGGAACACCCAAGATGACGCGATGCGCGTCAACGATTCTATTTTAAACGAGTGTGTACCTAATTTCTTTTTTCTCTCTTTTATTCTATGAAGAAGATACGTTCAATTTAAAAGGAACAAAGAGATAATTGAAACGAGGGAGGACGAAATCGTAGATACATTTTAAACAATGGTTTTAAAAATAAGTCTCATTCATTCCTCGCTGGGTGAAGCGTTCGTCGTCGTTGTGCGAACGCGTATATAGTGCGATATACTCGTCCGCCGTTTGCCAAACGAATGAAAGAACAGAAAAAAAAAAAGAAAAAAAAAGAAAGAATTTCGCCGGCCTATAGGTCGGACAATCTGCAGTGCAATTCATTTTCTATTTCGGGTGCGGGGAATCTCAAGTGCACCTAAAGTATTTTATTTGTCGATTTTTTTTTTTTTTTTGGCAAGATTCCCAAACGGAAACCAAATTTTTAAAAGGTATGCACTTTGTATACACACAAACATGCACGCGCACGGTCCGCAATGACCTTTTGACGAAAATGCGAAACGTGATATTTTACGTACGCACATATTATTATTATACGACACAGTCGGTTGCGTATATCGTGATAATATGTAAATGGATGATGGCCACATGGATACACAACGCGGTTTTTTCTCTTGTTCACTGCAAGGTACCTCAGGTATCTGCAAAACACTGTACATCGGGGTTGACGAACGCACGTTGTGAACTATACGCAAAAAATATGTGCAATGCATAGTTATATACGAGTGCGTATAGAACTACAATATTGAACTATTCAAGTAATATTTATGCTCGTCGACTATGTGCCAGTAACGAACACAAAGCTTTTTTTGGGGGGTTTTGGTCATTATATTTTTATTTCGTCTTTAATGCATAAAAAAAAAAAAAAAATGTTTTTGCTATGACATCGCTATAATTACTATAATCATCCTCGCTCACATTTGTTACCATCACTTCCTTATATTATCTGATCGGAATGTCAATTGACACCTCGGTAGCCGTTTGTGTGTGCACTGCTATATTATATACATAGTACTATAGTAGCTACGGCACTACATAACGATATACCAAGAGGGATAGACTATAAATCGGACCTGGGAAATTGGAATCATCAGCTCAATCCGTGTGCAGTTATTACAAAATATCACATAAAATAGGTATTTATTTATTGTTTTTGATTTTTGTAGGGTTCACTGTTGCATTTGTTTCCAAATCAAGTCTTACGTTCATCGGATAAACAATTTAACTCACGAAACCTACGAGATCCACAATATTATAGTAGTCTCTTTCAATAAAACTTAATTATTGCAGGAAATATCCAATATTCGCCTCAATATCATCAGTATGATTATTGTATCGATATTTGTATAATTTGTATAATCTATATGAAAATATAGTCATAGCGGTTGTCGTTGGAAATTAAAATACAAAACACAAATTTACAATAAAATAATATTGAAAAAAAAAAAAACTATCTTTTTTCTTAATATGGCATTCTTTACTATACACATACAATAGTTATACAATAGTAAAATATTTACAAAAAAAATTTTCCACGTGAAAACACTCGTTTTACAGGTATAAATATATTATTATTATTATCATCATATTATATCAATATACATAATAAATCATAACATTTTGCATATTAATTTTATATCAATTTTACATAAACATAATTTATATAATATTACAATATATTATTATTACATACGACCAGATTATTAAAAACCATCTATTATGGGATTTACGTTTGACGCAAAATAACTATTGGCCGAGTTGTAAAACAAGTACAGACTACGAAATTGTATGCGAAATTTAACATTTTATATATTATATATAGAATAATAATAAAAAAATTCATCGTAAATTCATAACTAGATATTATATATTATACACAATTTACACACTCTTTAATATATATATATATATATTACCTAAATAATTGTATTATAGAATATACTCTAAGAAAGAAATGCAGCTTGGTCAGCATTCTTCTATACTCATGTACTTATAATACAGTTATCATTAGGAATATCATTTTTCTACAAATTATAATTGCATCTATAATAAAAATTTCAGACAGATTTTTGTAACGTGAACACCGTAACACTATACGTCTATACTAATAATCTAGTGATTAGAATACAACCTGCAGGATTATTTGTCTATCATAATCATTACAGTAAGAAGTAACACGTATAAAATAATAGCTCTGATATCCATTTATTAACTACCTATTCAATTTACATATTATAATCTATTCGCATAATTTGAAATATAGAAAAATTTATTTCATAGGTAAGTTATTATTACACATAATATTGTAGTTATATGCGTAGGTAAAATAATATGTCAACTTAGGTTTTGAGTGTTTATAAGTTAGATATTAAGTTAGTGATACAAAATAAGAATTTATGCTCGACTTTCTACTAATTGATTTAAAAAAATTTTAAAAATCAATTTGTAGTGATTGTTACGACGTTGAGATGTCCTCTACGCATCCGTTTTTGTCACGCTTATATTATGTTGATTTAATATCATGTAAATTGTATAGCATCTGTATACATAATGAATTGGCGCGGTCGAATCATATTTGGTTGACAGGTGGGATTGGGGGAGGAGGTTACAGCCGTTATATTACAGTCATCATCCCTTGCAGTAGCATCACTGATGTTATTATGTATATCTGACGTCATCATAATATTGCTGTAATTGGGTGATATATTTTTTTTTTTTTTTTATTTTCACATTCCGCAAAATTTTATTTATATTACAATTGAACGGGCGGATAACAGGTAGATCGTTGCATATTATTTATACGTAGTTTTGTTATAATAGGTATTAAAAACGTATTATGATAGCATTTACAGTAAAATAAAACAGTTTAATGATAAAGATTTATTTTGATAACCGAATAAAAAAATAATTAAAAATTCTATACCCTATGTTTAACGGTAACATGTAAAACAAAAATAAAACCAATCATTGAATATAGCCTATATAGACAAAACAAACTTTAAAATAATTATAATATGAATTTGACGAGGTGTAGCCATAACCATCGTCTTGATCAATTTAACTAGACATGCCACTTAAACAATAAAACATTCGAAAATCTTGAAAATCAATTAAAACGTGTATGTATATTGTATTTTAGGAGATATATTGTTGAATACTGCAAGACGCGTGCAGCGATGTAACGTAAATTATAATTATTATGTTTTTTACGGCGTGTGTCTTGTGCGACATGCGAACACACGTAGTGTTGTATTATGTGTAGATATACAGTATAAGAGAAACGGCGTGTTTAGTTAAGGTGATATAGGTAATAACTAATAAGTTATGGTTTCAAACGTGTTAATATAATTTAATAATAAATATTATACATTAATGCGCAATAATGTCATAGCATAAGTAAGAAAGAAAAAAAGAAAAAGTCTGCAAAGAAAACAAAACAATAACCTAAACAATAATATTATCGTACTATGACTCAAAAACGTTTATTATTATTATTATTATTATTTTCACAGGGCGTTGTATTTATTTTAGTCGTGTATCAGTGTATATTTTTTTTATTTTCGGTTGGTTCGATATTGGTACCTATATATACGTATAGCTCATAAGCATTAATTGTACATGCTATGTATATGTATATTATGTGCATATATTATAATTAGGTATAGGTATTTACAGTCGTGAGTTTGACTACAGTTAATATAATAAAAATAATAGGCATAGTGTAATAATAATAAAATAAAAATTGTCCTCATGGGATTTTTCATCACGCGTGACCCGAGAAAAAAAATGTCTTTTACGGTACAAAATCGTAATATTTATTGCAACTCTCCCGGTCGTCTAAGTAACGTGTAGGTATAATAAAACGCACTTAGAGCCTAATTTTTAAGGATAATAAAAATAATAAAAATAATAATAATAATAATAATAATAATAATGATAAAAACAATAAAAACAAACGAAAAAAAAAGGATATAATAATAATAAAACGCATATAGGTAATATATCATAATAATAATAATAATAATAATAATAATAAAATATATTATAATAATCGCGCGATGCCGCGGTATACAAAACGGGTCATCGCGCGTCGAACACGTTACTCGTCTGCAGGTCGTACGCGCCGACCGAACGAGTGTGTATGCGAATCATCGTCGTTTTTATGACGACGACAACACGGTCGGCGGCGACACGACGAGACGGTGGCGGCGATGGTGGTGGATCTTCTCTCGGCGCGCGCAAATAGGTGACGGGCACGCGTCCGGCACCCGGCGGTGATGGCTCGGCGTTCCCGCGTCCCGGCCGCGCGAAAACACAACACCATCGTGTATTGATATAAATACTTTGTAGCGCGTCGTCGCGTCGTCGAAGGTGACGCGCGGCCGCGGACACGTCGCACCGTTTACCCGCGTGGCGATAAAATATATTTCATTTTACCGGGCGATCGGCCGAAGGCGTTTGAAAACAGGCGGCGGCGCGGCATCACAACGGGGCGGGCGTGCCCGTCATCTGCCTCCAGACGGAGTGTCACATGGAGTTTATGTACGGCCAGCTGAAGCTGCTGCCGCTGAGCAGCATGTCCCGGATGAGCGTCTCGATGGGCGTCTTGCCCACCAGCCGGACGAAGAAGAGCTGCTCGATGACCTGCGAGCTGACCGTGCGCAGGGACGGCAGCCTGAGC
Source organism: Melanaphis sacchari (assembly GCF_002803265.2). Lineage (NCBI taxonomy): Eukaryota > Metazoa > Arthropoda > Insecta > Hemiptera > Aphididae > Melanaphis > Melanaphis sacchari. Next base: position 25,636,634 of record NW_020270366.1, on the reverse strand, counting down.
AGGAGCTTGCCGAACCGGATCGGCTGGTTGGGGTACTGCGTCCGGCAGTACTCCTCCAGCGCGCACTGAGACTTCTCCTGCAGCGACTCGATGTGCGCCACGTCCGACAGTCCGCACGCGTCTGTAAAACAAACGGGAAACACGAATGTTGAAAACGTTCTATATTATAGTGTCGTGTGAGTGCGGTGAGTTTCGATAATCTGCAGTTTTTGCGACGAGATCCCATTTTTTTTAACATATTTTTTTTTTTCATATAAAGTATTATTAACCTAATAAATATGCCCGTTTAAAAAAGAAAAATCCTGTCCAGAGCGATAACTACCCCCTCTCCGAATACGTTTCCGCGTTGTCAAGACGTAAGTCTTGTAAAATATTCTGCGGTCAATCACGAGATCGACACGGTCGGACAAATACAATTAACTCGCTGTTTAGCCAAGTAAATTATGCGTTTTGGGTGGCTACTATATACCTATACCTATACACAATTTAAAGTTAGGATAGTTCGATTCGGATGAATTCGATTACTATTTCATTAGGTACAATCCATATATCGTGTTAAAATTTAATAATAATATTGCACATTAGAGTTTGGCGAAAATATATTATTATCTCATATCGTACTGTCAAAGGGCGTCGAAAGTGTGGCGATGGAGAGGTCTAAGACGCTAAGTCGATGTATAGACGCGACGGGAGATTCAAATATTATCATCATAAATAATAGACGATGGATGATTATAAGAGCGCTTTTTAAAAAAAAAAAAAACATCAAATATTAACGGTTTTTAGACTGAGATATTACATTCTATATTTCTTCGTAATACATGAGACGGAAACAAACAAAAAAAAAAAAAAAAGTCTGAGACTAATCCGAAGCGTACTCTGCTGTAATACTATTTGAGTTTTATTTTATTAGCTTATTGGCGACTTTTGAGCTCGACCCGACTGTTATATTTTCGATCGACAACCTAACCGTGCGGCAGCAATACGCGGTTAATCCCCGCTGAGGAAAAAGCTGCAGCGTGCGTATTGTGCCTATAAACTCGCACACAATAATAATTTTTTATTAAAATAATAATACGACACGCACCACTGTTTGTTTAAAAATGAACTCGTCCGGGTTGACACGCCACCCCCGCAGAGTTCGTAGCCGCGAGCGCGTTATAAATATATATATAATATTTTAATTTTTAGTTCAGCGTGCAGTTTTGTTTTTTCGGTTTTCGATCACCACGCGGTGACCTCGCACGCGAGGGATGATTCTATAATTAGGCCCCGCCGTTGCAATCCGCATTAGCATAAGAGGGACGCGAGTGCGCGATTGTGTCGTATATGCATATGTATACGGCGAAAGCGTTATAATAATATTTGCCCTTTCAACTGGCCCGCCGCGCGTCATCCCCGCGGTGTACATGTCGTCGTCGTCGCCGCCGGTCTTAAAACGCCGAAAACCCGTGTGCGTCGAGCGATTCGAACTCTTCCCCTCGCAAAAAAAAAAAAAAAAAAATGCTAACCCCGAAAACGCCGATTTCCACACGAAACGTCACGGTCGTCATCGTCGAGCATATTATACGATATTCTAGATATTGTATAGAATATAAATCATGTATTATATGTATACAAAAAAAGTGCATATATGTTTTGTTCTCCTCTCGCGCGGGGTCGACTATGATCTTTGGTAACCGCGTCTATCAGGTCCATTTTCTCGTAAGTTAATGTCTATTCAATGGGTAATAATATAATAGTATAGACTTGGAAAAACAACCCGCCGAAACGCGCAGCTGCACTGAAACGGTATTTTTATCGAATCGCATGACATTACCTCGGTAGTCGTATTTCGTCGGAAATTTATCATCTCTCTACTCGCGGTATCCCGCGATACCGCGGTGCTGGTAATACGTAAATACTTTATGACAAAGTCTACACTTCAATGTTAAACCGTTGCAGTTGCTATATTGTTGGTCGTCTATGGGCACCTAATGGGCCGTTTGACCTCGGCGGGCGGCCAGGCCAGCCCACAGTGCCGCTGCAGCGGAACGGTACCCACTCGCACAAATATTTCGTATCCATCACAATAATATTATATTAATATGCGCTTAGCGGTCGTATTAGACGCGACGATAGCTGATGACGTAACGCGTAGTTTATTTAAATTAATAACGCGTGCTGGGCGTGATCTCTTCTGTTGACTGTTTCCATTCGATCGCGTCGAGGTATTACTTTTTTACTCTTACCGCGGTCTCGCGTCTCGATACTCTTTATATATACGTGTTATTATTAAATACCTACGTCGTGCATGCCGCCACTATGACATCGTCGCGTTCGTTGGTAGTGTTTTTTTAGCTTCTTCTTCTGTTTTAATTGTCACCGTACACGCGCGCGTGTTATTATCTCGTATTATATATTTCATGTTTGTTATTCGAGAAAATGACTCGCCGCGGCAATTGTTGCTGCAGCGCGTACACGTATACGCGCGGCGCAGGGGGGCCCATTAATTATTGTAGGGCAGAGGAACGAAAACGTTACATTTAACGCAATATACGGCAATCGCGACGAAGACGTTCGTGTATACGTGTATGATGGTTTTTTTTTTTATCATCGTACGCGGTTTAGTACGCCGGAAAAATAAGAGCACATCATCGCGTCATGCGGCCTCGCGTTTCGTCAATCAGACACCGCCGCCGCCGCGGCGTTCAGTATAAAAAAGTAATAATACTATAAACTTGTGCATTTGTGTGCGTGTGGTGTAGAGGTCGTTTTGCCGGCGCAGTATTGACCGCAGACAACGCAAATATTACTATAAATTGTTGCAATTTTTTACGTTCACGCCGAACACGTCTCATTACTCCACGCGAGTGTGCGTTGTGTATACCTATGTATAGTGCAAATATTAATTGTTCGTCATATAGCTAAGAAATCGAGACTGGGTAACTGCGACAACGCTAGCAGAATTTTATACGGAAATCGCGATTACGCGAATATTAATAACAATCGAATCGCGCTCGTCGCCGTGCGTGTATATTAAAATATTACTATCGCGCTGGGGTAGGAAAAACGGGGTCGTCTCGGAAACGGCGTATACCAAAGGCGCGCGCTGTTTTCGTCGCGGGCTGTCACGATTAGTTTTTTGTTTTCCGTCCCCTATCTATATTATACGCATTCAATACATACACGACCCGCTGGCGGTGCAGATCTGCACCCCTCCGCTGACTACCACTGCAACCTCCAAATTCGGTCGTGCGGTCAACCGCACCGGCTACACGCGGCCACGCAACTCCTCATCCACCCAAAACTGATGTAATAATATAATACTCGTCGCCGCCGTTATTATATTTCTAGATATCGTACGATAACGCAAATGTCGTTCGCCCCAAGTGTACGACCTATGCGACGCAGCACCATGCACGAAAAACTGTTTTTATTAAACGTCAAATCGCGACGATGGTTAGATAGAGAGTAAAAGAGAGAAGGAGAGATGGAGCGAAAGTTTGAGTGTGTGTGCATGTGTGTGTCCCCCTTTGCGCGTTTTTATTATTTGGTTTATTTTTTTCGGTTACGGCGATTTTTCACGTCACGGGGAAATTTTGCGCGGTCGTCCGCACGACATAATATATATTATATAATGAAAACATAAAAACCATCTGGGGAAGAAAGAGCGTTTGATATAAAAATATTATATAAATAATAATAGTAGTCACCACCGTTGTCAGTTGCGGGGGTAGGTCGAGCCCTGGGTTATTTTTCGTATAATGTATATTTATAAATATATATATATATATATATATGTATATAGTCATTGGCTTTTCGACTCTTTGTCAATTAGGTAGGCGATGAAGGCGTAACAGACTCGAGGGAATGGTGGGCAAAAGTTTCAAGACTATATCGTAATGTAAGAGGTATATATATATATATATATATATATAGGTACCAAAGTCGGCGAGAGTGTTTTAAGCTAATTGCGAAATGAGAATAAAAACAATACACCGCGAAAGAGGAAACCCGTGCAATTTCGCGTGTTTATATATATCTATACGTATTGTATACCGCGTGAGAAGGGTCGTTGTATATTATGTATATTATTACTGTTATTATTAAAATATAATTCGAAAGGCGCGAAAACCCGCGGCAAAGTTCAAAACTCGGCCGGTCGCGGCGAATAACTATTCGCCGCGCAAGGTGACGTCGTCGGTATTGCGCTATCCGCGTGCGGCTAATAACCCGAAATGCGATTTGCATAAACATTAAAACAAAAACTTTGCCTGGGGAGGTTTTTTTTCGGAATTGAATTAATCAATTGACGCCACCGCGACAGCAGTATAGTAGTTAGTAGTTACGGTGTTGTAGTCGTCGGGAATAAGCTGCTGCAATGTACGTCTCGTCGGCGACTATGGCTGTTTAGGCTGCCAGAAGACGTTCACTAGTATGTATACCCCATCAGCACTTGGCAACGAGCCCTTAAACATGCCGGCCGTATGTGTACGATACGGGATTTTGCCACCGGCTCGGAGCTTACACGGCTAAGGCGTGGTGTTTGTCCGAGGGCGAGTCCCTTTTCTCCGCACTACACCGGCCAACGATTTGTTCTGTACGATAACCCTGCCACACACTAAACTTACTATAACACATACGTAAAGCTCATTTGCGGATCGCGTAAAGTTTTCACCGAAACGATTGCCACTGGAGCGTCATATATGGGTATTGTATAATACTATAATTTAATAAAAAATAGTGTAAATGCGTGACGTATGTATGAGCGGATCGTGTAGGCACATAGATATATAGTGGTGTATTTTAGAAATTTTTCTGGTTATCGATAAAAATTGATTTATTATAATCACTTCATAAAAATAAAACAGCTGAGGAAATTAATCAATTAAAATGGAGTATAGAACAGTTATAAGTCGCGGTAAGATCTGCAGATATCGGGTATTTGTGTTGTATTATGAATATTATGATATGCTGCCAATAGAATTTTTTAATACAGTTTTAATTATCTGCGTTTAGATTATTTGATACCTAAAATGATAAGATATTACCAACTAAATTAAAATATTGTGATTGTGTAGTAGGCCATAATGTGTGATTAGTAGTAGTGCGATTATTAATTTTTGACATTTGTCAAAATAAGTGATCTAATGAGTAATGAGTATAGATCTACAAAACAAAATAAAGAAAAAAAAATGTGCGTAAATATTTGTTGATATACAGCAGTTAATTCTTAAATTTTATATAGGTAAGAGAAAACAATTAGCTTGAGTTAGTTAGGTTAAGTAAATGTTAAGCCATAATTTAATAGTTAACAAATTATACATTTAACTGTAAAATTTTGAAGCTAATATAATATCAAAACATTAAATTAATTCAGTTAAAAATACAGCGATTTTGCCAATTTCAATTTTAATTAGTGAAATATTTTGTTGACAATTTATTCTATACTATTATTTTATATTTAATACTATCTAGCTAATAGCTATATTGATTTAGGAAATTACATGTTTGTGTTGATTGTACTCAATTAAATTATAAGAACAAGAGGTATTTATTAAGTTTGTTTATATTTATTTAAAATCATTGCATACACGAAGTTGTAATTAGTTTTAGATATATTTATAAATACACGATTTTAACTTAGTATAATATTTTTCAAATTAACTAGAAAAAACTTAGTTGTTACTATGGATTTTCTTTAACGCGACAGTAAAAAGAAATTATCAAGTTAGTCATACCATTGTTTATAATAATACATGAAAGTGATATTTTTAAGCAATTTCAAGTTCAATTATGGTATTTTAAAATTCAGAGGTAATATATATACATATCATCACAATAATATACGGTATAATAGGTATTTGCAATCGTTTTGTTTTTTCGAACGATTTTTGCGGACTACGTGAAATTGAACTACATTTTCGAATGTAACACATCGACTGCTATCTCGTCTGCACATCGCATTATAACTTATTATCATCATCCTTTAGTGATGGCATTTTTATTTAAAAAAAGACGTAATCTGATTTGTGTTTGTTGCCATGAATCATCGAGAATTCATGTATAATACGCACCGCGATCTGAAGCCAAAGTAGGAAATGACCGGAACTGCACGTATGGCGACGATAAAATTATTATTATAATCATGCATTAAAAAATAATAATAATAACGTTAATACTAAATAATAGCGTATAGGTTTAGATGGATGCGCAATAAAAATAATTTCCAACGAGATTCGTGCATTTAGATAAACGATGATTAATTTTAGCATCAAAAACCAGTATCTCGCCGTATAATATAAGTTTTTTAATGGCAATTGAGTGATGGACGGGAATCGACGTGGAGACGCACACGCAGCGAAACATACTCGTAAAATGATTACGGAAATTGTTTTCGTTATTACTTTTTTTTTTTATCGTCATATTCCTTTCCCTTGGTTAATTGTTTTGTTGTTTTTTTTTTTTTTATACATACATACTATATAAGAGGACCCACTTAAAAAACGAGTTTAGGCATAAATACGATCCGTATACTGGTGTAGCGGTAGGTACCATTTGCGCATTTTTGTGGTTTTTTTATTAGTATTCATCAAGATAAGCAGGCCGGCCAATTGGTAAACTCAACTGCAGTATATAATAATATAAGGTCCGTTGTATTTATTGTCGAGTATTAAAATTAAACAGTCTTTTTTTACCATAATGATTCTCACTTGTTAATAACAACGGCACGCTTGGGGGGTGCTTTTTATTATTATTATTATTATTATTATTCAGTTCAGCCCGCATTCTGTTGTACTTATATGGTGCGCGAGGTGCTGCAACGCCACAACAGTGCGTGTGCGATTGTGTGTCAGAGGTCGATCCGCCGATTATGAACCCATATAATATTATACATAAACCACGCGAAAGGGTTGATGCATATGGGCTGTGTGACCGAGTCAATTGGTTGTGGTTAATTGAATTCAAATTCCGAGTTAAGTAAAATATCGGTCTCGATCTCCCCGCTTTTATAATATCAAGTTCTGTTATTCAATTCAATAATTATATGCACGACAACCGCATATTAAAAATTTTTGTTTTTCAATTATCTTCGAATTAACCATTTAGTGTATGAGTGCAATGCGCATGCACACATAAAACAATTACGTATTGTTTTAATGTCTATCGTATTCAATTCATTATTTATATATCCACGAGTATATACACAAGTCTGCGCCGTTTGTCGTATACTTATATGATATTTATAAATCAGTTATACGTGTTTGGCGGTCATTGCAGCTTATATTACAATATCTTAAATAAAGTAATTTTAATATTAGGTACATTTAATATTATATATTATTTATTTTAAAACGATGTGCAAATTATCTGTACGCACGAGTATATGTATTAAAATACGCTTATGGGTCTTAAATAATGAGTCAAAATTATAATATTCGTGCTTTTATTATTTTTGCAGTGATCTCGCGACGTTTATGATTGATACGCTTAGCCGTCCCGAATCACGCGAGGAAAAAAGCGCGCAGGGATTATTATTATTATTTTTTACGACGTACCAACGACCCGTGTAATTCGAGAAATTTCAATTTCGGCCAACTGTCGGCTAATCGTCAGCGCCTACCCTCTACAGTCGATCGCGGCGCATACCACCCCACTGTTTACGAACAATCTGGTCCACTGTAAAACATACTTTGACCCTTCAGGAGGTTTGGTCACGGTTTCTCGGATTACAACGAAAACCTTTTCGGTCACGTTTCGAACGAGCAGCGTAATAAATATTAAAACAAAAATTTTAAATGGCCTGCCTTATAGGTACGTGTATAAAGACTAAAGAGTAGGTATATAAAGGATCATTTTGAAAAATAACGTTGTAAAGTACGGTGTCGATACGGAACGAAATCGGGTGTACCGTGCTTCGCATGTGCTGTTTACCTAATATGCGCACATACCTTGGTATAGTGTTTTCCATCAATTTATCGTTTAAAATTCGTATTTTCTGATCGCCGTACTACCACGAATAATTTTGATGCAATTATTAAAAATGTAAAAAAAATATTCGTGTATGCGTTTATGTCCACGTATTGTCAAGTATAGTTTAAACTCGTATTTTAAATCAAGAAGATAGTTTAAGTTGTACAACCGCAGTGTAACTCTGCAATAATATGTTTATAATAAGATTTAAAATGTACGTACATTTATTTTAATGTGGTTTGGATTTCATTTTTTTTTTTTACATGATTTTTGTGTTTCTCGAAAAAGAAAAAAAAAGTAGGTTATACACTTCACGGTCATTGCGGCGAACCCTACGGACGCAATGGAACGTCAAACCGCATTCGGAAATACTTATACGATGACCAAAAGAATAGCCGCGGTTTCGTCAAGTTTAATGATCGGTATGCGTTGTTATTATTTTTTCGAGACAATAAGTCACAGCGCATTGTTTGTCCATGCGAATCGACTGACGACTACAATATACATCAATTAACCAGATAACACGTATGCGTTTGCAATTATATTGTCCTTTTTTTTCTTTATCCTTCTAAATCTCGACCAACTCCCTTTCTCCAGCAATTCGCGCAGGCATACCTATTATGTACTCGAACCATACAGATATATTATATACTTTTACTCGCAGAGTTACGTGCGATTATGCAGAGCTGTTATAAATGCCATGGTTAAAATGTTTGAAGTTATTACAACTTGTATACGGCCTGCAAGTCGGTACCTATATAATAATATAATGGTCTATGTACGCTCAACGACATTGTTGTTCACAAGTGGTTTTACGAAATCCCGTTTGTAATAATATACATATTATGATAATATGCTATACATAGTTGTTTGCATCTAAAAAGTATTGGGACTATATCATACTATCGTCCCGCGCTCTACACTCCTCAATTGGTAAATTAAACATTACAACCTCTACACTGTAATATAACTATATTAAAAGGCATAGCAAAGTTCGCAATTTCCTGAGAGCAACAACAACGAAGATAATTTGAACGGTAATTTTTCAAGTATGTAAGTTTGTGTAGGTATTAATAATATATTGCAATTTGCAGTGTATACCTACGAAAGGTACGTCGATGTATGGACATACCAAAATTTGCCGTGATATAATGTAATTTTTACCATGTTATTATTTCTTAGTGCTGTATTTAATATTTATATTATTATTATTTCCACATACGTCATATTATACGTATACGATAGTATGATATATATATATATCCGCATACACGTATAATATAATATTGACAATGAGTTAGTGGGTGGTCAGACCGCAATATTATTCTGCCAATTATATATATATGCGGTATATCTCAGCCAGTGACATGGCATTGCCCAATTTCGGATTACGAATTTATGAGCATCGTCGTAAAAGTCGAACGCGTGAATACTATATATTATACTCTAATAATATATGTATATAATAATACTCGCGTGTGTATGTGATATAACGTACAGGTATATTAAATACTCATGTTGGGCCCACTACATGCGTGGTGCACTGTGGCAATATAACCGATTGTGAAGGGGTTTAAACAAAGCCAATTTCACGTCGTATTAAAACTGGCCACGAATACGTAGCACAATAAATATGTTTGACATCGGAATTGACATGGCGCGGAATAAACTATATAATATAATAAAACATTACATGTGTGTTGTGTTGTGTTATATTACGTATAAGACGTTAAGCGGTGTTTTTGGTTAACAACAATATAATAATGTATATTTTGCAGCGTAGGTACCTACGATAATAATTCTTTTCCGAAAGCACGCAAAATGGCGTTTTAGAACAAATTGGATAGGTATACGTATCCATAATAAATACAGCAACATAACAAATACTATATTTCTATGGTTATTTATAGATAAACAACCATTCGAATAATAATGTGCGATTCTCGAAAACTTACATGCCTTCTTACGTGACATAATATTTTTCCACATTCACTGGCAGTGAGTCATGACTTATGATGTATTATTATTTATTATCAATATGACATTGTCGCGCAATGTTTTTAAGAAACGGAGCCTTTCATTGATTTCGTCTGGTTTCATTACGCGAGTATAAGCAATAAAACTTTTAACCTGCAACTATTATTATACAATATTTTTCATATGTAATACATATAACTAAATATGTAAACAAATTATCTCCCTAAGTATTCATGAATTAATATAAAATAAAACATAACATTTTATTGGTTTTCAAATTATTATATTAGAGAGTAATACTATATTACATGTAGGTACCTATAATACCTATATCTTCACATACCGGTGTACAATATATACTGCAGTTGCAATCGAGTATGATATAAGAAATTAATAGGTATAATAATATATGGCACATTAGGTCGACTTCAATTTTTTCAAACGATTTTACATTCATTCGTAGATACACTATAGGTACTAGCTATTGTTCGTCAAATCAGTTGCGTACTATTTTCAAATATATATAGAGTTGTCTTATTTTACAGGCGCGCGTAATTACGATCTCGGCGACTGGCGATTCAAGTACAATTTATTTTGGCATGTATGCAACGTCATAGTGTGACTGTGTGAGAACACGTTATGATTACACACTAATAGACAAATAAATACAAATCGCCGGTTGCTTCAGAAACGATATTACTATATCGACGTCCAGAATTCTAACCCGACCATACTGTATAATAATATCACTATTGTAATAATTCTGTAGTCATTGGCTTTGGAAAACTTTTGATTTTTCGAAATCGTATGTTTGCAGTGATATAGGAAGGTTGCAAAATGTGTAGTACGAGCGAAAAATCGAATTTCTCAAATAATAAATCGCACTTAACGCATAGTTAAAAAATGAATATTGAACTCAAGTAAATAAGAACTAATGATAATAATAAAAATTATAAGTGTGGTTTTTTTTTTTTTTGTTAATGAGTGCTACCCACTTAGTATAATTATTTATTTGTCTACAGCTTTTTGTGTCAATGCAAGTAAGGTAATTTGTGAATCGAGACGGCGGGGATATAGCGAGTTCGGCATTCCTTCGAATGGCATCATAATAATGTTACACTTCTGCCGCCGAAGAGGTATTTCATTAATATAATAAGAACGTATATAAACGAGAAAAGTTTAACAGATAAATTGCACCACGCGTTATTTACACACTATTGAACGCGGCGAGACGTCGTTATAAGACATTATGCGAACCTATTGTTGTACTCGCGCACCCGGCGACGTGATATCTCCTCGAATGTATACACGATAATAACAATAATAATATTATGTTTGTATGCGAAGAAGGAGAAGGAGGAGAAGGAGATGACGACGATGATGACGACCGGCAGCAGCAGTAGCAGATGATCGTCATCGCCGCTAGTCCTTTTCCTTTGCACATAATAATAATAATAACGACGACGACGACGATGACTGTAGTATGACGGAACCCATTATAATATTTGCACACAAAACGACGTGTGCGCGTGTTTACACGCGTATTATAATAATATATTATTATTATTATTATAATATACCGCTACCGATGCCGTTTGTCGCGAGCGGCGTGTGTAGGTGTGATTATTTTCGTTTGTATTATATGAAGGTATCTGTATAACAATATTATGCGAGTGCAGTGTGTGTGACTCCTCTCATGGGCGGCGGGCGCTGTGTACAATGACACGTTGATGATGCGCTTACTGATCCGTGTGTGTAAACAGCGTCTTATATACACGAGGATTGAGGGTGGTAGGTACGTAGATAGGCAGGACAATGGTTGGAAATACGTTTTAGTCGGATATATTGTATATTGTGGACCGGTGGTAGGTACTCATTCGTAAACTCTGGTCGTCGATTATCGGACTGCAGTATAGTAGTATAATATGTATAGCTGTTGTATTAGTAGTACGTGCATTGACACGGCGCGCATTGTAATTATTTGTGTATACACGATAATGAGTAACGACGACGACGCGGTGATTTATTGGGGCCCCCGACATGAAATACGAAATAACGACGCGAAATCCCTCCTCCGAGATGCCTCTCAAAATGCGCGGGGGCCCGGTCAAGAAAAAAATAAAATAAACCGAATTACAATGTAAATAATATAATACACAAATGTAATATATAATACCGTGCTCGGAACGATAATCGGCCGACATTACGACCGGGCTCGCGAGGTTTTTTCGAGGTATTTTTTCCTGCTTGATCGTCGTGTTAGTTATCCGTATCGCAGTGGCAATCGCATACCTATGGTATGACAAAATATTATGACTATACACGGAAAATCACGGAACTACGGAAGTGTCTATATTATTCATAATTCTGTCATAATCAACAGATTCATCGTGAAGTCGACTTTTTAACATAATTATTACTCTATTATTATTGTTATTATGATTACATCCGATTAACATGATGGTCAGATACGATCATGTCGGGAGACACGCGCGATAGTGATCTATTCCGATACTACACCCGTATTGGCACATTTTTTATTCCTGTACCTAATTAAATCGTACACGGCTATAGTAAGTTGTCATACGATTGGCGAGAAGTCTAAATATGTTTTATTTATAGGTTGAAATATCTATTTAATATTATAAATACACTATCGTAATACTGATAATGTATCCTTAACTTTTTTTTTTTTTTTCAATTAAAACTGCACTTTATTTAATCTGTATACGATTTTTTTGAAAATATTGATGCGCTTAAATTAAAATTTAAATTAGTACCTAGTTTTTGAGTTATTTATTTTTAAATATTAAGGAGTAATATTTTAGTTCTTGATAATAGTTTTACCTAAAATATAAAATATCTGTAATGTTTAGTCTAGTTCCTACTAAATATGAGAACTCCTACAGTTTTAAAAAAAATTATAAAATGTTGTGTTAAGTAATGGTATTTTTTTTGCGACTATAATTTTAAAACCACCATAACGTTCATATATTATATTTTAAGTATATTCTTATTTCTATAAATTTAATAATTCAGATAGCACAAGATTAAGTTTTGATAAGTATACATTATCATTTTCACAAAAAATATCTGCCTTATTAAATTTACTAAAAAAGAGTGGTTTTTATTTGAAAACTAGAGTTTTTATAATACGCTTTTTAAATAGGTATATCTACTTCAAAAATGCAAATTTCAATAAATTAATAGATTATAGAAAAAGTTGGATATGAGCATAATTGACGAATAACCCATATATATATAATATAAACGCTTAACACATCGAATATAGAAATCATTAAAATACTATAAAGATATTATTTATTACGTGCTTGTGTTTTTGGCTTTCTTTGCGTCCTAAAAAACACAAACTGCCTAGTCATACAGTCTCCTTTTTTTTACCGCCCGCGACCCACCTAACCCGTATGCCGAACATTATATTATTATTATACTTATATACCAGTTTTCCGCGACGGAATATTATTATACGTTTTACGAGCGCTCGACCAATACTTTTCGGGATAGCTTACGGCCAGACGCGATGCGCCTCTGGCACATTTAATTTGTTTCTATCTATGGCCAATATTTATTAACGAGCAAAGAGAGTTAGGTTTGTACTTTGCCTGACTCGCGACGACGTCTCACATACAACTTGCTATATTCGATATAAAATACTTATTATGTTTACCAACGAGCGTGTCCCCCGCGAATCGTTTCCACGCGGAACGCGCCTAAATGTTATATTATTTTGTAATACGAGTGTTATAAACACTCACACGCACATACATTGAGTTAACGCGTAGCAACTGGTTCCGTGAAGAATCGTGACCGATCCAGTGCGAGAGATTTACACGGGCGGCCGAATATAGTATCGTGGTTGTTGCCGCCGCTGTCCGACAACAGCTGGTACATAATAATAATATACATATATTAAATATATAAATACGTAATATGCAACGTATGTATATTTTCACTCAGTCGGATTGTAATTTTTTTTTTTTTTTAACGTTAAAATAACTATAGTGAGAAATAAAAACACTGTCGTTGACAGAGAATGAATATGTGCGTATGCAGATAATATATTCCTTCGATTACGTATACATATACACACATACCCACATTTATATATATATATATATATATGCATACTACATTATTATAATAATACATCACCACCGCCGTTGAGCGGTTATGAAAACTGGCTTTTGTGTTATGACCACGTTAAGTGTCGGACCGGAAGGAAACGCACCACAGGAAGAGAGGGGCCCCGAGAGATGACCGCATCCTTTAGTGTAAGGGGATCGTTATCGGCCGCACTGTACTACGCGCGTACGACGATGAGGGTCGTCGCGCGCGTTTATCTGGTCGAAGGGTTCGCGCCGGAGAAAAGGTCTTATCTCTTGTATACTGCACCCTCGTTTTACGATTCTACGAAGAATTTCACTGGTTTTATTCAAATGGCCTAATGCGCACAGCTCGTTTCGGAGGGGTAAAACACGCGGTTGGCGAGATTTCTACTTGGCGGCGTTTTCGGAACAAAGTGCGTCTATATAATATAATATTATATTATTACACACGCACACGAACTGTGTATGTCGTGATCGATGTATAATGACGTGTATGCGATTCGAATGAAAACAAAACGTAACGTCGATGCGGTCGACCTATCATATAATATTTATAATATTATAAACATATTACATATTAAAAATATGTATACCCGGTATATAAAGTCTGTCGTAAAAGGAAAAATCAAAAAAATAAATATTTTTTTATTTCTGTGAGGTATGTACAATCTATTGTTAGGAACATTAAGCAAGTATGATTGATAGAAGTTTAATATACATGAATCGTTTGACGGATGAAGTCACCCGTTGATGGCATTACCGATTTTGATATACTGAGTTGTTTTTTTTTTGAGGATTATTTGTTTTTTAGATCATATTATATATCCAGCAGGTCATGACACCATTATGGTTTAAAACATCTCGAGGAATTACCAAAATTGTGGGAACTGCTAGATTTTTTACAAATGGGTTCAGATAGGTGGCCAAACCGCTGTCTGTAGTGTAATTTAACTCCTACTTGAACGGATTCTAATCCGAATGTATTGTGGGTGGTAATATTTCAAATCATTTTGGATTTTAAGCGAATTGTTTGCGCATAAATCTAAGATCTAACGTTGTCGGTCCAAGAGATACACGACTGTGGACGATATAAGTTCCAGACATGAAAAACGTATATTTCGAAACCGATACACAAATGTCACACGTCTTGTAACGAACAACAGTTTCGGTCGACGACAATAATATAATAATAATATTATCGTCTATATAAACCTATTTCGACGAACGGCTTTGACATGCTCTACTCGATGATTAACACGTCGTACACGTGTGAAAATACCGACCACGAACACGCATCGGCGACGGCCAAGAGCTCGTTATTGGGCGGCCCGAGCGTATTGTCGAGCGGCTAGTCGTGAATGGAACGAACAAAAAAAAATTAAAAATTAAAAAAAAAAACGACCGCTGGGCACAGTGAATTATAAATGTACAGAAAAGAAACGGTAGATTATTGACCATGTCGTATTATTATAAAACATGTACGTGAATCGGATTTTGGCGGGGGCGTGTGTACCGATGGACGGGGAAACTCGTCTCCGGTGTGACTTTCATTTTGACGTCATCGCCGCCGCCGCCGGCATTGCCTTCGGTCCGTGGCGAGCGCGCGCGCGCGCGCACGGTGACCGCTCTAATCGCGCGTCATTAATCTCGACCCGACCGGTATACTACAGCGGCAGCGGCTTATGTTAATTACTCTCTCGGATCGCGTGCGCAAACAACAAACAACAAAAAAATAAAGAAAAAATAGTAAAAAACTGTTATCACAATATCGACAAAATACAGTCCTCAATAATTATTACGCCCACGCTTTCGCCGTACGCGCGTGTAAACGGAGTAGTCCGGCCGGCGCGGTACACACACACAACCGGTCTCCGGTGATTTCCGCTGTCGTACACGATATTATGTTGTTTTGGCGATATGCGATAGCACTCTGGCGTATCGTGCACGACGTGTCGTGGCACCGAAAACGACTAGATGCGACAGGACGAGTTTCTGCCGCACGTTGCGGATAAGCGCGCAGCCGATTTAAAGTCGTCGCATGCAACTTGTATACGGTCGGGCGCGACCCGGCGGCGACGACCAAATGTCGTACACCGATACAACGACATAATAACAATAATAATGACATAACAAATTACTACGTGTGTGTGTGTGTGTGTGTGTGTGTGTGTGTGTGTGTGTGTGTGTGTGTGTGTGTGCGAGTCTGCGACCGTGTCCGATTCGGCGTGTCCGTCCGGCCGGTCGACCCCGGGGAGTAGCTGTTGGCGACCGCGAGCCGTTGTTAACGCGCGCCGCCCGCGATTCGTTTGCCGCCGGCCTTATACGCCGGCCGCATCACCGTGACGCCGACACGTCCAAACAATTTGACCACATCGTGAGAACCCGATTCGTTGATTTATTTTTTCGTCGGACCGGAGCGGAATAACAACAACAACAGCAACAACAACACAACGGCGATAATAATACATCTTTCTTTTTACACAGGTGTAATGTAGGTACGCGCATAAAATATATATATATATACATAATATATACGACGCTTTCCCGACACGGACAACACACGTGACCTTTTTCACGTACACGACGACAACGACGACATACTTCATATTAAAATATATATATATAATATGACTTTATAAGTACTCTGCGCAGCACCAGCACCGGGGACGACACACACACACACACACACGCGCCAGTCCGTCATCCGTCCGACGTGCCATCCGACCGACGACAATAATAATAATAATAATAATAATAATAACGATAACGACGATAATACATGTTACACGTCGTCGCGGCCGAGCATTGTTCGCGTCCCGTACTAACCGCCGTCGGCTTCGGTCGTCGTGGGCGTGTGAAATCATTATGTTTTCTTCCGTGAAATCGCACATTTTTTCCGTCCTCCCACATCGCGCGCGCGTCGCGTACCTGCACGCACGTCACGTGTGAGATCGTGCAGTGCATCTCTGCGATGAGGACGGAGAGGAATGCTGCGCCGCGGCCACGGGGACTCGGCGTCGGGCTATGCGGTTCGCGTAGACCGGCCGCTGCGAGTTCACAAGTCTGACGCCGCGCGACATAGAGGGTGTCGGTACGGATTATGTGGGTAATAAGCTGTATATACGTAAATTCGTAAATATAGTATGTGTACATAACTCCGTGCGAGCGATGGAGTTGAGAATCACGCTCGGTGGCCAGCTTTGGGGGTCTATTAGTGCGCGGTTGGGGGGGAGCCCTCTAAAACACGGAAATCGAATCATTAAACGGCGATGCAGCAGAGAGTCTGCTGATCCCACGGAATCAGATTACTTACACCGTAAACATATAATGATTCGAATAAAAACAAATGTTCTGTGTGTGTTGTTTTAACGCAATGATAATAAAGTCCTGAAACCCAAAATTTGGACGCGCTCTGCGGACCCCCGTGCCCTCGGTCTAAACACGCCACCGAGCGTGTCGCCCTATATCTGAGTTCACGACGAATAATCATAAAAACACGCCTATAGGTAAGACATGTCTATGAGTGTTTGAGGTCTCAGCGGTCGCAACGATCGATAATAGAGCTGCTCCTCGAAACGACGTCAGAGATTTACGGGGCGTTTCCTCCACGGATTCCGAAACTGTTTTCCGCGCAACGGTCCGGGGAAACTCGCGCGTTAACGTTCGGGTCGTATACTCATTGCTCTTTTTTTTTGCGTCCGTCCGTAAGCGTTGTATCAATTAACCTCGATCACCGCCATTGCCTCCGAAAGTCGCATCGGCATTAAGGTGTTTTTTCGTCGTGAGTTGGATCGTCATCGTTAAAACTCTGCGGTTTACTATGTATTATATACGTACGTATACGCATGCACGGTAACGAAAGCCATCCGAACGGCTGTATGAGATATGTATAAGAAGAGCGCGAGCGTGAGTCGAAAAAAGAATAATATTATACAGCGAGCGTTTCGATCGCGAACCGTATAATAATAATAATAATAATAAGTATTTAATGAGCGTAGCTAGCACACGGTCTCGGTGAAAGGATTACATTTTTTTTTCCTATCGTCTTTTCATGCCCGGTGTTTATTATATAAGTACTTATAAATATACGTGTATACTGACTGCCGGCTGCAATGTCGAACCGCCAATTAGAAAAAAAGTCAATATTAACACATTTTCTCGTAAATCGGTTAGATTCGAACGACCTGACCGTAAATAATCTGACGGGATAATAGCCGCTCTTGATCACACTTGGTTGATCACGAGAGCCTTACACAAATACTAATTTATACCACGATTTTTTTATTAACCGATCCCGAACCACAGCTATGATACATTCTTGACGGAAGTAAAGATGTTCTAATTAACTAATTAATTGGAATTATTATAGTTTTAGGGAGTTTGCCGCCGAGACGACACCGCATAAACCGTACGTTCAGTATAATACCGTTCATGATGTAAATATCGCGTACGTATTTCGTTTATAATAATAATATCATAATATTCGTATACAAAATCGAGTTGGCATTCATTTCGAATTATACGTATTCCTATCTGTTCAGTTGCATTTCACAGCACGCGATCATTAAACATTAATTAAAAAATAAAACAAAAAAGAAGTTTACTTGTCGTTACGGTGTTAGCTATCGTCACAGTAAATTATTGTTATAAACACCGAAAATGAGAAAAATCATAAGTGTCTCGTTATGGGCGCGTGCGCACGGGTCACCGGTGAGGTCGTACCACCAGCGGCGCGACCGTGTTGAGCGCGAGCCCTCGAGGTCTCCGAGACGGTTTCGCGTCGCTCAAAACGGAACGCGACTCCGTAATCGCGCGGGTCCCGAAACGTCGCAACGACCCCTAGAAACAGTTTTCCGCGGTGCTGGGGGGAGGGGGTTCGTAATTACTGTACATCGTGTAAATCCAAACCTGTCGGAAAACCGGAAAATCCTGAACGCGCGCGTGCGTAGGTATGTGATTTATCATGCTCCGTGCGCGTGCCCGGCCGCCTATATAACGTATCACGTACGTGGTTATAAATATAGTATACCGTTCGGTAAACGGATCCGTTTTAATTGAATAATAATAATTACGACGACCTAGCGCGTGCGCGTGTAAACGCGTATACACGTATCTACCACTCTCGTATGGTATTATATATTTTAACGGTTAGCTCGCTCGCCCGGTCTCGGGTCGTTTGCTCGCGTACACAGCATGCAAATACAAACAAAACACACACTCGAATAAATTATAATATGATAGTATGTATAAATGTGTATTATATAGGTGCGTAATGCGCAGGAGTTGTACACCTAGTACGCCCACGCGTCCGTTTTGTCGAGCCGACCTCGGCCGCCGGACCGGGGGGGGCCACTGGGTCACAAGGATTTATCGTGCAACGCCGCCGCGGCGCAGTGGTTGCTAACGACCGCCGTCGTTTTTCACCCGAAGCGTCGAAAAGTAGAAAACGTACATCGCGGCGTTATTCTAACGAACGTATATATTTATTATGTATAACGCGCGCAAATGAGTTTGCGTACGAGGTGTAGGATTCGTGTTCGCGCCGCTGCCGTTGCCACCGCGGGTAATTCCGGCCGACGGGTTTTGGCGCGTTAATAAAGCCTGTTATGTCGGCACTCGAACGCGCGTTTTTCTTCCCGCGAACACGTTTTCGTAGTCTCGATACGTTAAATTCAATCGCCGACTGATACGTAACAATTCGTTGATTAGCCCGCCCGCACACGCGAACGCGTTTCGAAATCGGCCGGATAACTGAAAAACAAACTCTGTTGCTGGTGTACCCGAGAGTATTTATTAGCAGCGACGACCGTGATTAATTTTTCATCTAAAAAACATATTTTTTTCAAAATATTATTATCCCACGATGTATAACGACGCGAGTTGATCGTCGAGAATTTACGGAATATACATAATAGTATAATACTAATTAAAGACCGACAGAATATAACGTCCGTATAGTGTTTTATGACCGACGACGACGCGGTCGAGCCACAGTGGCTTGACGACTTTGGGAACCCCGTGGCGCGCGGCGACCGTAACGCGGGAGGTCCAGTGGCCAGCGAAATTTTACGTTAGACCAAACAAAATGTAAGAACAATATTTTCGAAAATTCGTTTCGACTCGTGATGGTTGTCGACTTTGTGCACGTGTACGCAGTCCGCCGACACAGTTACAAAAACGTAATATCCTGTATAATATTATTATCGTCGGTTCGAAAAACCTACAGGGGGGGGGGGCATTAAATCGGCTGACGGATCTCGTTATAGACCTCGCGAGTGTACTCGGGATACGCGGTTTTTTTTCTGGTGGGAACAAAAAACTTCTTAACGGATCTTAATGACCACCGCCGCCGCACCGAAGAACGGAGTACAATAATATTATACATATTACGAGTATATTATTGTCTGCGACGGAGCCCCGCACCGCCGCGCGCCGTCGAAGTAGTTTATTGTAAGTCGTCGCGAAGTTACCTAAACCACGCACGCGCTCGAATACGGACTGCATCAACAACTGGTTTCGCACGAGCTCGCGATAATAATTGAAAAAAAAAAAAATAAATATATAATTCGATCGTGTGAACGCTTTTACGACCGTAGGTACTGTGCGATATGGTATCCCGAGTCGGTTTCTGTTGTACTTCGGATTATTATTATTATATATACAATGCTCGCTTTCACTAAACGCATGTATATATATATATATAACTAATAATAATGATAATAATAATAATAATAATACGACGTAGTAAACAGTCGTCCGTGTGTGGGCCGATATTTTATATTATTATTGTTATTGTTATTATTTAAACGGCTGCTGCAGTTTGGCGAGTTGACGATTATCTGTCAACGGTATCGAACGTCTCGCCGTCATAAAACGGTTTATTCCGACGATTCGCAATTAGGTCCTGTCGAAAATACTCGTCCACCTGCTCGGCGTCCCTCACCCGGTCGTCCGCGAGTAGGCCGTGGGAAAAATTTAACTATCGGTGTATTATTATCGTTGTTTTTGTTATGTAGGACGCAGCTATACACGATTGCGATCTCCGTCGTCGTCGTCGTCGTCGTCGTCACCGTCGCCGTCGTCGTCGGATCCGGGATGAGCCCGCGCGGAAAAGTAGGACGTGCCGCGCGGGCGGGTCGGCGATCTACAGCGCTCGCGTATTATTATTGTACGCACACACCGCCACGACGAATCTTCCTGCTGTCTTAGGAGCGATAAGGCGAGCGGCGTGTGCGTATTACACGCTCAAAACGTCCGCTCGTCGTCGTGCACATGACGTGCAGCCCGTCGGCGATCGCCTCGTCGTGACCGGCCGTCTCTTCGCGCGCGCCATGATAACACGTATTTCATTATCATTACAAGATGTGTAGGTATACAGGGTGAATTCTTCTGTATATACGAATTTAGATTTTAAAATACATCCAATTATCATGTTTTCGAATTCTGGGTTCTTTTTTATACTACACTTAAGGACTTGTTATGAGGTGATACAAACTTCTGTTTCTCAAACGAACCCTTCCCCCCAGCCACTTCTTTTAGCGGATAATTGTCTTGAAAATGTTTTTGTACCTAATTCAGAATTTTAACAAGCAGTTTCTCAGTTATTATGATGTTTCCATGTTAACGATAATAGTCCTTAGAAAAAAGTTTTACAAAAATATAAAATACTTGTAATGTTGGATCAAGTACTTATTTTACTTTTAAAATTATTAATATTAATAGATTAATATTAGTCATTAACATTTTCAAATTACTTTAAAACTTCATATTTATCAAACCAACTGTTATGGACCTATTATCCTAATAGTGTCACCAAGTGAAGTAACTCATAAGCTACTTATTCAAATTTGGGTTCTGGTACGTTATAATTCCCAGAAAAAACATCCACAAAATAATTAACAGTAGAAAAGGAGGACTATTGATTGAAAAATAGAAGTTTATATCTCCTTGAGACATATTTTGAGTAGTACAAAAATAATATGATCTTTGAGTATATTTAAAAAATTTAAATTTTTAATAACTACTTCATTCAAAAATAAAAAAGAGATGAGCATATGCTTGTTGAATCACTCCGTATAAGAATTCTGTTGTTGCATTCGTAGAGAAAAAAGATATTCAAAATATGCACCACTGTTAACGGCAAACTCACCGTATAAGGATGCGCCGCAAGATAGAAGACGTGCACGACGTGTGGAACGAGGAGCAAGATCGCGGAGGAGACGCGTATACGCGCGCTGAGAGGATGGAAAAATAACTCGCCGACCGAGAATCGTTTTCGGGATGACGTTTTGCCGCCCAAGTGAAAGCTGTAATACTGCACGAGAACAGGTCGGCCACGATTCGCGTGCCCGTCGGCTAAACGAAGACTACGTAGCGACGACTCTGTTTATATGTTATATAGGTACATTTAATGTGCATTATTGTTAAAACGGTATTCTCGCGACTTTCTACATACGAGGCGCGTTATCGTTTCCTAAGACTTTGGGCTACGTGACGGCTGATCATTGAATACTGCAACTCACAGTATTTAATATAATATATTATAATATCGTTGGGGAAAAAACGAATTTATAGGTATACTTTCTAAATTGCATGTCGTTACGTCGGTGTACCAATATTATACGATTTATAGTATGCATATACCATACCTATGCGATGTACACCATCAGGGATACGTGCCGTTAAACGGGCTCATTAGGATCGTGTATTCACTTATAGTGAGAAAAAAAGTTTAAAAATCAAAACCGAATTTTCCTTCCCGTATGGTGATAGTTCGTCAAAGTTTTGTAATGAAGCAGGACTTACCGGTAGTGAACAGGACTATGGCTTTCAAACAACTGTACTCGGCGGCGTCTACGTGAAGGGCTTTGAGTTTCTCCACTTGTTCCTGGAATATACGTATGTGATCCATGAAAGCGACCACACGATCTGCGGCCATTGGAGACGCATGCAGCCCGGCTGCGGCCAACAGCGGGGCAACATGTAGTGGCATCGAACACTGTGATGCGTTCAGTACGAACAGTTCACTCCAGACGAGCCTCAGCAAGGCCACTTGGTCAGTCACCTGATAAGCACACACAATACCGTTTAAGATTGATATGCGAAAACGACAGATTCGCATGTTTCGATTTGATATATAGCATAAGTGTAATATCGTAAAGGTCCTAAGACTGGCTCTGTTATAGGCAACAATATTAAAGCTATTAAACTTTTATTGGCTTTAAAAATATATTTAATTTATTAAATTTGTACGTCTATTTAAACGTAAATGTGATCTATAACTGTCATTTTTACACTAAGATAATAACACGAAGGTAATAAAATGTTCATATTTAGATAAAAAAAATTGAATTCGAATAGTATTGCGAGTAATTTTTTTTGTATTTTTTGTAACTACAACGTTATTTTTCTAGTCGATAAATACCCCGGAAGAGGGCTGGCTAAATTTTTATTATAAATCACGATCACTCACCTGCAGGTCTGGGAAAAAGGGTATGTTTCGAGCCCACTCGACGGCGCTAAACAGCAGCCTGGCCGCCAGCTCGCATATGTTATCTATGCCCATGATGTTATTTGGTTGCATACACTGGCCGTACCTAGACGTTGGGTACGGTTCTGCGCGCAACAGCAGCGATATATAGGAGGACAGGTACGAGTGGCCGTTGAGTCCTACGGCTCCCACGGCAGCGGCCGCGGCCGCGGCTGCCTCACCGTTGGCTAAGCACAGCTGACCGGGAAGTCCGGTGAGTCCAGGAGGTTGGCTGGCCGGAACTCTACCTCTCTGCACAGCTGTGGAAAAACGTACAGACATATACATTAGTTTTAATACCACATGATATTATGACGACATTGTATAAATAATATTACAGTGGGTGGCGCGAAAACTTAGGTTAATGGACTTATGACTACAAAAAATATAAGCCAATTTAAACATGTTATTTTGTTTGACACGATTTCATAATTGTTGGATAAACTTCGCCTGCAGCATACTATTTAGCGACCAGGTTGTGATATTATACCATGAAATACAATTTATGAGGATTTCTGATGTTTTAAATATAGGTAATATATTATGTTAAATGATGAAGAGCTGAAACTGCGTGCACGTCTGATGGCCCGATCTGTCATCGAGACGATACGTGGGAATGCCGCCGCTGCTACCGTCGCCAACATTGCCGGCGTGAAATTCACCCCAACACCACTTTCATTCAAACACCGTACACATCGTATAGGAAGAACGTGTTGATCCGATCGTTCGAGCACCGTTTCAAGACAATCAAGACCATGAATATGACCCTTAATCGTTTTGAAGATAAACGTGTTGTCGACCACGATCGGATACGCACACATGCTTACGGTCATTACAAACTACGTGTGTGATGATATTATATATATTGTATTTTATAGACTTATGTAAATAATTAAAAAAATATTCATTGTCATATAATAGTATTATGTTTATTTAAATGTATAATGTGTATGGTATATAGTTAAAAAAAATGTATATATTAATATTAAACTGAATCCATGTTTAGTCGGTGCGCACCCGCCGAGAGCGACCGTTCCGTGAGTGCCCGTGCCGTTCCATGAGTGATCGTGCTATGGCATGTATTAGAGTTCTTAAGAATTATTTACAAACCATTTACGTATGGCGAAAACTTTGTAGAATGTACATTGTTTGGGGTTAAACTCCATGTGAAAAATACAGCAGGGCAGAGTCACATCACCACCACATGTTTGATCCAATCGAGGAAAACCCAAGTCTTCGATGTTGACGAGTGCGACGTGTGGAATACGTTCCATAAGTTGTTTTTTCTGCTCACCCTTCACGTAAATACAATTGAATTTCAATGAATTAAATATCCGACCGACTTCCTCGTACTCGACATCACCATATTCCAGAGATAGTTGATGATAATTACGTTCGAGCCATTTATTCGTTTTTCGACTCTTGTTGTCCTGTTTAGAGCTTGAATTCTTAAAATCCAGTGTTGACACGCCCACGTTTCCGTGTCCACTACAGACATTTTTTTTATCATATATTTATTGTCAGCTCCGAGAACGCACTGAATGTCTATGATAGCCGACATTATTTTCGATTAAATTAACTTTTATTCTTAAATATTATAAATATTTTCGATTTTCATCAAACGTTTTTCCAGGACTGAAATAAGCGACGCTAGATCTGATAAAGGTTTTCTAATACGACTTTCAGACTCTAATAGAGATTTTGTACTTTGCCGAATATCATCTTCCAACGATTTTATCTTTACTTGTATAGATCTGTGATATCACCTTTCAGAGTACTTATCTCCAATTGCAGTAGCTTTGTATCATATAGAATCGTTTTGTTACTCAATTGAATGTGTAAAATAGTATTTTTTCTATGCCCATCGAGTGAATTATTGAAAATATCAATAATCTTTTATTTATATTTTATTTATCTCTTATTAATTCTTTATTTATTTGTTCTGCGTTAGTAGGTGACAATATATTAAAATCTGGCACGTCACTTGAGTCACGCGTTGTTCCTAAAACAATAAGCGTACAATTTTATAGAAATCAAATAAATATCGATAAAAAAGAGCAGCTTTACAATTGTACGTATATATTATATAATAATAAGTTGGCTTGAATGACTTTTGTCGTCAACTGTCATTAAGAAATTATTTTCTCAAATATTTCAGTAAACAAACAACTATTATACATTATTATTATTTATTATTAAGAAGTTGTTCGAAAATGTACCAAGAGCACACCATAATAGAAGTAAATATTATATTATAATCTAAAACTGATTTATAACTGAAAAAATAAAATTGTTTGGTATTTTTTAGATGGATCATTCGGAAATTGTGATAAATCGTAATCATTCAAAGAAGACAATTATTATGATAGTAATGTTAATTTTATTATGTTCATGTGTGATGTCAACAGCAGTAATATTAAAAAAAAAACAAGTAAGTTGATTGTTATATCTTGCACACGACTAAGGGCTGTTTTTACAATTGACACGGTAGCTCTCCACAACCTTTGGCGTATTTCCCGACCCTAGTACGTTTCAACGTGGCTTTCTACATGATGTATACATGTTTTTACCGATCCTAATCTGATTCAGCGCGATAGGCTTCGTAATTTTTATATAAACACTTAAAACAAATATAATATTAAATGTTACATACATTGTTTTATTATCAAGATTTATAGTTATGAATCCAAAACTATTAACAATAAATATATATTTCTGTTTTTATTAATATGTTTGTCACATTATATTATATACATATTACATAGTCATAACTCATAATATAAGTATCAGTAATAATAATATAAGTTAAATATTTTTAATCAGGCCGAATACGTGTTACATACAGCGTTGTGGATTATAAAATGTGCTGTTAAGTTATCTCATAATGTTTTTTTCGACTCAAGCTGATGGTATCAATATTAATTGTTATGGCTATGTAGGCATAATAAGTAGTATAGGCATTACTATATGCAGTAGTATTTTGTCTTAAAAGTTTATAACGATTATGATAGCAACTATAAGTGTGCACAGGGTAACTTTCAAAATCGTCAGTAAAATGTACCCAAATAAGATAAAATTGTAAATATTGGTTAGTGTGTTCACAACGTTCTATGTGACATAAATACCTATTTAGTGTGGTAATTTTAATTTATATATATTGTTAAATGTGGATGCCTAATTATTAGATACTTCATTAAAGTAAAAATGGATGTATGTCAAATTTTTAAGTTTGATACATCTTATGTTGTTTTAAATAGAGATGTTAAAAATTGTGAACATTTCAGCCTCGCGCTGAATCAGATAAAAATCGTTAAAAACATGTATACATCATGCAAAAAGGTTTTGGCTTCTTTCCCCCCCCCCCCGCTTAAACGTACTAGGATCGGGAAATAGGTTTTTTACCAGACTTGGTACGCAATTCGTGTGCACCGCAATATCCGGTAAAGTGTCTAATTAATCGGTAAAATTCAGCCGGTTAAGTGATGGTTAAATATTTTTGTGATTTTAACTTAACTTTAATTTTTAATATTTTAAAGGAACCAAAGAAAATCCAAAGTAAATTTATTAATAATTTAACTAATTTCACATTAGTTGAATTAATCAATGAAATAAAAAAAATTGACATGTCAAATGACCATACTCAAGATATTGAAAAACATGATGTATCAAAAATTGATACTGCTACAAATGCAGCATCGTTTTTAGATGGCATCATACAGACTTATTTGGGTAAAAATAAACAACAAAAATTAGAACCACCTGCAGGTGTTATTAAAAATATTGTTATGGATAATACTGCTATTAATATTGGTAATATTACATTAATAACAAAATAACACACAAGGGGACAAGACACATAAGCAAACAGCGATATATTTCAATATATATGTCTTGCCCTCCACCCCCACCCATACAGGTCCGTAAGAAGCGTGCCCTTTATTTTTTTTCTTATATTGTTTTCGGGTCCCTCGTCATTTTAATTTCTCCATTTCCTTTAGTAAATTTTTCAAATTATGTATATATACCTATAATAAATAACAATAAATGTAATAATCCATTATATAAATTTATATAAATAAACATTTTGTCATGTTATTTAATTGGTTTTTATTGTATAGCTTATAATATAGTAAAATTAATTTATGAGGCCTGTGGAAATATATAAATATATTTAATTAGATAATTATAGTCATCAGTCACTAATCTGATATCTATATAATATTAAGTAAAATACATACCATGTTTGCTCTGTATGTGGTCGGACAGATTACTTCGACGAGTGAAATCTTGTTTGCAATCACCACATGTAAATTTAATTTGTTTATGAGATTTTACATGCCTCAACATATTACACTTCACAATGAAAACTTTGTCACAAACACAGCAATTAAACATTTTTACTGATAGGTAATAAACACTGGATTAAGAACAATAGTAGCACGTAGATTGCTTGTAAGAGCTTGAAGAACAGTATAACTCCTTTTGAGTGAAATCGGCTCTCGTATATACAATATATCTACCCACTCCATACAGGTATAGGATGTGTGATAAATATATGTCGTAATATATTAATAATACTTATAATTAAGAACTGGAAAAGTCGTGTCACACTAAACATCGTATATAAATCTCTAAATTATCTTTTCCTAATGACTTTTGGCTGAAAGAGAAATCATATATATCTAATAACAGTAAGGTGTTAGAAAAATGTTAAGTTGTTATAATATTACTACTGTATGAGCTCATAAAAAACTATATGCTATTTTTCATGACAGATTTTAAACTCGCTGAATTTATATAAATTTATTTATACAGTTCACTTGAATATAATATACGTGTGTATTGTTTATTGTTTTCATAAGTTCTTGCGCTTTGGGATAAACTCAGAGTTATCGCTAATTAATAATTACGACGCTCACATTCTTCAGCGTTTAATATGATATATATATATATATCGGTATATTTATTTGTTTTTTCTTTGCCGACCATCGATTAACTACTGAGTTACTACCTATCATAATTTATAAATGATAATAGTTTATTAGTATGTATTATTATTTATTACGAAAATGTCTTAATAGCTTGGCATAAATAATAATAATGCGCCAGACACTTGAGCTCTGCACATTTTGTCAAATGATTATAATAATTGTATAAAATGTCCCCGTAGAAATTGTTTGTACGCATAAATCTTGTTTAGTATCTTGCTCAATAATTGTTTTCATAAAGTATGATAATGCGCGCTGAACATTTATGGGTGATTCGTTTTTTACGAAATAAATTTTAGTTGGCATTATTAAAAATCTTGTCAAAGGGTAAACGCAATCGCGCATACATAACGATAATAATTTGTGGAATAGATTATCATAATATGCACGTCAAACACTTGCCGCCATCGCAATACTCCAGGCGATCACAGGTAGAAAATAATACACGTGATATTGTAATATTGTTACAATCCACCCTTGTCGATACAGTATATACGCACAATGAACAGCTGTTGCGAATAGCGTCCGGTTTTCGTGACAATTCCCATATATTATCGTTTATCATTATTACACACCGTACCGCGCAAAACCGATCGAACGAGTTCGAACCCTTGACCGACGATGTCCAAGTTGTCCCGTGTGAAGATGTCCCGTATGGGAATTTAATATATTAACAAACCAATATTCGCTCCGATCGCCGAACCCGTTTAGATCCAGTTATCGATCCCACGGAACAAACCCATTATGTATTGCATGTATGCGTCGGGGTGGTGACCTCATGCGCCCCTGTGTAATAGTTGTGGAAGTGGCGGTGGCGGTTTTTTACCTGTTTAAGTTTTCACGAAACTCGTTTTCTTTTTACTGGACGATGTACGAACTCACATTAAATACACCACTGATCGGTCCGATTAAGTCTCGTTCAAGTCCGTTGGAAAGTAAAGGAAAATTCTAAATTATTCTTCTCAATCGCCATTACTCCCTCCTTGCTAAATGCCTAGGACATCTGTCACCAGACGACCCTTGTGTGGTTTATGATAATAAATTTTATACGCAATCTCGGGACTGGTGCGTCGAAAAAAACCGTTGTTGAGCGTCATTGCTACCCCTCCGGCTGTGGCGACGACTTAGAACGTCGTTTGTTCTACGAGATTTTTTCAAAATCTCCCCACACAGTGTATAAATTAATGTGTCAAACTTCGTATCAGTAGATATAGTTATTATTTTTAACGTCTGAACTCTCGTGGGACCGATAGTCCCGGAAGGATCGAAAGTTGAAAAAATGTATACACATTTAATATATACATAGATGTACGGATTATTCTTTTTTTTTTTGGTACGATCTCGCATTAACGTTGAACAATGTATGAATCTTGATGAAGTCATAACAGCAGCATAATATAACCAAACCACATTATACATTCACATGACTAAACACATTAACGGCACTTGCAAATTTTTTAGGTAATTTAATATTTTATTTAAAAATGGATGCAACTATATACTCCTTGATATTTAACGTAATATTATAAATAGCTTCTACTAAAATTTAAGATAAAAAAAAAGTCAAACAAGAAATTTTATTTATTTGTTTACTTTTATTTATATTTATTGTCTACAACTTAATAAATCAAAAAAATATTTAATTGATTTTTAACTTTAATTATATGAGATATAAATTTGTAAATAAACATAGATTTTACTTAATATTTTCATTATTTCAATTTCACTGAAAAAAACTGTTATTTTACAATGGACAATTAATCTAATTAATTGATTTAATTGATTAGATTAATTAAAAAATTATCAAACGAGTTAAGTTAATGAGTATTAACTTTTTAATTTAACTTTAATTAATTAATTTCCACCTTTGCAGATAATATACCTACCTATCGTTTAGAAAAAAAAAACAATCTGAGAGCCTCATCGAACAATCTCCGCACCAAAAACGTTTATATACCTAACAGATTCCACGCAGGCTTAGTGCAGTTGCATAAAGTTACAAAAACCTTATAGTCATGATTCCAATTAATGTCTACCACTTTTTTTTTTACACAAACGTTCGATTATTATGGTGGAAAAAAACTGTAACATAGGTACGCCTATATACTATATATAGGAAGATATATTATATAGAAAATGTGCTCAATCACCGCGTGTTTATTTATTTTATTTTTTAATTTTTTTATTCTTCCGGTCACTCGCCATCACACTCGCATAGTGTTATGTAAAGATTTTTATTGTGCACTGTAAGACGGACGTGGTGGTCGAAAAAGATCATCGTTGCATCGTCGTGAAACGGCTCAAGCATCTTCGTATGCGAATAGGATAACAAGACTCTACTAAAAAAGGTCCGTTCTGTTCATTACCCACGCTCTATGCTTTAACGAGATTGTCGACGTCAACGACGGAAAAGATATTATTATAATAATACATATATATCATATTATGTGTATATTAATATTTAAAATATATCTGATGGACAATGGTTTGAGCGCACGATTTTAACGCCCGTCGGCCATCTCATTTGTAAAAATATGCGTAAGACCTCCCGCGCGTCTCCCTAATACCACATCACCTCATTTTTATGGCGCTAATGAAAGTCTGCGCGTACACACATTCGCGTTATTATATCGTATATACGTATTACGCGTACACTTATAAATCGTATATTGTTATGGTCATCGACGAGGCAGAATATTATTACATACGTCGTATCTGTTGAGAATAATAAGAGTTGCTCTCGTATTTTGATGGTATTATTATAGACATATATAATAATAAAACGGATAGTAAAAAAAAAAAAAAAAAATAAACAAAGAACATGCTTGTGTGATTATTATATGTTCGAAAAAACGACTGGTACTTACGCCTATTACTACTCGTATACATAATATTATATTATTGGAAAAAATATATTTTAGGTAGGTTATAAATTATTATATTCATTTATTATCTTTTAAAAGTTACGTGGACTTAAAAAATTCAATAGAAGTGTTTTTGTGAAGGAATTAGACTATGTAGTCAATAATAGTAGTACCAAGGATCATTACACACGTTCAAAACACACGAAATCAAATATTACACGCGCGTCGATGTAGTTTTGGCGAAATTTCACGTCCCTAGTTGATCGACTGCACCGATTTGTTCCGGACACACGCTCACGAGACTTGACACGTAGTTACCTATTATATACATATACTAGAACTACTAATAACTATATATATATTATATGGTCCTTGTGGAGGCGGAGGCTATGCAGCTGAGGCGGTGGCGGTGGCGTTAATACGTTTTTCGTCGGACGACGACTGGCAGGCGCGCGGGTAGGATGCTGGCCGAGGGGGACAGCCCTATTAACGTGTCGTTTCGGTATCAAGTGGACGTGTAATACACCGTATTCGAATCGATTCTATATTATAACGTCGTCGTCGCCGTCGTCCGAACCGCCGCCATGGGTGGGCTTATCTCATTTGAGCCGTCATAATACGACGATGACGTACACACATAACATGCAGACACATTACGTGTATCTACGCTCTCATGTACGGTGCACAATGTATACATTAATAAATATTGTATATCGGGAGAGTTCTAATTTTCCCAGTTCGTTTTTTCGCATGAAGAATCCATTTTTCACAGCCCGGAGACGACCGCGACCGGTTGACGACGTGTGACAATATAATAACATGGACGTGACGAGAAAATGCGACACAGTCGTGAGAGATATTATAGCATATATCGGAGAGAGGACTTACATCGTTCGGTTGAATAAGAGAGTATAATAATATGACGATGATGCGATGATGACGTGTATAATTGTTCAATTATATTATAAATTATAATATTGTTGTTATTGTAGCGCGTCTCTTTTCGCGTTTTCTTTTTTGCACCTATAATAATAACGATAAAATGGCGAGACGATTTAACCAATTCCATAGCAATAATAGAGCTCAAATAGAAAAGATTATAGAAAGAATTCTGTTAAATAAAAAAATTGGCATTTTAAAATGAAATGTAGGTACATGATCATGATATACTCCTCACAAAATCTCAAATCCACTTAAAAATATTTTTGATACTACAATCCTAAATGCTAATTAATGGGTAAATATATTAATTATACGAATGTATTAAACCAATATTTGGTTAAGGATAAATAATTATAAGTATCTATTATGTACAAAAACAGACTAGCTGGTAGTAACCTGCTGGATGTACAAACAAGAAACAATAATATAAATTACTCAAATCAAATTTCAAAATCTTCTTATCGTAATAAATTAAAATTTAAAATACAACGATTGATAACGTAGGAAGTACCTATTAAATAAAACGTGCTGCAGCCTGCAGAAACTGTATTTTTGCAACATATGTATAGCGTGTTAACGAATCTACATACTAAAAATTAATTTCAAATTAATTAACAGGCAATCACAATTAATAACTTTATAGTATCCACTACCCAGTAGTATGCACCTATAACTATAGATAATTAATTATTAAACTTGCAGTTTAATATTAACAAAAATATTTTAAAAAAATGAAACCGCATTTGAAAAATTTAATTTAGGTTATCAACTCATGTCGCTCTCCTTACTCATTTCAGAAAAGCAAAAAGACACTAAAAAAATATCTCCCTCCCACCAACGAATTCGAGCACCGCGTTTCACTGGTAACTAAATATCACATGCAAGATATTAATAATGTACAAGTCTCATACTCCCATACACCCGTATATAATGATAGTATGTGTGGAGTGCGTGTATAAACCGCTATGCGTGCGGCTATTTTTCTAAATATCATAAGGTACACGTCTGCAAGACGACGATACGAGTGCGCCGGCGCGTGCAGTGTGCGAGAGTGCGTACATCGGCGGGGCGGCCTTCACCTTCGTATTCTCATATGTATAATACACACAAACAGGTTCAACTATCCTCTCCACTCCAGCCACCGTCATACGATGTATCGCGGTGCGATACACGGCTTCCTTTGACCGTGGTTTATTATCATCTATCACTTTCGATTTTTATTCTCGTTTTTACAGTCAACCGAAGCCGCCACTATCGCCGGCAGATATTGTAAGCATTGTTTGGGAATTCTCGAGATCTACAATTTCGACATATATATTATAATATTAACACGCCACACGCGTTACATATATTACTTGATATTATACTGTGTGGTATGAACGATCGAGAGTTGATCGATGATCTCGATAAATGACACTACGGACTTGACAGATAGTGGTGGCTATGGACCTCTATACTATACCGTTACGGGCGGGAACGTGAAGATCAATACGCGATATTCGATTTCAAAGGACAGTATGACACACGCACACGCTGTACGGAATAATTCGCCGTCTTGAAACAAAAAGCGTGTAGATAAATTATTTACGACATGTGACGTCTGATTTCCGTGGGTACGAGAGAAACTTTGACCGAATTATAACAGCCTCGATTGTTATAAAAGTTTGGTAATAATAATTCCAAACGATTCTCTACGTTATAATTAATACTATTTAGGTCGATATACCCGCAAGTACCCACGCCGTTGGTGAGATCAATACCGATAGTATTATTATTATAGACGGTACATTGAAACGTTGTCGAATGGACAATAATAGTATGTTGTAAACGGGGAGGACTCGACAATTCGAGCCCGACAATTATTATTATGAAAAAAAAAAAAGTCAGCGTAGTAATAATAATTGCAGCCGTGTGGCGTCGTATGCGATAAAACAATATTCAAGCCAAACAGACCGGCTATAATTTAATGTATGCGCGAAAGTTCGAAATTTATTATTGTGTATACGTATATACTGCAATGTATATTGTATACGTATAAAACGCGCGGATTTGTTATCGTTCGCCACAGAACGAGGGCCTAATGAACCGGAATTAGGAAGAGCGCACCACTTTTCGGGGGTATTATCTTCTTTGCACGAGATAAAAGTCTTTTTGGATCCCGCAGTCGTATTACCGTTGATTATTATCATTATTATTGTAAGTATACACGGAGTGGCGCTAACGAAAACCACGAGATATGATAACGCGTCTTTTTCGAATAAATATGACTGTCGGGTTGCTTATTAAGATTGTAACACCTAACAACACTAACAAGACGTGACGCCATAAAATATCGTTGATCAGAAACCAAACGGCAAACAAACGCGTTGTCATCGATAAATTTAAATCTTAAACGTGAGGATTACTGTGATAGTGTACGATGATACTCATATACATTCAAAGACATAATAGAATATTCAAGACATTCAAGTATCGTAAAAATGTATATAATAATATGTAATAATATTGTCTCCGCGCACCTAGGACGAGGTCGTATATTGCCTGATCGCCCCGGGCTTTAGTGCTTTACGCGGCGTTTTTTTATTTTAAAATTTCTTCCGCGTACGGAATTTATGTACATTGCATCGCACGCACCTCACACTAATATAGGTAGGTATACAAACTTGCTACGGTTGCGAAATTATATTGCGCTCTCATAGTCGATAAATTGAAAAATAACAAAACATTATTACTCCTACGAACATATAATTATTTTTATAGAGATTGTGAAACACATCAGATCCACTTCGTGTTGTCTTCGCCAATTGCGCATTTTTAAACAATTTTAATATTGTATCATTACGATTATTATATTATTTATTATATTATTATTTTATTACTCTCTATAGCATCATACTATCACTGTACGAGTAATATAATTCAGCTAAAGTCACTCGCTGCAGCGTATAATGATTTAGTATTAAAATAACACAGATTTACCAATATGTATAACTACAACGTGCAGAGTACTGCGACAGATTATTTCGAATAATATTACATAACTGTAGTTATCGCTATATAAAAGTGAAATATATATGCTGTCGCAATTACGCAAGATTTGAATTTTGATTGAGTTGACACGTTGTTCCATCGCACATAAATATCGTTTCATAAATAATTTAAAAAATAGTTCGCGACTGTATATTTACGTTTTTTTATTTTTACGATCTCGTAAACGCGATAGCACTTCATTCGCGCCCACGCCGATATCGTGAAATCATATAAGACGGACCAATTGGCAGACGGCCGACCGCGACACAAAGATATATAGTTATATACCTATGTACAGTGTTTGAGTGTAGAAACACAGTTTACAGTAGGAATAAGAATATATTACAATAATAATTATTACATAGGTATAAAGCGAGATGGGGAATGAAAAAAACAAGTGTTTAATAAGATATAATATAATAATATGTAACTGTTTTTTTGACCGAGTTTATAAAACTAGAATCGCGCGCAGACCAGTGTTGTAGAAATCGTATGCCTAGTAACGGTATAAACGAAATATCGCCCACGCATTAGTAAATTACACATGTATCTATATAATATATAACATATTGGCCGAGTAGTAAACTGGAGTTCGATGGTTGCTCAACGCCATGTACAATAGTCATATAGTAGTAGTAATAATAAATATAATAATACGCAATACTCGAAGTCCGCAGCCGCCGGTCGCTTTTTAGCTAGCTATACCTTGTGCATGCACTACGAAATATATATATATATATTAATAATTTTTTATATATAGACACAGACACACACACACAACTCACAAGTAGATAGAGTGAGATACGGTTGCACGATAAACGATTCATCCGACAAATACGCCGTAGAGTTGTGGCGGTGGGTCGGTCGGACGGTGACGCAATACGGTTTTTCTGTCACGACCGTTGGAAAAAAAAATAAAATAAAACAAAAAGTAATATAATAATACTCCGGAGATACCGCGCGAGAGATTCAAATGAGTCGGCGAGAGGTTAGGTTAAAACGCATAATATATAATACATATATATATATATATTATATAGTATATAGCACACGTAAAAACGAGATGAAAAAAAATTGCATATATTATATTGATATCATAATATTCGCTTTGTCCACCGCTCGTCGTCGATATACATAACACCTATCGCGTTACTTTTCTCCTTCTCGCCACGTGTAGGTATACGATTTACAGATAATTCGATTCCGATATACAATGTGTGTGTGTGTTAGCGTAGAAATATTGTGTATATAATATAGTAGGTAATGTATACCGCGTATAAAATATCTTTCGTGTGTGTTTGTGTGTATGTGTGTAGATTATTGGCTCGTACACGCTATTATTTATTATGGACATGGCTATAGGTAGGTATATTACACAGAAGCCAGTAAGGTACACCGCGACGGCGGGTCGTGTAGGAGTAAGATCGACCGCGGGGGCGACTGATGCCCGAGGGAGAGCGAGACCGCGGCCCCGTGCGAATCGAGTAAAAGTTCACAATATGTATAGGTAGGTTATACCAATAGGTATACATAGTCGGCGGAGACCGCAAGACAGATTAGATATAGCCGACGGCGACATTACTATTGAGCGCTCGCGTAAGTGTGTGGTGTATAATATGTGTGTACGTATAACACGCGTAATATAATATTTATATTATATTATATACGCGAGTGTGTATGCGTGACTCAAGCAATTAACGGATTGTATATATATATATATATATATTTACGAATATGTATATAATTTAAAAATCGTATAGATACAGAGTTTTCACAAATCGCGGTCTGTGTCGCCGTTTGTTTTCGCTCTCGAAAGAATACTCGTACGTAAGTATATTTTATACATCTACTCAAGAATACACTTACAATATTATAATTATAATAATATAATATATTATAGAGAAATGTGTTTGTGTGTGTGTGTGTGTAATGCACATCACTGCAGTAATTGGTTTCACGGTGAAGACGCGCGCGACGGTCGTGCTTGGAAAGCGGATAAGGAGAAACGGCCGTACCATAACATTATTATACCGTTTATACGTATTCCACCTGTATTGGACCTACATTTATACTTGTACATAGGTACCTACCATCGGTAAACTCTATCGTGTGCGTCAGACGACGATATATTGTGCCGGCGGTGAGGAGGAAAAAAATTAATAAATGATTATTTGTGGTATCCGCCATGGTATACGTGTTCGTATATATTATGCCTATATGAATGTAAAATACGCGCATCTATTATCGTCTTTTGATTCCTATACTTGTATTAATGCTATACCCATAGGAACTTTTCCCAGAGAGTTGGTCTTCGAACGCCGCGTGTGCACGTTTCGCCGACTGTCGACGACGTCTATATATACATGTACAGTGGATACGCAAAAACACGACGCTTATAACTTCGTGCCTACCCACATCTATCTACCAGTATATAGTAATTTATTTGAAATATACTTGTGGTATTGTGGCGGTCAAAATTTCAAGGGGAAAAAGGTATTAACGGTGATTAGCACGACGCATAAATGAATACGGTGACGTCTAGAATATTGTGATTATAATTGAGACGTCTCGTGTAGTACGCCCTATAGCATTCCAAAAAATAAAATTACGAACTCATTTTATATAAAATATATCGATTCACGATTTTTCGTGTTTTCTTTAGAACGTGTCCGCGGGGTGAGGGAAAAAGAGTAAAACTTATTATAGAGGATATAATATTATATATAGGTACTATTACGGTATCATATGGTTCAGATAGGCTCGAGGCGACGGTTAAACTCATCCGACGGGGAGGAGAAGTGTAATATATATATATATAGACACATTGATTAGTGAATGAGGCGGGCGTCGGGCACGTTTAGTCGCGGCCACTTCTTCCCTCGTTAACGCACAAACTCCGTAGCTGACCTTCTCGAACAGGACGATTTCACGGATATTGCCCTCGACCGGCGTGTACGGGTCCCAGTAGACCGTGGCGGACGGTGTGGCTACATCAGTTATTGGTGGCGGCCAATGGCGGCGGTGGAGATGATGCTGTGATGTGTATATGCGTTAAAAAAACAAATCTCGTCTATAATGCGTATAGGCACGTTTTTTTTTCGCCCCGTTCCTTCGAGAATCCGTGAAA
Source organism: Melanaphis sacchari (assembly GCF_002803265.2). Lineage (NCBI taxonomy): Eukaryota > Metazoa > Arthropoda > Insecta > Hemiptera > Aphididae > Melanaphis > Melanaphis sacchari. The sequence goes on along the minus strand of NW_020270366.1, from coordinate 25,598,094 downwards.
TCATACAATATACGTTATGTGTGATGTAGCATCTATAGTTGGACGATTATGTTTTGTGGCGTGGTGGTTGCAGCGTAGAGGGGAGGAAAAAAAAATTGTGTGTGATGTGAGATGACTCGTTAAAAACTTTTGTATGCTATAATATTATGCACGGGATCCTTTTCAAAATGATACAGTTTATGTAAATATATATATAATATACACATGTATATAAAGGTAGGTGCAATTATACACTTCAATACTATGATATTAGTATAATATTATTTTACATGTACGCGTATGACAGGCCTCATTGGTAAAAATATAATCCTGCATCACCTCAACGGAACCCGATGCGTAGACTCACCACCGAAATGCAGCGATGACCGCTTTGTCCTTGGCCTTGGGAGTTTATATATATTAAAATTTTCTCTGTATAGATTCTCATTATATAATATAATTTATTAAATATAGATACGTTATTTTTATTCCTACAAAATTTTACACGCGATATAGCAGTCGATTATACGCGCATTTCACTGCTATGTCATTACCTATATATATTATGTTTTAGTTCTCACGTTGTGTTATTATTCAACGAGACTATTTGATTGAAACCCATACACGACGAAGAAGACGACGACGACGACGACGACCAATAGACCGCTGATTTGACACGGTGTGTCTTTATATCGACGGTCGGATCTCTATTATAATTGCTATTCACGTTACTCGTATCTCTTGGGTGGACCCCGTCCTCCACTCTGACTGTCTTACTCTTTGTTTCCACTTTTCCCTCTCTAGCTCATTATTATTATTATTATCATACTATACTTTATAACATAATAATTATTACCGTCGTGGGACGGTAATTTATAATTTTATTTTTTCCTACCTTCTCTGCGCATGCCCATTTTCAGACACTTTTTCAGCCGACAGTACTGACATTGGTTCCGGTGATGTTGGTCGATGGGACAGTTCCGGCTACCCCTGCACGAATACGTGAGATTCCGGCGAACGCTCCTTTTGAAAAAACTTTTACAGCCTGAAAAATACAAAACAGAAAACCATTAAGTCCATGATTACATTTTATTATAAATCGTATATATTAATTGATTATCGACAATCAGCACTCAGCAGGCATAAATTTTTAATAATAATAATATGAATTGTTAACAGTTATCATAAAATGAACTTTCTTTGGAAATTTGTAAACCCACAAATCGCATAATATAACACGAAAGCATTTCATAATATTAAGTGGTTTGACAACTATATCAAGTTGCGTTGTTATAAATAAACCAGTCCGTTATACCCGAGCATAATATATAGTGATTAAGCCATTTATTGGACAACTAATATTCGTCTATCATTACGTTATAATACACTTGAAATCTAATTAGTAACAATAAAATGGATAATACAATTGTAGGTATAAACGCTATATAGGTATTTAAATTCAATTCTACATAAACTATAATAAAGTTGTATATCTACTGGATTTTCGACCAATATAGTAAATAATATTCCTCGCTGGATAATGTAACAGTATTGTACTCATCGATGAAAAATAAAAAGACTATCTTTTAAATGTCAATCATCAGCATAATAAAGGGTGTCTACAATAAACAAAAAAACGGGTTCTATAGAGTAGTTGAGTATGTAATATTATTATGGAATGATAAGTCATGTATTCATTTCTTTGGAGTTATTTACCCCGGTCATTACAATGATTCATAGTTACGTCAATGTTTAAAATTGATGTATGATAATATACATATACGTATATGAGTGTAAGAGTCTTTGAAATTTTTATTAATACCGACTAACGGACGTGCACTTTAATGTTATAATATAATATGAAAATTAGATATTCAAACATTGAGTAAAATATGATTTCTGTATAGTGTGAATTTGTATTATGCAGTTTTAAAATAACAGTATTATTAAATTATTTCTTATTCATCATCGAGTAATGTAGTCTACTTACTCTATACCTATATATATTTTACTTAAGAAAAAAAAATTAATAAATAATTACACATCATATAGGCAAAACTATATTTTATTTCTTACTTTGTGAACTGAAATACATGCAATTTGAATACTGTAGTACATGATAGACGACCGTGCTTTGTATTTAAATTTTATTTTTGCGTTTATTAATGTTAAACACTGTAGTCGAATCGTAAATCAATATTTATGCGTTAAAATTTTAATAATCGAGAATATTAATCATTTTTGCATAATTATTTAATGTTGCTCAATTATAATATATGTACCTGTATTATAATATTTAGTGTTTTATTAAAGCAATAGGAACATCTAATATTTAAATTCAAAGCGCCTAATTTAAAAAGTAAATTTGGTATTTAAATTTCAAAAATTATTATACTTTCAAAGAAGAATTTGGTTTGAAACAAAAACGTAATAAAACTCATTTAATGCAATATAATATTATGTTTTATAAATATTATTTATTGGAAATAAATATGCAGTATAATAATATTCTATATAGGTCAGTAAGATAGTTTTATTTTCCTAATATTTGTCCACTATAAAATATCCTTCTAAATATAGCAGTTTATGATATATATTTTTGTTATTAATACAATTTTATCAAAATAAAATGTAAATTCGTAGTCAAGTGTTAATATTTTGTTGCAAAAACTTTTTTAATACAGTAATCAGAACATTTGAGGAGATGAAGCAGGGAGGGTTAAAACTTTATAGGCACTCATACGACACGTAAGTATACCCCACGTTCGAGATCATCGAGACACGAATACACACTGGGCGATTTAAACGGAATGACAGGGGGCATAAAGACTTTTCGGTGGCATTTACGTACTCATTTAATACACGAGTAGGTACGACGCATGAACAGTTACACGTTTTCGCGTCGTCGGCGATTGGTGCGGGGCGTTTCAATTATAACGACACTCGGCGGCATCACTGCGGTGGGTCACCCACACGATATATAATATCTACTATATCTAGTATTGCCGTTGACGTGTCGCATTTGCATTGCATTGCTTGTACGACGGCGATGTAGTGTCTATACATTCGTGCCAGGTGTTTGCCTATGACGAGTTGAGTGAGATGTGGTGAATGATTTAATTAGTTGGTGTTAGACTGTAAGAAGGGACGTGTTTATAGTGGATCAGTTATTACTAAAACAGCACGTATATTCTCTCTCGAAATAACGAACAATAATGAGTGGACGCGATAAAGCAGGAAAATTGAAGGGAGGCAAATCGAAGACCAGGTCGTCCCGTGCCGGACTGCAGTTCCCGGTCGGTCGTATCCATCGTCAGTCGAGGAAAGGAAACTAAGCCGAACGTGTTGGAGCCGGAGCCCCCGTATACTTGGTTGCCGTCATGGAATATTTGGAAGTTGAAGTTTTAGAATTGGTCGGTAACGCAGCTCGTGACAACAAGAAATCGCGTATCATCCCCAGACATTTGCAATTGGCCATCAGAAATGACGAGTGGTTGAACAAATTGTTGTTCGGTGTTACCATCGCTCAAGGCGGTGTATTGCCCAACATCCAAGCCGTTCTGACGTGTCGCACACGAGCATAAAAATATATAGGTACACATCGCACTACAATGTGCGCGTAAAAATAGTAGACGAGCTGTTGGTGGGTACGACGAGCGGTGTCGTCCGATTTCCGTCGGCGTACGCGTCGAGCGGAGCTTTACAACGCGATTATCCGGCCCGCCCGAAAGATCTCTTCGCGTACCGCGCGCGCATTATAATAATACGTGCGCGTTTGCGTATCACAATGATATTTATCCATCGGTCTTTTGCTGAGTATTGAAGTCGTAATGTCGTGTGTATTGCGTGCAATACGACGACGGTTGGTCGACAAAAAAAAAAAAAAAAAACCGAACCTCGCGCGCAACGCACGTCATATTATTATTATTTATAATTTATAAATGAGGAAAACGGAGGAAAACAATAGGTACCGCCGACTCGTCCCGAACTCGTCGCGAGATTACTCCGGCGCATACGTCGCGTACGATGATAATATTATGATCGCTCGCAAACATTTCGTGCCGCGCGCGTGCACAATGTCATAACAGACGGCATAATAATATTATTATTATCATGATAACGCGCGCAATGTAGCGTAATATATACCTGTAAGACTAGACGGTAAACGACGCGCGTACGTAATACAATAATATTATTATATAATAACAGTACGCGCACATTCCGATCACCCTGTGTGTGTGTGTGTGTGTGTGTATGGGCTTGTGTATTAGAGGAACGAGACGACGTACACAATGGGGATCCGACCGGCGACCGGTTCCCACGGCATCGTCGCGCCGTCGCCCAGTCTCTTCTCTCGTCGACGACTCGCCGCTCGGTCGTCCTCCTCAACAGGTTTTGGGGCTCGAGCCGCACACGCAATACACTCGCGCGAGCGCGCACGTAGATTTACGCAAACTCGCGTCGGTTTCGAGCAAAAATACATTTATGAGTAAAAAAAGGCAAAAAGGCAAAAAAAAATACATCCACCGTCTTGGATATATTTTGAGGAAACACATTTTTATATGAAAATTATTGTTTTATTATAATTATTAAAAAAAAGGCTTTTGTCTTCAAATCCGAACCCTATGGTAATAAGTAATAACATAGTACCTATAGTGTGTAACGGCAGACGTGGACGACAATTACGCACACACACACACACACACATACACAAGTCATATTATCGAGGAAACGGTTCGGCGAGGAGTTATCCTCACAAACGCCCTCGCTTCATTCCGTCGTCTTCGTGGTCGCCGCCGACAACAATAAGCCTCTCTCGATAATTTTATTATTATTATCATCATCGTCGGATTCATTATTTTTTTTTTTTTTTTTTTGTATCAGATTCCTTGTACACGGCGCGAGTCGCATTCCCCGATATTGTTATGTGTTCAATTTTTTTCGTCTATCGTTCCCCTCTCGCGGTCCGAGTACAGGACCATAGATGTATTTATAATATCTCGTCATACCCAGCACGACGATATAATAATATTATAATATTATATTATTGACAAGTCGGCCGCGCCGGCGCGGTACACGCGTGTCGGAGAACGGAGAAAGATAATCTAATAAATTGCTGTGAGTACGAAATACTTATGGGTAATTAATAATTATATATTTATATATAATATATATGTAATGTATTATAACTTATAACGTATAGAACGTCGAAACTCCGAGACTAGAGGTATGCATTTAATGGCGGTACACGCCTTCGTTTGACGTGCGTTTCGTATTGTATACGTAAAATATTGTATTACGCGCGGGGAGACGGGATTAACGAATTACGCGAACGTGCGAGTAATTTTATTTGTCGTTATTTGTCGAACAATCGATATGTAGGTATAGTGTATTACACTGGGACTTTTGAAACGATATACTCTTCGACGTATTTCTCGAATATAGTTTTAACGTCTCGTGAAATATCTATTTTGTCTATTATAGTCTTGTCTATCGTCATGACTTTCAACTTTTCTAATATCACTAAACATTTTTAATTTTTCTAAAAATGTCTACGTAAAAAAAATCGTATTTTGAATTAGTATGTAATAATGTAAGTCATTAGTGTAGTTTAGTATTTAGACGAGCAGAGCAATGGCTTAACATTCCGCGTGGTCTATACTCGGCCAGTGCCACTCCACACCGCTCATCTAAACTTTTAATTCTTATAGTTGCTGATAGGTCAAGTTCGATTCAAAAACGACAACAGTGCATTAATTAGCTTTAAACGTTCAATGACGTTTATTAAACAAAAACAAACGTGCGTCCTTTATTAAAACTATAATATTCATTATTATTACGGTACCTATATCTATATCTATTATATTAATTATTCTAAAACAAAATTTTTTTTTTAATGAATCTTCGATCTATCCGTCTATTATGTTATTGTGCTACGTTAGAAAAAGTACTGCGATTAGTAATCATTTTTTAATAGCTCGTCATTATTATTTATGAATTTATATATATATGAAATATGAATAGGTAATAGATATAGATAACTGATCAACATTTTTTGTTTAACATTTTTTAAATATCAACATTTTATTTAACGTGACAATTAAAAAATGTCATTTATATGCGTTATATAATTAATATGCAAAAGAACTAATTGTAATTAAGTCACTTTAAGTTAGATTGAATATTTACTGATATATTATTGTGGCAGAATTTAAGTACTTTTTAACTATTTGTTAAATTTATGGGTATTACTTTCTAAGAATGTAACACTAATATATCACTATATTCTGATTTTCTACTGTGATAGGCAGAATAGACATATAATAACGAAAAATAAATAAATCTTATCTTAGGGATGACCTGCAGCATATTGACAAACATTTCTGAGTGACAACGATAAAAAGGGTGGATTGTTTACATTGATATGTATATATTATTATATAACATGTTATTATTTATAACTCTCTCTCTTTCTTTTGTTGACAATATGGTGGTACACAAGGCATTTTTTAATTTTTATACATTTTTTTTTTTTGTTCAAGGGACTATAGGTTTACGAATATTAAATAAAATTCTAATGTTTTGTACATACTACGAATTCCATTCAATAATAGTCACGATCAATAATTATAATACCTACCATATAACCATATAATCGTCAATAAGAAATTAATTTATATACTTGGTACGAAGTATTATCGAAAATAAAATATTATTTAGAAACTAATACACAATATTTAAAACTTATATATCTGTATAGTGTATACATACTAGGTAAATCTATGAAACGCGTTTTTATTCGCTTTCAGATAATATCTGATTTAACTAGGAAATTGCGCGGTTGTGCTTGACGTCTATTAAGCACGTCTCATAGATTGAATTATTATAAATATAATAACTAATAAGTATATTATTATTTTATAATAATAGCGATGATGTAAACACGAGTTAAATCAGTTCGAATCAATCGAGCCACAAAGCGTTTCCTGTGCCGCCACGGTCAAGATTTCTACATATATATATATATATATATATCTTTACTGCTATATATGTGTATATACTATTACCTATAGCTACACCTATTATACATCTAAAATACAATATGATAAAATATGCGATGGTAATTATATAATTAGATGAACGATGTTTAAATACGTGAAATATTCAATGACGTGCGTATTTACAGATAATATACTCGTATAGGTAATAATATTAAAAAATATATATTAATTAAAAGATATACAAAAAATAATAATTATAATATCATCGGACCTTGTTCTATTAAAATATTCTCAAAGGTCTTGCGGTGATGATAAAATATTATACAGCATTGGTACCTTATACAGTATATTATATAAAAAACGACGTGTAAATATATATATATAAATATATTAGGACGTAAAACATTATATTATACACACAATACAAAGTCATTGAATATTCAATGTTACGATAACAGTTCTGATTTATGCTCGCGCTACCGAAAAACGAAAATCATATACATAGTCGTATTGAATATTACACAGGTTGTAATCTCTTAACGATTTAGAATATTTTCGTGTTGAAGGTGAATTAAAAAAAAAAAAAGGTTACATCGCATGGTGTATATTCGAACTCAGTATATTTTATGAAGTATATATGCTGCAAATAACATCTACTATATATAGTTATACCCATATGTTTGTTTATGTACTCGTTTATATAAAATATGAATACAGTGTGTATACAAGTCATAGCGTATATATAAATCTACTACTATATTATGACTCAACAAATTTCTTTGCCAATTTTTATTTCTCTTTTAAAATACATAGGTATGTATATATATTTATAAAAAATTAATAATATTACACGTTATACTAATATGTATAGATATACACGTATAACATTAAAGCTATATTATTCAAGTATAATATATTCTATTATCTCGTTCGGTGCAGTGCATTGCGTATATAACGCATATATTATACAGTTGAACCGTTGTTTGATTACGCAGAATTAATTCTTTAATCAGTTACGCACTTGTTTTAATAACACCCATTCCACCTACCGATATATCTATACGAGTACATTTATTATATACTTAAACTGGAGTTACACGGCAGACGCCATAGACGTATAGTTCGCGCATATACTTTACCCTTTTGCAGACGCGTCGTGACCCTTTTTCCCGATTTTTTTGCGCTTTTTTTTACAGTGGTCAGGTTACTGCAGGAACAGCAGTCTTTCAGATCTCTCCGCTTCACCGCGGCCCATGGTTTATTATTTCTACCCCGCTACATCACACTCCTCATGCCCGCGGGGCGTTTAATATTACACGATAGTTTCACTGTACCAGCTAATTAAGAGACACCACCGCCGCCGACAAAACAGAATATAGTACAATTAAAACGCGTCGTATATACACACAAACAAAACGGGTAGTACATACTACGCTACATACATATATATATATATAAAGGATGCCCGAGTTGCGTCGGACTCGTGCCCGGGTCTGAGACACGAGGGGAAACAAATACTAATAATAAAAAAAATATCACGTTAAAAAAAAAAAAAAAAAAAATAATAATAATAAAAAAACGGAAAAAGAGAGGTTACGGTAGAGAGAGAGAGAAATTAACTGCTGCTTTGTGATAATGAAGGGTATGCTCCTACGCTCGCGTCGTTCGCCGCCGCATCGCGTCGTGCGAGATTCGTTACCGGGACGAGACCGGCCTGACTTCTAAAATGCGGTTTATTTTATTATCGTCATTATCATTTGTGTCGTTCTCGGCATGGTCATTATAAAGAAAAAAAAACGGGAGTAGGTACAAAAAAAAAAAATTGTAAATGAAACGGCGTCGGTAGTGCAATAACAATTCGTGTATACTTATGCACGGGTCTGTAAAAATGTTATAGAACGTGGTCATTTAAAGGGGGGGGGGTAAAAAGGTTTTTTTGTTTTTGTTTATCTGCACTCCACTTCACTTCTCTTTCTTTCACACACTCTCTTTTTAAAATCTCCACGGGACGAATTATTTAATAAAAAAGTAGTGTGAACTACCCCGACTATTATTCTACAGTTAATAATATGATAATAAGTATAAAATTACACGATGATAAGGATGCGGTTTTTTTTTTTTTTAGATAGAAATCGTCGTAGGGATTGGGGACTGCTCGGTTTGCTTGGTTCAGATGACGAGATAATTTCATGTTGTGTTTATTTGTAGTGAAATATATTTATATATGTACATATAAAAAAATGTGCGAGTCTATCTTATTATTATATTAGTTAAAAATCTAGCAACCCTACTGGTACAGAAATAATTAGCGTGTAAATGGAAACATAATAATTAAGTCAAAATATATTATTCTTGAACACGCGATATATATATATATTTCACTAGTATTTATTTTCATCTGTTTTAGATTTTGTTAAGAATGAACCTGTATTATAATATTTTAAATACCGTATAAATATACATATACTGTATTATACAGTACATATACTATATGTGCATATTTTATAAACCAGCAGGTATCATTTACAAGTAACACGATATATTTATGTCAAACTGGACTTAATAAATTTTTTTTTAAGAGCACGTGTTCTAGTAGTTATTATTTACAGAAAAACCAGAAAACTATATCATATAATTTTCCAACGTATATGCAGCACATTTTTGTTAATTATATATATATACATACATATATTCAGTATATATAATATTGTTATAGGTATAATGGCACATTCAATTAAATGAAGTTAAAAAAACAGTTATAATGATTGTTTTAAAAATGTCTAGAAATGTTGTGGATTTTTGTTAGATTAGCTGTGTAGATAAAAAAAAATATTAAGTAGATCAAGATGATTTCTCGATTTATGACATGGCATCAAATTATAATATATAGGTATCTACCTATGCACATTAATACATTATGTATTAAAACGTATACCTGTTGCGAGTATAATAAAGGTTAATACGAAATTAACATTTCCATTGGAAACCGACAAATCATCGTTGTTGAGGGGTTGTATACAGTGCATAATGTATATCAGCAACAGGTATAAATGTTTAACGCAAAACACCATATCACCTCCCCGTTTTTGATCGTTATATGCATTATCATGTATGATATATTATGTTGTATATGTAAAAAATAATAATAGTTTCCAATATTTTCATGGGGTGTAATATAAAATGTTTGTAATTGTATATACTATATACGCATAATATAAACGGTATGTACGGTAAAAGTGAAATGTTTAAATATTTAGTGTAAACTTGTAAACAAAATAAGATTTATTGCGGTTATGTACTTATATCTATTATTTTTATTTAACTTTTTTTTTGAATAGTTGAAAGTTTAATACCTATACCCGGACACCCGGTTATAAATGTAATATAGAATCATTGGGATTTTAGAAGAACTACACTACACGGTTTTACAAAATCAATCGGTTTATCATAATATTAAAGTTTAAAAACATCATCGGTCCGATAATTTTATTTTTTTCGACGTTTTGACCACTTGTCTAAACGCGATACGATCAAATGTTGTGATTGCCTAACTATTCCTACATTTATACACATCACAGTAAAACATTTTAAACATACACAATATGTTACATGTATATTATATTTTGACTTTCAGCAACGAGGCAATCGGTTGACCATGCACGTGTCTTCGTGTGGACTGTGGAGGCGTTTTTAGATATTTTGAGATTATTGTTACTTAAATCTTTCTGTGCATAAAATCATTTTACCGTGGTTATACAAAAACAGAAAAAACGTAACATACGCTTATTACATGGGTAGTATTAATGGAAAACGCGCATGTTTGTATAAAATTAAAGTAATACAACGGTCAACGATAACAAATTGGATACGGTCTACTGCGGTTAGAAAAATCGTTTAGTCAATTATACACTTTAATCCACTGCTACAGTATTTAACGTGCATACAAAGACTGAGTTGTGATTGCTAGCCCGTGCCTAGCTACGATTGCAGTTTGGTGTGGGTTAAATGGAATTTTAAAAAAATATGTATATTTTAGCATGTATACAGTTATTTTTATCAGAATATTGATATTTTGGTAGTCAACATATAAATATTTTATTGTTGGAAATATTTAAAATGCGTTTTTATAATGTATTGCAATATACGTATATAATATGTGTACACGTGACGAATTTTGCAATAAGTCATAATGTCTACTAATAAGTAATATGTAATATAAAAATATACTGTTTTAAATGTGCAATATTTTCCTCAACTAGTTGTAATGTGCTGTAACTTGTCCGTATAATTTTATGTGCATTTATTAAATAATTTTATATTAAATATAGAATATAGGTGTGTATTGTATCAATGAATATCTCAACTGCGGGTGCGTGATACATTGTATAATATTGCATCTGAGCATACGGATCTTACGTTTATTTAAAGTATATAAACGTAATATCATTTTAAATATAATTTTAGTGAGCAAACGAACGACAAAAAAACCGCCGACGCAATGATTTTTTTTTTATTTCATGAATTATAATTTATTGTGTAATAATATGTACTTGAAATTTATCAATTAAATGCACGCAGTATTCGCTATAAAAAAACGCGTTTCTCAATAAATGGCGTCATAAATTTTTAAGCGTGTTATTTTTGAATTTTCAAATCACTTTAATATACGCGCGTATAGATCGTTTTTTCCACTAGTTTAGGTTAACTAACCAACACCGGATCGCTCAAAAAATTAGCGATTCTTTACCGCACGGACGCACGGTCGTACTCACTACCGTTAGAACATAGGCACTCGTGTATGGAGTATAACTTATTTCAAAAACCGCTTTAAAACTCGACTCGGCGAATACAACTCCTGATTTTATAATAATAATTATTAATTATTATTATATCCGTGTAGCGCAGACCACCGCGATCGACGTGTTTTTTGAACGTATATATATATACGGTTAGGTACCTACGACGATGTTATATTTTATATTATTTAATTATAACCGCAGCATTCGTCACTTCGGACTGTCGCACATAATACTGAACCGACGAGCTCACGACGTCTCAATCTCTCAGTGTTATTACTTCAATTAGTTCGCGCGAAAATTGCATCGCGACGACTTCGTTACTTCACGCAGGTATACCTACTGCAGGGGAGTCTGCGGGGGCTCCTCGGCGCGGACCGTCGCGTGCGTCGCAGTGTTTACATTTTCGAGGGGCGGTGGTGTCGACGTATTATATTATTATTTTGTATACATCCTTCGCGGGCGGGTGTCGGGCTCACAAACGCACACCACACACACAAAAACAAACCCGCTCAGATGAGTCGGCCGCGGCGGTGGCGGCGGCGTCGTGGCACAACACACGTCGGGTTGACCCGCCGACCGGTTGACCCAAGAATCGGTTCTGCGCAGCGCGGACAGTCATCGTTCGCGCGCGCGTTCCGTGTATTTTATATTATTATTATATTATATTATACATTGTGCTCACCGGCGCGCGATCGGGAACAACCGGCCGCATTAAATTTTTGCTATCGTTTTATCGTTATTATTTTTAATTGTTGCCGTAAGTGCGTGCGGATTATTCGATGCGCCGCCCACCAACGTTTGGCAATTATTATTTATTTATTTATTTTTAACGCTCTTTGATCATTCTTTACGAGCCGCGTCCAATCACAGCGATCGAAAACAGGTACTACGACCGTTCGCGATATATTATATTAAAATAATAATTAACGTGCGATGTATATCGTATTTATAACGCTATAAAATTAATACAAACTGGAGAAATTAATAAAATAAAATTTACAGCATTATATTGTAGGCCGTTATAGTTTGTCGTGTCGGTTTGTCGAAATTTCAATCGAGTGCTTATAAATTCTAGATGATGTTTTGGCCGTTTCTCGCCATGCCGAGTCGAAACTTTATCATTTTATCAAATATGCCTACACATAGTTAAAAATATTAATTAGCGCAATTACAAACCATTTTTAGCGTCGATATAAATTTATTG